>NW_027286980.1:0-169406 GCF_022747635.1 Hetaerina americana | reverse complement strand
ACATTTTTCCATGAAAAGTGCCAATACCCCCCCCTTTGGGTTCTAGGTGAAAATCTCACTCGCACAAATCGAACAAAAATGTTTCCATGGTGTGTATTAATGTTCATTTTCATCAAATAAACAAAATAAAACCCAGAATAAATCCTGAAAGACAAGAAATGAGCATAAAAGATGCTTCAGCGCTAGTGTTAATGTTACTAAAAGAGCCCAAATTTCTACAAATATTGCGAAAAACAACAATCTTCTGTTTTAAAGTGAATGTTCGAGGTGTATAGAAGGCATTTATTTCATTTTTAGAAATTTTAATTTTTCACATTTTTTCATGAAAAGTGCCAATACCCCCCCCCTTTGGGTTCTAGGTGAAAATCTCACTCGACACAAATCAAACAAAAATGTTTCCATGGAGTGTATTGTTGTTCATTTTCATGAAATAAACAAAATAAAACCCAGAATAAATCCTGAAAGACAATAAATGAACATAAAAGATGCTTCAGCGCTAGTGTTAATGTTACTAAAAGAGCCCAAATTTCTAAAAATATTGCGAAAAACAACATTTTTCTGTTTTAGAGTGAATGTTTGAGGTGTATAGAAGGCATTTATTTCATTTTTAGAAATTTTCATTATTCACATTTTTCCATGAAAAGTGCCAATACCCCCCCCTTTGGGTTGTAGGTGAAAATCTCACTCAACACAAATCGAACAAAAATGTTTCCATGGAGTGTATTGTTGTTCATTTTCATGAAATAAACAAAATAAAACCCAGAATAAATCCTGAAAGACAAGAAATGAGCATAAAAGATGCTTCAGCGCTAGTGTAAATGTTACTAAAAGAGCCCAAATTTCTAAAAATATTGCGAAAAAAAACATTTTTCTGTTTTAAAGTGAATGTTTGAGGTGTATAGAAGGCATTTATTTAATTTTAAGAAATTTTAATTTTTCACATTTTTCCATGAAAAATTCCAATACCCCCCCTTTGGGTTCTAGGTGAAAATCTCACTCGACACAAATCGAACAAAAATGTTTCCATGGAGTGTTTTTGTTGTTCATTTTCATGAAATAAACAAAATAAAACCAAGAATAAATCCTGAAAGACAAGAAATGAGCATAAAAGATGCTTCAGCGCTTGTGTTAATGTTACTAAAAGAGCCCAAATTTCTAAAAATATTGCGAAAAAAAACATTTTACTGTTTTAAAGTGAATGTTTGAGGTGTATAGAAGGGCATTTATTTAATTTTTAGAAATTTTAATTTTCCACATTTTTCCATGAAAAGTGTCAATACCCCTTTGGGTTCTAGGTGAAAATCTCACTCGACACAAATCAAACAAAAATTTTTCCATGGAGTGTATTGTTGTTCATTTTCATGAAATTAACAAAATAAAACCCAGAATAAATCCTGAAATACAATAAATGAACATAAAAGATGCTTCAGCGCTAGTGTTAATGTTACTAAAAGAGCCCAAATTTCTAAAAATATTGCGAAAAACAACTTTTTTCTGTTTTATAGTGAATGTTTGAGGTGTATAGAAGGCATTTATTTCATTTTTAGAAATTTTAATTTTTCACATTTTTCCATGAAAAGTGTCAATACCCCCCCTTAGGGTTCTAGGTGAAAATCTCACTCGACACAAATCAAACAAAAATGTTTCCATGGTGTGTATTAATGTTCATTTTCATCAAATAAACAAAATAAAACCCAGAATAAATCCTGAAAGACAAGAAATGAGCATAAAAGATGCTTCAGCGCTAGTGTTAATGTTACTAAAAGAGCCCAAATTTCTAAAAATATTGCGAAAAACAACTTTTTTCTGTTTTATAGTGAATGTTTGAGGTGTATAGAAGGCATTTATTTCATTTTTAGAAATTTTAATTTTTCACATTTTTCCATGAAAAGTGTCAATACCCCCCCCTTAGGGTTCTAGGTGAAAATCTCACTCGACACAAATCAAACAAAAATGTTTCCATGGTGTGTATCGTTGTTCATTTTCATGAAATAAACAAAATAAAACCCAGAATAAATCCTAAGAGACAATAAATGAGCATAAAAGATGCTTCAGCGCTAGTGTTAATGTTACTAAAAGAGCCCAAATTTCTAAAAATATTGCGAAAAACAACATTTTTCTGTTTGAATGTGAATGTTTTGAGGTGTATAGAAGGCATTTATTTCATTTTAAGAAAATTTAATTTTTCACATTTTTCCATTAAAAGTGCCAATACCCCCCCCTTTGGGTTCTAGGTGAAAATCTCACTCGACACAAATCAAACAAAAATGTTTCCATGGTGTGTATTGTTGTTAATTTTCATGAAAAAACAAAATAAAACCCAGAATAAATCCTGAAAGACAATAAATGAGCATAAAAGATGCTTCAGCGCTAGTGTTAATGTTACTAAAAGAGCCCAAATTTCTAAAAATATTGCGAAAAAAAACATTTTTCTCTGTTAGATTGAATGTTTGAGGTGTATAGAAGGCATTTATTTCATTTTTAGAAATTTTAACTTTTCACATTTTTCCATGAAAAGTGCCAATACCCCCCGTTTGGGTTCTAGGTGAAAATCTCACTCGACACAAATCAAACAAAAATGTTTCCATGGTGTGTATCGTTGTTCATTTTCATGAAATAAACAAAATAAAACCAAGGATAAATCCTGAAAGACAATAAATGAGCAAAAAAGATTCTTCAGCGCTAGTGTTAATGTTACTAAAAGAGCCCAAATTTCTAAAAATATTGCGAAAAACAACAATCTTCTGTTTTAGAGTGAATGTTTGAGGTGTATAGAAGGCATTTATTTCATTTTTAGAAATTTTAATTTTTCACATTTTTTCATGAAAAGTGCCAATACTCCCCCCTTTGGGTTCTAGGTGAAAATCTCACTCACCACAAATCAAACAAAAATATTTCCATGGTGTGTATCGTTGTTCATTTTCATGAAATAAACAAAATAAAACCAAGGATAAATCCTGAAAGACAATAAATGAGCAAAAAAGATTCTTCAGCGCTAGTGTTAATGTTACTAAAAGAGCCCAAATTTCTAAAAATATTGCGAAAAACAACAATCTTCTGTTTTAGAGTGAATGTTTGAGGTGTATAGAAGGCATTTATTTCATTTTTAGAAATTTTAATTTTTCACATTTTTTCATGAAAAGTGCCAATACTCCCCCCTTTGGGTTCTAGGTGAAAATCTCACTCGACACAAATCAAACAAAAATATTTCCATGGTGTGTATTGTTGTTCATTTTCATGAAATAAACAAAATAAAAACAAGGATAAATCCTGAAAGACAATAAATGAGCATAAAAGATGCTTCAGCGCTAGTGTTAATGTTACTAAAAGAGCCCAAATTTCTAAAAATATTGCGAAAAACAACATTTTTCTGTTTTAAAGTGAATGTTTGAGGTGTCTAGAAGGCATTTATTTCATTTTTAGAAATTTTAATTTTTCACATTTTTCCATGAAAAGTGCCAATACCCCCCCTTTGGGTTCTAGGTGAAAATCTCACTCGACACAAATCAAACAAAAATGTTTCCATGGTGTGTATTGTTGTTAACTATCATGAAAAAACAAAATAAAACCCAGAATAAATCCTGAAAGACAAGAAATGAGCATAAAAGATGCTTCAGCGCTAGTGTTAATGTTACTAAAAGAGCCATAATTTCTACAAATATTGCGAAAAAACACCAATCTTCTGTTTTAAAGTGAATGTTCGAGGTGTATAGAAGGCATTTATTTCATTTTTAGAAATTTTAATTTTTCACATTTTTCCATGAAAAGTGCCAATACCCCCCCCTTTGGGTTCTAGGTGAAAATCTCACTCGGCACAAATCAAACAAAAATGTTTCCATGGTGTGTATTAATGTTCATTTTCATCAAATAAACAAAATAAAACCCAGAATAAATCCTGAAAGACAAGAAATGAGCATAAAAGATGCTTCAGCGCTAGTGTTAATGTTACTAAAAGAGCCCAAATTTCTAAAAATATTGCGAAAAACAACAATCTTCTGTTTTAAAGTTAATGTTCGAGGTGTATAGAAGGCATTTATTTCATTTTTAGAAATTTTAATTTTTCACATTTTTTCATGAAAAGTGCCAATACCCCCCCCTTTGGGTTCTAGGTGAAAATCTCACTCGACACAAATCAAACAAAAATGTTTCCATGGAGTGTATTGTTGTTCATTTTCATGAAATAAACAAAATAAAACCCAGAATAAATCCTGAAAGACAATAAATGAACATAAAAGATGCTTCAGCGCTAGTGTTAATGTTACTAAAAGAGCCCAAATTTCTAAAAATATTGCGAAAAACAACATTTTTCTGTTTTAGAGTGAATGTTTGAGGTGTATAGAAGGCATTTATTTCATTTTTAGAAATTTTAATTTTTCACATTTTTCCATGAAAAGTGTCAATACCCCCCCCCCCCATAGGGTTCTAGGTGAAAATCTCACTCGACACAAATCAAACAAAAATGTTTCCATGGTGTGTATGGTTGTTCATTTTCATGAAATAAACCAAATAAAACCAAGGATAAATCCTGAAAGATAATAAATGAGCATAAAAGATGCTTCAGCGCTAGTGTTAATGTTACTAAAAGAGCCCAAATTTCTAAAAATATTGCGAAAAACAACAATCTTCTGTTTTAAAGTGAATGTTCGAGGTGTATAGAAGGCATTTATATCATTTTAAGAAATTTTAATTTTTCACATTTTTCCATGAAAAGTGCCAATACCCCCCCTTTGGGTTCTAGGTGAAAATCTCACTCGACACAAATCAAACAAAAATGTTTCCATGGTGTGTATTGTTGTTCATTTTCATGAAATAAACAAAATAAAACCCAGAATAAATCCTGAAAGACAAGAAATGAGCATAAAAGATGCTTCAGCGCTAGTGTTAATGTTACTAAAAGAGCCCAAATTTCTAAAAATATTGCGAAAAACAACATTTTTCTGTTTTAAAATGAATGTTTGAGGTGTATAGAAGGCATTTATTTCATTTTTAGAAATTTTCATTATTCACATTTTTCCATGAAAAGTGCCAATACCCCCCCCCCTTTGGGTTGTAGGTGAAAATCTCACTCAACACAAATCGAACAAAAATGTTTCCATGGAGTGTATTGTTGTTCATTTTCATGAAATAAACAAAATAAAACCCAGAATAAATCCTGAAAGACAATAAATGAGCATAAAAGATGCTTCAGCGCTAGTGTAAATGTTACTAAAAGAGCCCAAATTTCTAAAAATATTGCGAAAAAAAAAATTTTTCTGTTTTAAAGTGAATGTTTGAGGTGTATAGAAGGCATTTATTTCATTTTAAGAAATTTTAATTTTTCACATTTTTCCATGAAAAGTACCAATACCCCCCCCCTTTGGGTTCTAGGTGAAAATCTCACTCGACAAAAATCAAACAAAAATGTTTCCATGGAGTGTATTGTTGTTCATTTTCATGAAATTAACAAAATAAAACCCAGAATAAATCCTGAAATACAATAAATGAACATAAAAGATGCTTCAGCGCTAGTGTTAATGTTACTAAAAGAGCCCAAATTTCTAAAAATATTGCGAAAAACAACTTTTTTCTGTTTTATAGTGAATGTTTGAGGTTTATAGAAGGCATTTATTTCATTTTTAGAAATTTTAACTTTTCACATTTTTCCATGAAAAGTGCCAATACCCCCCGTTTGGGTTCTAGGTGAAAATCTCACTCGACACAAATCAAACAAAAATGTTTCCATGGTGTGTATCGTTGTTCATTTTCATGAAATAAACAAAATAAAACCAAGGATAAATCCTGAAAGACAATAAATGAGCAAAAAAGATTCTTCAGCGCTAGTGTTAATGTTACTAAAAGAGCCTAAATTTCTAAAAATATTGCGAAAAACAACAATCTTCTGTTTTAGAGTGAATGTTTGAGGTGTATAGAAGGCATTTATTTCATTTTTAGAAATTTTAATTTTTCACATTATTTCATGAAAAGTGCCAATACTCCCCCCTTTGGGTTCTAGGTGAAAATCTCACTCGACACAAATCAAACAAAAATATTTCCATGGTGTGTATTGTTGGTAATTTTCATGAAATAAACAAAATAAAAACAAGGATAAATCCTGAAAGACAATAAATGAGCATAAAAGATGCTTCAGCGCTAGTGTTAATGTTACTAAAAGAGCCCAAATTTCTAAAAATATTGCGAAAAACAACATTTTTCTGTTTTAAAGTGAATGTTTGAGGTGTCTAGAAGGCATTTATTTCATTTTTAGAAATTTTAATTTTTCACATTTTTCCATGAAAAGTGCCAATACCCCCCCCTTTGGGTTCTAGGTGAAAATCTCACTCGACACAAATCAAACAAAAATGTTTCCATGGTGTGTATTGTTGTTAATTTTCATGAAAAAACAAAATAAAACCCAGAATAAATCCTGAAAGACAATAAATGAGCATAAAAGATGCTTCAGCGCTAGTGTTAATGTTACTAAAAGAGCCCAAATTTCTAAAAATATTGCGAAAAACAACATTTTTCTGTTTCAAAGTGAATGTTTGAGGTGTATAGAAGGCATTTATTTCATTTTAAGAAATTTTAATTTTTCACATTTTTTAATGAAAAGTGCCAATACCCCCCCCTTTGGGTTCTAGGTGAAAATCTCACTCGACACAAATGAAACAAAAATGTTTCCATGGTGTGTATTGTTGTTCACTTTCATGAATAAACAAAATAAAACCCAGAATAAATCCTGAAAGACAAGAAATGAGCATAAAAGATGCTTCAGCGCTAGTGTTAATGTTACTAAAAGAGCCCAAATTTCTAAAATAATTGCGAAAAAACAACATTTTTCTGTTTTAGAGTGAATGTTTGAGGTGTATAGAAGGCATTTATTTCATTTTTAGAAATTTTAATTTTTCACATTTTTCCATGAAAAGTGTCAATACCCCCCCCATAGGGTTCTAGGTGAAAATCTCACTCGACACAAATCAAACAAAAATGTTTCCATGGTGTGTATGGTTGTTCATTTTCATGAAATAAACAAAATAAAACCAAGGATAAATCCTGAAAGACAATAAATGAGCATAAAAGATGCTTCAGCGCTAGTGTTAATGTTACTAATAGAGCCCAAATTTCTAAAAATATTGCGAAAAACAACAATCTTCTGTTTTAAAGTGAATGTTCGAGGTGTATAGAAGGCATTTATTTCATTTTAAGAAATTTTAATTTTTCACATTTTTCCATGAAAACTGCCAATACTTTGGGTTCTAGGTGAAAATCTCACTCGACACAAATCAAACAAAAATGTTTCCATGGTGTGTATTGTTGTTCATTTTCATGAAATAAACAAAATAAAACCCAGAATAAATCCTGAAAGACAAGAAATGAGCATAAAAGATGCTTCAGCGCTAGTGTTAATGTTACTAAAAGAGCCCAAATTTCTAAAAATATTGCGAAAAACAACATTTTTCTGTTTTAAAATGAATGTTTGAGGTGTATAGAAGGCATTTATTTCATTTTTAGAAATTTTCATTATTCACATTTTTCCATGAAAAGTGCCAATACCCCCCCCCCTTTGGGTTGTAGGTGAAAATCTCACTCAACACAAATCGAACAAAAATGTTTCCATGGAGTGTATTGTTGTTCATTTTCATGAAATAAACAAAATAAAACCCAGAATAAATCCTGAAAGACAATAAATGAGCATAAAAGATGCTTCAGCGCTAGTGTAAATGTTACTAAAAGAGCCCAAATTTCTAAAAATATTGCGAAAAAAAAAAATTTTTCTGTTTTAAAGTGAATGTTTGAGGTGTATAGAAGGCATTTATTTCATTTTAAGAAATTTTAATTTTTCACATTTTTCCATGAAAAGTACCAATACCCCCCCCTTTGGGTTCTAGGTGAAAATCTCACTCGACACAAATCAAACAAAAATGTTTCCATGGAGTGTATTGTTGTTCATTTTCATGAAATTAACAAAATAAAACCCAGAATAAATCCTGAAATACAATAAATGAACATAAAAGATGCTTCAGCGCTAGTGTTAATGTTACTAAAAGAGCCCAAATTTCTAATAATATTGCGAAAAACAACTTTTTTCTGTTTTATAGTGAATGTTTGAGGTGTATAGAAGGCATTTATTTCATTTTTAGAAATTTTAATTTTTCACATGTTTCCATGAAAAGTGCCAATACCCCCCCCTTTGGGTTCTAGGTGAAAATCTCACTCGACACAAATCAAACAAAAATGTTTCCATGGTGTGTATTGTTATTAATTTTCATGAAAAAACAAAATAAAACCCAGAATAAATCCTGAAAGACAATAAATGAGCATAAAAGATGCTTCAGCGCTAGTGTTAATGTTACTAAAAGAGCCCAAATTTCTGAAAATATTGCGAAAAAAAACATTTTTCTGTGTTAGATTGAATGTTTGAGGTGTATAGAAGGCATTTATTTCATTTTTAGAAATTTTAACTTTTCACATTTTTCCATGAAAAGTGCCAATACCCCCCGTTTGGGTTCTAGGTGAAAATCTCACTCGACACAAATCAAACAAAAATGTTTCCATGGTGTGTATCGTTGTTCATTTTCATGAAATAAACAAAATAAAACCAAGGATAAATCCTGAAAGACAATAAATGAGCAAAAAAGATTCTTCAGCGCTAGTGTTAATGTTACTAAAAGAGCCCAAATTTCTAAAAATATTGCGAAAAACAACAATCTTCTGTTTAAGAGTGAATGTTTGAGGTGTATAGAAGGCATTTATTTCATTTTTAGAAATTTTAATTTTTCACATTTTTTCATGAAAAGTGCCAATACTCCCCCCTTTGGGTTCTAGGTGAAAATCTCACTCGACACAAATCAAACAAAAATATTTCCATGGTGTGTATTGTTGTTCATTTTCATGAAAAAACAAAATAAAACCCAGAATAAATCCTGAAAGACAACAAATGAGCATAAAAGATGCTTCAGCGCTAGTGTTAATGTTACTAAAAGAGCCCAAATTTCTAAAAATATTGCGAAAAAAAACATTTTTCTGTTTTAAAGTGAATGTTTGAGGTGTATAGACGGCATTTATTTCATTTTAAGAAATTTTAATTTTTCACAATTTTCCATGAAAAGTGCCAATACCCCCCCCTTTGGGTTCTAGGTGAAAATCTCACTCGACACAAATGAAACAAAAATGTTTCCATGGTGTGTATTGTTGTTAACTTTCATGAAAAAACAAAATAAAACCCAGAATTAATCCTGAAAGACAAGAAATGAGCATAAAAGATGCTTCAGCGCTAGTGTTAATGTTACCAAAAGAGCCCAAATTTCTAAAAATATTGCGAAAAACAACATTTTTCTGTTTAAGAGTGAATGTTTGAGGTGTATAGAAGGCATTTATTTCATTTTTAGAAATTTTAATTTTTCACATTTTTCCATGAAAAGTACCAATACCCCCCCCTTTGGGTTCTAGGTGAAAATCTCACTCGACACAAATCAAACAAAAATGTTTCCATGGAGTGTATTGTTGTTCATTTTCATGAAATTAACAAAATAAAACCCAGAATAAATCCTGAAAGACAAGAAATGAGCATAAAAGATGCTTCAGCGCTAGTGTTAATGTTATTAAAAGAGCCCAAATTTCTAAAAAAATTGCGAAAAACAACAATCTTCTGTTTTCGAGGGAATGTTTGAGGTGTATAGAAGGCATTTATTTCATTTTTAGAAATTTTAATTTTTCACATGTTTCCATGAAAAGTGCCAATACCCCCCCCTTTGGGTTCTAGGTTAAAATCTCACTCGACACAAATCAACCAAAAATGTTTCCATGGTTTGTATTGTTGTTAATTTTCATGAAATAAACAAAATAAAACCCAGAATAAATCCTGAAAGACAATAAATGAACATAAAAGATGCTTCAGCGCTAGTGTTAATGTTACTAAAAGAGCCCAAATTTCTAAAAATATTGCGAAAAACAACATTTTTCTGTTTTAGAGTGAATGTTTGAGGTGTATAGAAGGCATTTATTTCATTTTTAGAAATTTTAATTTTTCACATTTTTCCATCAAAAGTGCCAATACCCCCCCTTTGGGTTCTAGGTGAAAATCTCACTCGACACAAATCAAACAAAAATGTTTCCTCGGTGTGTATTGTTGTTAATTTTCATGAAAAAACAAAATAAAACCCAGAATAAATCCTGAAAGACAATAAATGAGCATAAAAGATGCTTCAGCGCTAATGTTAATGTTACTAAAAGAGCCCAAATTTCTAAAAATATTGCGAAAAACAACAATCTTCTGTTTTAGAGTGAATGTTTGAGGTGTATAGAAGGCATTTATTTCATTTTTAGAAATTTTAATTTTTCACATTTTTTCATAAAAAGTGCCAATACCCCCCCCCTTTGGGTTCTAGGTGAAAATCTCACTCGACACAAATCAAACAAAAATGTTTCCATGGTGTGTATCGTTGTTCATTTTCATGAAATAAACAAAATAAAACCCAGAATAAATCCTAAGAGACAATAAATGAGCATAAAAGATGCTTCAGCGCTAGTGTTAATGTTACTAAAAGAGCCCAAATATCTAAAAATATTGCGAAAAACAACATTTTTCTGTTTGAAAGTGAATGTTTGAGGTGTATAGAAGGCATTTATTTCATTTTAAGAAATTTTAATTTTTCACATTTTTCCATGAAAAGTGCCAATACCCCCCCCTTTGGGTTCTAGGTGAAAATCTCACTCGACACAAATGAAACAAAAATGTTTCCATGGTGTGTATTGTTGTTATTTTCATGAAAAAACAAAATAAAACCCAGAATAAATCCTGAAAGACAAGAAATGAGCAAAAAAGATTCTTCAGCGCTAGTGTTAATGTTACTAAAAGAGCCCAAATTTCTAAAAATATTGCGAAAAACAACATTTTTCTGTTTGAAAATGAATGTTTGAGGTGAATAGAAGGCATTTATTTCATTTTTAGAAATTTTAACTTTTCACATTTTTCCATGAAAAGTGCCAATACCCCCCCCTTTGGGCTCTAGGTGAAAATCTCACTCGACACAAATCAAACAAAAATGTTTCCATGGTGTATATTAATGTTCATTTTCATCAAATAAATAAAATAAAACCCAGAATAAATCCTGAAAGACAAGAAATGAGCATAAAAGATGCTTCAGCGCTAGTGTTAACGTTACTAAAAGAGCCCAAATTTCTAAAAATATTGCGAAAAACAACATTTTTCTGTTTTAAAGTGAATGTTTGAGGTGTATAGAAGGCATTTATTTCATTTTAAGAAATTTTAATTTTTCACATTTTTCCATGAAAAGTGCCAATACCCCCCTCTTTGGGTTCTAGGTGAAAATCTCACTCGACACAAATCGGCCAAAAATGTTTCCATGGAGTGTATCGTTGTTCATTTTCATGAAATAAACAAAATAAAACCCAGAATAAATCCTGAAAGACAAGAAATGAGCATAAAAGATGCTTCAGCGCTTGTGTTAATGTTACTAAAAGAGCCCAAATTTCTAAAAATATTGCGAAAAAAAACATTTTTCTGTTTGAAAGTGAATGTGTGAGGTGTATAGAAGGCATTTATTTCATTTTAAGAAAATTTATTTTTCACATTTTTCCATGAAAAGTGTCAATACCCCTTTGGGTTCTAGGTGAAAATCTCACTCGACACAAATCAAACAAAAATGTTTCCATGGTGTGTATTAATGTTCATTTTCATGAAATAAACAAAATAAAACCCAGAATAAATCCTGAAAGACAAGAAATGAGCATAAAAGATGCTTCAGCGCTAGTGTTAATGTTACTAAAAGAGCCCAAATTTCTAAAAATATTGCGAAAAACAACAATCTTCTGTTTTAAAGTGAATGTTTGAGGTGTATAGAAGGCATTTATTTCATTTTTAGAAATTTTAACTTTTCACATTTTTCCATGAAAAGTGCCAATACCCCCCCCTTTGGGCTCTAGGTGAAAATCTCACTCGAAACAAATCAAACAAAAATGTTTCCATGGTGTGTATTGTTGTTCATTTTCATGAAATAAACAAAATAAAACCAAGGATAAATCCTGAAAGACAATAAATGAGAAAAAAAGATTCTTCAGCGCTAGTGTTAATGTTACTAAAAGAGCCCAAATTTCTAAAAATATTGCGAAAAACAACATTTTTCTGTTTGAAAATGAATGTTTGAGGTGTATAGAAGGCATTTATTTCATTTTTAGAAATTTTCATTATTCACATTTTTCCAGGAAAAGGCCCTTTGGGTTCTAGGTGAAAATCTCACTCGACACAAATCAAACAAAAATGTTTCCATGGTGTGTATTGTTGTTCATTTTCATGAAATAAACAAAATAAAACCAAGGATAAATCCTGAAAGACAATAAATGAGCAAAAAAGATTCTTCAGCGCTAGTGTTAATGTTACTAAAAGAGCCCAAATTTCTAAAAATATTGCGAAAAACAACATTTTTCTGTTTTAGAGTGAATGTTTGAGGTGTATAGAAGGCATTTATTTCATTTTTAGAAATTTTAATTTTTCACATTTTTTCATGAAAAGTGCCAATGCCCCCCCCTTTGGGTTCTAGGTGAAAATCTCACTCGACACAAATCAAACAAAAATATTTCCATGGTGTGTATTGTTGTTCATTTTCATGAAATAAAAAAAATAAAAACAAGGATAAATCCTGAAAGACAATAAATGAGCATTAAAGATGCTTCAGCGCTAGTGTTAATGTTACTAAAAGAGCCCTAATATCTAAAAATATTGCGAAAAACAACATTTTTCTGTTTGAAAGTGAATGTTTGAGGTGTATAGAAGGCATTTATTTCATTTTTAGAAATTTTAACTTTTCACATTTTTCCATGAAAAGTGCCAATACCCCCCCCTTTGGGCTCTAGGTGAAAATCTCACTCGAAACAAATCAAACAAAAATGTTTCCATGGTGTGTATTGTTGTTCATTTTCATGAAATAAACAAAATAAAACCAAGGATAAATCCTGAAAGACAATAAATGAGCAAAAAAGATTCTTCAGCGCTAGTGTTAATGTTACTAAAAGAGCCCAAATTTCTAAAAATATTGCGAAAAACAACATTTTTCTGTTTGAAAATGAATGTTTGAGGTGTATAGAAGGCATTTATTTCATTTTTAGAAATTTTCAATATTGACATTTTTCCAGGAAAAGGCCCTTTGGGTTCTAGGTGAAAATCTCACTCGACACAAATCAAACAAAAATGTTTCCATGGTGTGTATTGTTGTTCATTTTCATGAAATAAACAAAATAAAACCAAGGATAAATCCTGAAAGACAATAAATGAGCAAAAAAGATTCTTCAGCGCTAGTGTTAATGTTACTAAAAGAGCCCAAATTTCTAAAAATATTGCGAAAAACAACATTTTTCTGTTTTAGAGTGAATGTTTGAGGTGTATAGAAGGCATTTACTTCATTTTTAGAAATTTTAATTTTTCACATTTTTTCATGAAAAGTGCCAATGCCCCCCCCTTTGGGTTCTAGGTGAAAATCTCACTCGACACAAATCAAACAAAAATATTTCCATGGTGTGTATTGTTGTTCATTTTCATGAAATAAAAAAAATAAAAACAAGGATAAATCCTGAAAGACAATAAATGAGCATTAAAGATGCTTCAGCGCTAGTGTTAATGTTACTAAAAGAGCCCTAATATCTAAAAATATTGCGAAAAACAACATTTTTCTGTTTGAAAGTGAATGTTTGAGGTGTATAGAAGGCATTTATTTCATTTTAAGAAATTTTAATTTTTCACATTTTTCCATGAAAAGTGCCAATACCCCCCCCTTTTGGTTCTAGGTGAAAATATCACTCGACACAAATCAAACAAAAATGTTTCCATGGTGTGTATTGTTGTTAATTTTCATGAAAAAACAAAATACAACCCAGAATAAATCCTGAAAGACAATAAATGAGCATAAAAGATACTTCAGCGCTAGTGTTAATGTTACTAAAATAGCCCAAATTTCTAAAAATATTGCGAAAAACAACATTTTCCTGTTTTAGAGTGAATGTTTGAGGTGTAAAGAAGGCATTTATTTCATTTTTAGAAATTTTAACTTTTCACATTTTTCCATGAAAAGTGCCAATACCCCCCCCCTTTGGGCTCTAGGTGAAAATCTCACTCGACACAAATCAAACAAAAATGTTTCCATGGTGTGCATTGTTGTTTATTTTCATGAAATAAACAAAATAAAACCAAGGATAAATCCTGAAAGACAATAAATGAGCAAAAAAGATTCTTCAGCGCTAGTGTTAATGTTACTAAAAGAGCCCAAATTTCTAAAAATATTGCGAAAAACAACATTTTTCTGTTTGAAAATGAATGTTTGAGGTGTATAGAAGGCATTTATTTCATTTTTAGAAATTTTCATTATTCACATTTTTCCAGGAAAAGGCCCTTTGGGTTCTAGGTGAAAATCTCACTCGACACAAATCAAACAAAAATGTTTCCATGGTGTGTATTGTTGTTCATTTTCATGAAATAAAGAAAATAAAACCAAGGATAAATCCTGAAAGACAATAAATGAGCAAAAAAGATTCTTCAGCGCTAGTGTTAATGTTACTAAAAGAGCCCAAATTTCTAAAAATATTGCGAAAAACCACATTTTTCTGTTTTAAAGTGAATGTTTGAGGTGTATAGAAGGCATTTATTTCATTTTTAGAAATTTTAATTTTTCACATTTTTCTTTGAAAAGTGCCAATACCCCCCCCTTTGGGTTCTAGGTGAAAACCTCACTCGACACAAATCAAACAAAAATGTTTCCATGGTGTGTATCGTTGTTCATTTTCATGAAATAAACAAAATAAAACCCAGAATAAATCCTAAGAGACAATAAATGAGCATAAAAGATGCTTCAGCGCTAGTGTTAATGTTACTAAAAGAGCCCAAATATCTAAAAATATTGCGAAAAACAACATTTTTCTGTTTGAAAGTGAATGTTTGAGGTGTATAGAAGGCATTTATTTCATTTTAAGAAATTTTAACTTTTCACATTTTTCCATGAAAAGTGCCAATACCCCCCCCTTTGAGTTCTAGGTGAAAATCTCACTCGACCCAAATCGAACAAAAATGTTTCCATGGTGTGTATGGTTGTTCATTTTCATGAAATAAACAAAATAAAACCAAGGATAAATCCTGAAAGACAATAAATGCGCATAAAAGATGCTTCAGCGCTAGTGTTAATGTTACTAAAAGATCCCAAGTTTCTAAAAATATTGCGAAAAACAACAATCTTCTGTTTTAAAGTGAATGTTCGAGGTGTATAGAAGGCATTTATTTCATTTTTAGAAATTTTAATTTTTCACATTTTTCCATGAAAAGTGTCAATTACCCCCCCTTAGGGTTCTAGGTGAAAATCTCAATCGACACATATCAAACAAAAATGTTTCCATGGTGTGTATTGTTGTTCATTTTCATGAAATAAACAAAATAAAACCAAGGATAAATCCTGAAAGACAATAAATGAGCAAAAAAGATTCTTCAGCGCTAGTGTTAATGTTACTAAAAGAGCCCAAATTTCTAAAAATATTGCGAAAAACAACATTTTTCTGTTTTAAAGTGAATGTTTGAGGTGTATAGAAGACATTTATTTCATTTTTAGAAATTTTAATTTTTCACATTTTTCCATGAAAAGTGCCAATACCCCCCCCCTTTGCGTTCTAGGTGAAAATCTCACTCGACACAAATCGAACAAAAATGTTTCCATGGAGTGTATTGTTGTTCATTTTCATGAAATAAACAAAATAAAACCCAGAATAAATCCTGAAAGACAAGAAATGAGCATAAAAGATGCTTCAGCGCTTGTGTTAATGTTACTAAAAGAGCCCAAATTTCTAAAAATATTGCGAAAAAAATCATTTTTCTGTTTTAAAGTGAATGTTTGAGGTGTATAGAAGGCATTTATTTCATTTTAAGAAATTTTAATTTTTCACATTTTTCCATGAAAAGTGCCAATACCCCCACCTTTGGGTTCAAGGTGAAAATCTCACTCGACACAAATCAAACAAAAATGTTTCCATGGTGTGTATTGTTGTTCATTTTCATGAAATAAACAAAATAAAACCCAGAATAAATCCTGAAAGACAATAAATGAGCATTAAATATGCTTCAGGGCTAGTGTTAATGTTACTAAAAGAGCCCAAATTTCTAAAAATATTGCGAAAAACAACATTTTTCTGTTTGAAAATGAATGTTTGAGGTGTATAGAAGGCATTTATTTCATTTTTAGAAATTTTCATTATTCCCATTTTTCCATGAAAAGTGCCAATACCCCCCCCTTTGGGTTCTAGGTGAAAATCTCACTCGTCACAAATCAAACAAAAATGTTTCCATGGAGTGTATTGTTGTTCATTTTCATGAATAAACAAAATAAAACCCAGAATAAATCCTGAAAGACAATAAATGAACATAAAAGATGCTTCAGCGCTAGTGTTAATGTTACTAAAAGAGCCCAAATTTCTAAAAATATTGCGAAAAACAACATTTTTCTGTTTTATAGTGAATGTTTGAGGTGTATAGAAAGCATTTATTTCATTTTAAGAAATTTTAATTTTTCACATTTTTCCATGAAAAGTGTCAATACCCCCCCTTTGGGTTCTAGGTGAAAATCTCTCTCGACACAAATCAAACAAAAATGTTTCCATGGTTGTATTGTTGTTCATTTTCATGAAATAAACAAAATAAAACCCAGAATAAATCCTGAAAGACAATAAATGAACATAAAAGATGCTTCAGCGCTAGTGTTAATGTTACTAAAAGAGCCCAAATTTCTAAAAATATTGCGAAAAACAACATTTTTCTGTTTTAGAGTGAATGTTTGAGGTGTATAGAAGGCATTTATTTCATTTTTAGAAATTTTAATTTTTCACATTTTTCCATGAAAAGTGTCAATACCCCTTTGGGTTCTAGGTGAAAATCTCACTCGACACAAATCAAACAAAAATGTTTCCATGGGGTGTATTGTTGTTCATTTTCATCAAATAAATAAAATAAAACCCAGAATAAATCCTGAAAGACAAGAAATGAACATAAAAGATGCTTCAGCGCTAGTGTTAATGTTACTAAAAGAGCCCAAATTTCTAAAAATATTGCGAAAAACAACATTTTTCTGTTTTATAGTGAATGTTTGAGGTGTATAGAAAGCATTTATTTCATTTTAAGAAATTTTAATTTTTCACATTTTTCCATGAAAAGTGTCAATACCCCCCCTTTGGGTTCTAGGTGAAAATCTCTCTCGACACAAATCAAACAAAAATGTTTCCATGGTTGTATTGTTGTTCATTTTCATGAAATAAACAAAATAAAACCAAGGATAAATCCTGAAAGACAATAAATGAGCAAAATAGATTCTTCAGCGCTAGTATTAATGTTACTAAATGAGCCCAAATTTCTAAAAATATTGCGAAAAACAACATTTTTCTGTTTGAAAATGAATGTTTGAGGTGTATAGAAGGCATTTATTTCATTTTTAGAAATTTTCATTATTCACATTTTTCCATGAAAAGTGCCAATACCCCCCCCATAGGGTTCTAGGTGAAAATCTCACTCGACACAAATCAAACAAAAATGTTTCCATGGTGTGTATTAATGTTCATTTTCATCAAATAAATAAAATAAAACCCAGTATAAATCCTGAAAGACAAGAAATGAGCATAAAAGATGCTTCAGCGCTAGTGTTAATGTTACTAAAAGAGCCAAAATTTCTATAAATATTGCGAAAAACAACAATCTTCTGTTTTAAAGTGAATGTTTGAGGTGTATAGAAGGCATTTATTTCATTTTAAGAAATTTTAATTTTTCACATTTTTCCATGAAAAGTGCCAATACCCCCCCCCCCCCCTTTGGGTTCTAGGTGAAAATCTCACTCGACACAAATCAAACAAAAATGTTTCCATGGTGTGTATTAATGTTCATTTTCATCAAATAAACAAAATAAAACCCAGAATAAATCCTAAAAGACAAGAAATGAGCATAAAAGATGCTTCAGCGCTAGTGTTAATGTTACTAAAAGAGCCCAAATTTCTAAAAATATTGCGAAAAACAACAATCTTCTGTTTTAAAGTGAATGTTCGAGGTGTATAGAAGGCATTTATTTCATTTTTAGAAATTTTAATTTTTCACATTTTTTCATGAAAAGTGCCAATACCCCCCTTTGGGTTCTAGGTGAAAATCTCACTCGACACAAATCGAACAAAAAATGTTTCCATGGAGTGTTTTGTTGTTCATTTTCATGAAATAAACAAAATAAAACCCAGAATAAATCCTGAAAGACAAGAAATGAGCATAAAAGATGCTTCAGCGCTAGTGTTAATGTTACTAAAAGAGCCCAAATTTCTAAAAATATTGCGAAAAAGAACATTTTTCTGTTTTAGAGTGAATGTTTGAGGTGTATAGAAGGCATTTATTTCATTTTTAGAAATTTTAATTTTTCCTATTTTTCCATGAAAAGTGTCAATACCCCTTTGGGTTCTAGGTGAAAATCTCACTCGACACAAATCAAACAAAAATGTTTCCATGGTGTGTATTAGTGTTCATTTTCATCAAATAAACAAAATAAAACCCAGAATAAATCCTGAAAGACAAGAAATGAGCATTAGAGATGCTTCAGCGCTAGTGTTAATGTTACTAAATGAGCCCAAATTTCTAAAAATATTGCGAAAAACAACAATCTTCTGTTTTAAAGTGAATGTTCGAGGTGTATAGAAGGCATTTATTTCATTTCTAGAAATTTTAATTTTTCACATTTTTCCATGAAAAGTGGCAAAACCCCCCGCTTTGGGTTCTAGGTGAAAATATCACTCGACACAATTCAAACAAAAATGTTTCCATGGTGTGTATGGTTGTTCATTTTCATGAAATAAACAAAATAAAACCAAGGATAAATCCTGAAAGACAATAAATGAGCATAAAAGATGCTTCAGCGCTAGTGTTAATGTTACTAAAAGAGCCAAAATTTCCAAAAATATTGCGAAAAACAACATTTTTTCTGTTTTAGAGTGAATGTTTGAGGTGTATAGAAGGCATTTATTTCATTTTTAGAAATTTTAACTTTTCACACTTTTCCATGAAAAGTGCCAATACCCCCCCCCCCCTTAGGGTTCTAGGTGAAAATCTCACTCGACACAAATCAAACAAAAATGTTTCCATGGTGTGTATTAATGTTCATTTTCATCAAATAAACAAAATAAAACCCAGAATAAATCCTGAAAGACAAGAAATGAGCATAAAAGATGCTTCAGCGCTAGTGTTAATGTTACTAAAAGAGCCCAAATTTCTGAAAATATTGCGAAAAACAACAATCTTCTGTTTTAAAGTGAATGTTCGAGGTGTATAGAAGGCATTTATTTCATTTTTAGAAATTTTAATTTTTCACATTTTTCCATGAAAAGTGCCAAAACCCCCCGCTTTGGGTTCTAGGTGAAAATATCACTCGACACAAATCAAACAAAAATGTTTCCATGGTGTGTATGGTTGTTCATTTTCATGAAATAAACAAAATAAAACCAAGGATAAATCCTGAAAGACAATAAATGAGCATAAAAGATGCTTCAGCCATAGTGTTAATTTTACTAAAAGAGCCCAAATTTCTAAAAATATTGCGAAAAACAACAATCTTCTGTTTTAAAGTGAATGTTCGAGGTGTATAGAAGGCATTTATTTCATTTTAAGAAATTTTAATTTTTCACATTTTTCCATGAAAAGTGCCAATACCCCCCCTTTGTGTTCTAGGTTAAAATCTCACTCGACACAAATCAAACAAAAATGTTTCCATGGTGTGTATCGTTGTTAATTTTCATGAAAAAACAAAATAAAACCCAGAATAAATCCTGAAAGACAAGAAATGAGCAAAAAGATGCTTCAGCGCTAGTGTTAATGTTACTAAAAGAGCCCAAATTTCCAAAAATATTGCGAAAAACAACATTTTTCTGTTTTAGAGTGAATGTTCGAGGTGTATAGAAGGCATTTATTTCATTTTTAGAAATTTTAACTTTTCACATTTTTCCATGAAAAGTGCCAATACCCCCCCCTTTGGGTTCTAGGTGAAAATCTCACTCGACACAAATCAAACAAAAATGTTTCCATGGTGTGTATTGTTGTTCATTTTCATGAAATAAACAAAATAAAACCAAGGATAAATCCTAAAAGACAATAAATGAGCAAAAAGATTCTTCAGCGCTAGTGTTAATGTTTCTAAAAGAGCCCAAATTTCTAAAAATATTGCGAAAAACAACATTTTTCTGTTTTAAAGTGAATGTTTGAGGTGTATAGAAGGCATTTATTTCATTTTAAGAAATTTTAATTTTTCACATTTTTCCATGAAAAGTGCCCATACCCCCCCCTTTGGGCTCTAGGTGAAAATCTCACTCGACACAAATCAAACAAAAATGTTTCCATGGGGTGTATTGTTGTTCATTTTTATGAAATAAACAAAATAAAACCAAGGATAAATCCTGAAAGACAATAAATGAGCAAAAAAGATTCTTCAGCGCTAGTATTAATGTTACTAAATGAGCCCAAATTTCTGAAAATATTGCGAAAAACAACATTTTTCTGTTAGAAAATGAATGTTTGAGGTGTATAGAAGGCATTTATTTCATTTTTAGAAATTTTCATTATTCAAATTTTTCCATGAAAAGTGCATATACCCCCCCCCCCCTTTGGGTTCTAGGTGAAAATCTCACTCGAAACAAATCAAACAAAAATGTTTCCATGGTGTGTATTAATGTTCATTTTCATCAAATAAATAAAATAAAACCCAGAATAAATCCTGAAAGACAAGAAATGAGCATAAAAGATGCTTCAGCGCTAGTGTTAATGTTACTAAAAGAGCCAAAATTTCTAAAAATATTGCGAAAAACAACAATCTTCTGTTTTAAAGTGAATGTTTGAGGTGTATAGAAGGCATTTATTTCATTTTAAGAAATTTTAATTTTTCACATTTTTCCATAAAAAGTGCCAATACCCCCCCTTTGGGTTCTAGGTGAAAATCTCTCTCGACACAAATCAAACAAAAATGTTTCCATGGTGTGTATTAATGTTCATTTTCATCAAATAAACAAAATAAAACCCAGAATAAATCCTAAAAGACAAGAAATGAGCATAAAAGATGCTTCAGCGCTAGTGTTAATGTTACTAAAAGAGCCCAAATTTCTAAAAATATTGCGAAAAACAACAATCTTCTGTTTTAAAGTTAATGTTCGAGGTGTATAGAAGGCATTTATTTCATTTTAAGTAATTTTAATTTTTCACATTTTTCCATGAAAAGTGCCAATACCCCCCCCTTTGGGTTCTAGGTGAAAATCTCACTCGACACATATCAAACAAAAATGTTTCCATGGTGTGTATTAATGTTCATTTTCATCAAATAAACAAAATAAAACCCAGAATAAATCCTGAAAGGCAAGAAATGAGCATAGAAGATGCTTCAGCGCTAGTGTTAATGTTACTAAAAGAGCCCAAATTTCTAAAAATATTGCGAAAAACAACAATCTTCTGTTTTAAAGTGAATGTTCGAGGTGTATAGAAGGCATTTATTTCATTTTTAGAAATTTTAATTTTTCACATTTTTCCATGAAAAGTGCCAAAACCCCCCGCTTTGGGTTCTAGGTGAAAATTTCACTCGACACAATTCAAACAAAAATGTTTCCATGGGGTGTATTGTTGTTCATTTTTATGAAATAAACAAAATAAAACCAAGGATAAATCCTGAAAGACAATAAATGAGCAAAAAAGATTCTTCAGCGCTAGTATTAATGTTACTAAATGAGCCCAAATTTCTGAAAATATTGCGAAAAACAACATTTTTCTGTTTGAAAATGAATGTTTGAGGTGTATAGAAGGCATTTATTTCATTTTTAGAAATTTTCATTATTCACATTTTTCCATGAAAAGTGCCAATACCCCCCCCCTTTGGGTTCTAGGTGAAAATCTCACTCGAAACAAATCAAACAAAAATGTTTCCATGGTGTGTATTAATGTTCATTTTCATCAAATAAATAAAATAAAACCCAGAATAAATCCTGAAAGACAAGAAATGAGCATAAAAGATGCTTCAGCGCTAGTGTTAATGTTACTAAAAGAGCCAAAATTTCTAAAAATATTGCGAAAAACAACAATCTTCTGTTTTAAAGTGAATGTTTGAGGTGTATAGAAGGCATTTATTTCATTTTAAGAAATTTTAATTTTTCACATTTTTCCATGAAAAGTGCCAATACCCCCCTATTTGGGTTCTAGGTGAAAATCTCACTCGACACAAATCAAACAAAAATGTTTCCATGGTGTGTATTAATGTTCATTTTCATCAAATAAACAAAATAAAACCCAGAATAAATCCTAAAAGACAAGAAATGAGCATAAAAGATGCTTCAGCGCTAGTGTTAATGTTACTAAAAGAGCCCAAATTTCTAAAAATATTGCGAAAAACAACAATCTTCTGTTTTAAAGTGAATGTTCGAGGTGTATAGAAGGCATTTATTTCATTTTTAGAAATTTTAATTTTTCACATTTTTCCATGAAAAGTGCCAAAACCCCCCGCTTTGGGTTCTAGGTGAAAATTTCACTCGACACAATTCAAACAAAAATGTTTCCATGGTGTGTATGGTTGTTCATTTTCATGAAATAAACAAAATAAAACCAAGGATAAATCCTGAAAGACAATAAATGAGCATAAAAGATGCTTCAGCGCTAGTGTTAATTTTACTAAAAGAGCCCAAATTTCTAAAAATATTGCGAAAAACAACAATCTTCAGTTTTAAAGTGAATGTTCGAGGTGTATAGAAGGCATTTATTTCATTTTAAGAAATTTTAATTTTTCACATTTTTCCATGAAAGTGCCAATACCCCCCCCTTTGGGTTCTAGGTGAAAATCTCACTCGACACAAATCAAACAAAAATGTTTCCATGGTGTGTATGGTTGTTCATTTTCATGAAATAAACAAAATAAAACCAAGGATAAATCCTGAAAGACAATAAATGAGCATAAAAGATGCTTCAGCGCTAGTGTTAATGTTACTAAAAGGGCCCAAATTTCTAAAAATATTGCGAAAAACAACATTTTTCTGTTTTAAAGTGAATGTTTGAGGTGTATAGAAGGCATTTATTTCATTTTAAGAAATTTTAATTTTTCACATTTTTCCATGAAAAGTGCCAATACCCCCTTTACCCCCAATACCCCCTTTGGGTTCTAGGTGAAAATCTCACTCGACACAAATCAAACAAAAATGTTTCCATGGTGTGTATTGTTGTTCATTTTCATGAAAAATCAAAATGAAACCCAGAATAAATCCTGAAAGACAATAAATGAGCATAAAAGATGCTTCAGCGCTAGTGTTAATGTTACTAAAAGAGCCCAAATTTCTAAAAATATTGCGAAAAACAACAATCTTCTGTTTTAAAGTGAATGTTTGAGGTGTATAGAAGGCATTTATTTCATTTTAAGAAATTTTAATTTTTCACATTTTTCCATGAAAAGTGCCAATACCCCCCCCTTTGGGTTCTAGGTGAAAATCTCACTCGACACAAATCAAACAAAAATGTTTCCATGGTGTGTATTAATGTTCATTTTCATCAAATAAACAAAATAAAACCCAGAATAAATCCTAAAAGACAAGAAATGAGCATAAAAGATGCTTCAGCGCTAGTGTTAATGTTACTAAAAGAGCCCAAATTTCTAAAAATATTGCGAAAAACAACAATCTTCTGTTTTAAAGTTAATGTTCGAGGTGTATAGAAGGCATTTATTTCATTTTAAGAAATTTTAATTTTTCACATTTTTCCATGAAAAGTGCCAATACCCCCCCCTTTGGGTTCTAGGTGAAAATCTCACTCGACACATATCAAACAAAAATGTTTCCATGGTGTGTATTAATGTTCATTTTCATCAAATAAACAAAATAAAACCCAGAATAAATCCTGAAAGGCAAGAAATGAGCATAAAAGATGCTTCAGCGCTAGTGTTAATGTTACTAAAAGAGCCCAAATTTCTAAAAATATTGCGAAAAACAACAATCTTCTGTTTTAAAGTGAATGTTCGAGGTGTATAGAAGGCATTTATTTCATTTTTAGAAATTTTAATTTTTCACATTTTTCCATGAAAAGTGCCAAAACCCCCCGCTTTGGGTTCTAGGTGAAAATTTCACTCGACACAATTCAAACAAAAATGTTTCCATGGGGTGTATTGTTGTTCATTTTTATGAAATAAACAAAATAAAACCAAGGATAAATCCTGAAAGACAATAAATGAGCAAAAAAGATTCTTCAGCGCTAGTATTAATGTTACTAAATGAGCCCAAATTTCTGAAAATATTGCGAAAAACAACAATCTTCAGTTTTAAAGTGAATGTTCGAGGTGTATAGAAGGCATTTATTTCATTTTAAGAAATTTTAATTTTTCACATTTTTCCATGAAAAGTGCCAATACCCCCCCCTTTGGGTTCTAGGTGAAAATCTCACTCGACACAAATCAAACAAAAATGTTTCCATGGTGTGTATGGTTGTTCATTTTCATGAAATAAACAAAATAAAACCAAGGATAAATCCTGAAAGACAATAAATGAGCATAAAAGATGCTTCAGCGCTAGTGTTAATGTTACTAAAAGGGCCCAAATTTCTAAAAATATTGCGAAAAACAACATTTTTCTGTTTTAAAGTGAATGTTTGAGGTGTATAGAAGGCATTTATTTCATTTTAAGAAATTTTAATTTTTCACATTTTTCCATGAAAAGTGCCAATACCCCCTTTACCCCCAATACCCCCTTTGGGTTCTAGGTGAAAATCTCACTCGACACAAATCAAACAAAAATGTTTCCATGGTGTGTATTGTTGTTCATTTTCATGAAAAATCAAAATGAAACCCAGAATAAATCCTGAAAGACAATAAATGAGCATAAAAGATGCTTCAGCGCTAGTGTTAATGTTACTAAAAGAGCCCAAATTTCTAAAAATATTGCGAAAAACAACAATCTTCTGTTTTAAAGTTAATGTTCGAGGTGTATAGAAGGCATTTATTTCATTTTAAGAAATTTTAATTTTTCACATTTTTCCATGAAAAGTGCCAATACCCCCCCCTTTGGGTTCTAGGTGAAAATCTCACTCGACACATATCAAACAAAAATGTTTCCATGGTGTGTATTAATGTTCATTTTCATCAAATAAACAAAATAAAACCCAGAATAAATCCTGAAAGGCAAGAAATGAGCATAGAAGATGCTTCAGCGCTAGTGTTAATGTTACTAAAAGAGCCCAAATTTCTAAAAATATTGCGAAAAACAACAATCTTCTGTTTTAAAGTGAATGTTCGAGGTGTATAGAAGGCATTTATTTCATTTTTAGAAATTTTAATTTTTCACATTTTTCCATGAAAAGTGCCAAAACCCCCCGCTTTGGGTTCTAGGTGAAAATTTCACTCGACACAATTCAAACAAAAATGTTTCCATGGTGTGTATGGTTGTTCATTTTTATGAAATAAACAAAATAAAACCAAGGATAAATCCTGAAAGACAATAAATGAGCAAAAAAGATTCTTCAGCGCTAGTATTAATGTTACTAAATGAGCCCAAATTTCTGAAAATATTGCGAAAAACAACATTTTTCTGTTTGAAAATGAATGTTTGAGGTGTATAGAAGGCATTTATTTCATTTTTAGAAATTTTCATTATTCACATTTTTACATGAAAAGTGCCAATACCCCCCCCCCCCTTTGGGTTCTAGGTGAAAATCTCACTCAAAACAAATCAAACAAAAATGTTTCCATGGTGTGTATTAATGTTCATTTTCATCAAATAAATAAAATAAAACCCAGAATAAATCCTGAAAGACAAGAAATGAGCATAAAAGATGCTTCAGCGCTAGTGTTAATGTTACTAAAAGAGCCAAAATTTCTAAAAATATTGCGAAAAACAACAATCTTCTGTTTTAAAGTGAATGTTTGAGGTGTATAGAAGGCATTTATTTCATTTTAAGAAATTTTAATTTTTCACATTTTTCCATGAAAAGTGCCAATACCCCCCCCTTTGGGTTCTAGGTGAAAATCTCACTCGACACAAATCAAACAAAAATGTTTCCATGGTGTGTATTAATGTTCATTTTCATCAAATAAACAAAATAAAACCCAGAATAAATCCTAAAAGACAAGAAATGAGCATAAAAGATGCTTCAGCGCTAGTGTTAATGTTACTAAAAGAGCCCAAATTTCTAAAAATATTGCGAAAAACAACAATCTTCTGTTTTAAAGTTAATGTTCGAGGTGTATAGAAGGCATTTATTTCATTTTAAGAAATTTTAATTTTTCACATTTTTCCATGAAAAGTGCCAATACACCCCCCTTTGGGTTCTAGGTGAAAATCTCACTCGACACATATCAAACAAAAATGTTTCCATGGTGTGTATTAATGTTCATTTTCATCAAATAAACAAAATAAAACCCAGAATAAATCCTGAAAGGCAAGAAATGAGCATAAAAGATGCTTCAGCGCTAGTGTTAATGTTACTAAAAGAGCCCAAATTTCTAAAAATATTGCGAAAAACAACAATCTTCTGTTTTAAAGTGAATGTCCGAGGTGTATAGAAGGCATTTATTTCATTTTAAGAAATTTTAATTTTTCACATTTTTCCATGAAAAGTGCCAATACCCCCCCCTTTGGGTTCTAGGTGAAAATCTCACTCGACACATATCAAACAAAAACGTTTCCATGGTGTGTATTGTTGTTAATTTTCATTAAAAAACAAAATAAAACCCAGAATAAATCCTGAAAGACAATAAATGAGCACAAAAGATGCTTCAGCGCTAGTGTTAATGTTACTAAAAGAGCCCAAATTTCTAAAAATATTGCGAAAAACAACAATCTTCTGTTTTAAAGTGAATGTTCGAGGTGTATAGAAGGCATTTATTTCATTTTTAGAAATTTTAATTTTTCACATGTTTCCATGAAAAGTGCCAATACCCCCCCCTTTGGGTTCTAGGTTAAAATCTCCCTCGACACAAATCAACCAAAAATGTTTCCATGGTTTGTATTGTTGTTAATTTTCAAGAAATAAACAAAATAAAACCCAGAATAAATCCTGGAAGACAATAAATGAGCATAAAAGATGCTTCAGCGCTAGTGTTAATTTTACTAAAAGAGCCCAAATTTCTAAAAATATTGCGAAAAACAACATTTTTCTGTTTTAGAGTGAATGTTTGAGGTGTATAGAAGGCATTTATTTCATTTTTAGAAATTTTAATTTTTCACATTTTTCCATGAAAAGTGTCAATACCCCTTGGGTTCTAGGTGAAAATCTCACTCGACACAAATCAAACAAAAATGTTTCCATGGTGTGTATTAATGTTCATTTTCATCAAATAAACAAAATAAAACCCAGAATAAATCCTGAAAGACAAGAAATGAGCATAAAAGATGCTTCAGCGCTAGTGTTAATGTTACTAAAAGAGCCCAAATTTCTAAAAATATAGCGAAAAACAACAATCTTCTGTTTTAAAGTGAATGTTCGAGGTGTATAGAAGGCATTTATTTCATTTTTAGAAATTTTAATTTTTCACATTTTTTCATGAAAAGTGCCAATACCCCCCCCTTTGGGTTCTAGGTGAAAATCTCACTCGACACAAATCGAACAAAAATGTTTCCATGGAGTGTATTGTTGTTCATTTTCATGAAATAAACAAAATAAAACCCAGAATAAATCCTGAAAGACAATAAATGAGCATAAAAGATGCTTCAGCGCTAGTGTTTATGTTACTAAAAGAGCCCAAATTTCTAAAAATATTGCGAAAAACAACAGATTTTTCTGTTTTATAGTGAATGTTTGAGGTGTATAGAAGGCATTTATTTCATTTTTAGAAATTTTAATTTTTCACATTTTTCCATGAAAAGTGTCAATACCCCCCCCCCTTTGGGTTCTAGGTGAAAATCTCACATAACACAAATCAAACAAAAATGTTTCCATGGTGTGTATTAATGTTCATTTTCATCAAATAAACAAAATAAAACCCAGAATAAATCCTAAAAGACAAGAAATGAGCATAAAAGATGCTTCAGCGCTAGTGTTAATGTTACTAAAAGAGCCCAAATTTCTAAAAATATCGCGAAAAACAACAATCTTCTGTTTTAAAGGAAATGTTCGAGGTGTATAGAAGGCATTTATTTCATTTTTAGAAATTTTAATTTTTCACATTTTTTCATGAAAAGTGCCAATACCCCCCCCTTTGGGTTCTAGGTGAAAATCTCACTCGACACAAATCGAACAAAAATGTTTCCATGGAGTGTATTGTTGTTCATTTTCATGAAATAAACAAAATAAAACCCAGAATAAATCCTGAAAGACAAGAAATGAGCATAAAAGATGCTTCAGCGCTAGTGTTAATGTTACTAAAAGAGCCCAAATTTCTAAAAATATTTGGAAAAACAACATTTTTCTGTTTTATAGTGAATGTTTGAGGTGTATAGAAGGCATTTATTTCATTTTTAGAAATTTTAATTTTTCACATTTTCCCATGAAAAGTGTCAATACCCCCCCTTAGGGTTCTAGGTGAAAATCTCACTCGAAACAAATCAAACAAAAATGTTTCCATGGTGTGTATTAATGTTCATTTTCATCAAATAAACAAAATAAAACCCAGAATAAATCCTGAAAGGCAAGAAATGAGCATAAAAGATGCTTCAGCGCTAGTGTTAATGTTACTAAAAGAGCCCAAATTTCTAAAAATATTGCGAAAAACAACAATCTTCTGTTTTAAAGTGAATGTTCGAGGTGTATAGAAGGCATTTATTTCATTTTTAGAAATTTTAATTTTTCACATTTTTCCATGAAAAGTGCCAAAACCCCCCCGCTTTGGGTTCTAGGTGAAAATTTCACTCGACACAATTCAAACAAAAATGTTTCCATGGTGTGTATGGTTGTTCATTTTCATGAAATAAACAAAATAAAACCAAGGATAAATCCTGAAAGACAATAAATGAGCACAAAAGATGCTTCAGCGCTAGTGTTAATGTTACTAAAAGAGCCCAAATTTCTAAAAATATTGCGAAAAACAACAATCTTCTGTTTTAAAGTGAATGTTCGAGGTGTATAGAAGGCATTTATTTCATTTTTAGAAATTTTAATTTTTCACATGTTTCCATGAAAAGTGCCAATACCCCCCCCTTTGGGTTCTAGGTTAAAATCTCACTCGACACAAATCAACCAAAAATGTTTCCATGGTTTGTATTGTTGTTAATTTTCATGAAATAAACAAAATAAAACCCAGAATAAATCCTGGAAGACAATAAATGAACATAAAAGATGCTTCAGCGCTAGTGTTAATTTTACTAAAAGAGCCCAAATTTCTAAAAATATTGCGAAAAACAACAATCTTCTGTTTTAAAGTGAATGTTTGAGGTGTATAGAAGGCATTTATTTCATTTTTAGAAATTTTAATTTTTCACATTTTTCCATGAAAAGTGTCAATACCCCTTTGGGTTCTAGGTGAAAATCTCAATCGACACAAATCAAACAAAAATGTTTCCATGGTGTGTATTAATGTTCATTTTCATCAAATAAACAAAATAAAACCCAGAATAAATCCTAAAAGACAAGAAATGAGCATAAAAGATGCTTCAGCGCTAGTGTTAATGTTACTAAAAGAGCCCAAATTTCTAAAAATATTGCGAAAAACAACAATCTTCTGTTTTAAAGTTAATGTTTGAGGTGTATAGAAGGCATTTATTTCATTTTTAGAAATTTTAATTTTTCACATTTTTCCATGAAGTGTCAATACCCCCCCTTAGGGTTCTAGGTGAAAATCTCACTCGAAACAAATCAAACAAAAATGTTTCCATGGTGTGTATTAATGTTCATTTTCATCAAATAAACAAAATAAAACCCAGAATAAATCCTGAAAGGCAAGAAATGAGCATAAAAGATGCTTCAGCGCTAGTGTTAATGTTACTAAAAGAGCCCAAATTTCTAAAAATATTGCGAAAAACAACAATCTTCTGTTTTAAAGTGAATGTTCGAGGTGTATAGAAGGCATTTATTTCATTTTTAGAAATTTTAATTTTTCACATTTTTCCATGAAAAGTGCCAAAACCCCCCGCTTTGGGTTCTAGGTGAAAATTTCACTCGACACAATTCAAACAAAAATGTTTCCATGGTGTGTATGGTTGTTCATTTTCATGAAATAAACAAAATAAAACCAAGGATAAATCCTGAAAGACAATAAATGAGCATAAAAGATGCTTCAGCGCTAGTGTTAACTTTTACTAAAAGAGCCCAAATTTCTAAAAATATTGCGAAAAACAACAATCTTCTGTTTTAAACTGAATGATCGAGGTGTATAGAAGGCATTTATTTCATTTTAAGAAATTTTAATTTTTCACATTTTTCCATGAAAAGTGCCAATACCCCCCCCCTTTGGGTTCTAGGTGAAAATCTCACTCGACACATATCAAACAAAAATGTTTCCATGGTGTGTATTGTTGTTAATTTTCATGAAAAAACAAAATAAAACCCAGAATAAATCCTGAAAGACAATAAATGAGCACAAAAGATGCTTCAGCGCTAGTGTTAATGTTACTAAAAGAGCCCAAATTTCTAAAAATATTGCGAAAAACAACAATCTTCTGTTTTCAAGTGAATGTTCGAGGTGTATAGAAGGCATTTATTTCATTTTTAGAAATTTTAATTTTTCACATGTTTCCATGAAAAGTGCCAATACCCCCCCCTTTGGGTTCTAGGTTAAAATCTCACTCGACACAAATCAACCAAAAATGTTTCCATGGTTTGTATTGTTGTTAATTTTCATGAAATAAACAAAATAAAACCCAGAATAAATCCTGGAAGACAATAAATGAACATAAAAGATGCTTCAGCGCTAGTGTTTATTTTACTAAAAGAGCCCAAATTTCTAAAAATATTGCGAAAAACAACATTTTTCTGTTTTAGAGTGAATGTTTGAGGTGTATAGAAGGCATTTATTTCATTTTTAGAAATTTTAATTTTTCACATTTTTCCATGAAAAGTGTCAATACCCCTTTGGGTTCTAGGTGAAAATCTCACTCGACACAAATCAAACAAAAATGTTTCCATGGTGTGTATTAATGTTCATTTTCATCAAATAAACAAAATAAAACCCAGAATAAATCCTGAAAGACAAGAATTGAGCATAAAAGATGCTTCAGCGCTAGTGTTAATGTTACTAAAAGAGCCCAAATTTCTAAAAATATTGCGAAAAACAACAATCTTCTGTTTTAAAGTGAATGTTCGAGGTGTATAGAAGGCATTTATTTCATTTTTAGAAATTTTAATTTTTCACATTTTTTCATGAAAAGTGCCAATACCCCCCCCTTTGGGTTCTAGGTGAAAATCTCACTCGAAACAAATCAAACAAAAATGTTTCCATGGTGTGTATTAATGTTCATTTTCATCAAATAAACAAAATAAAACCCAGAATAAATCCTGAAAGGCAAGAAATGAGCATAAAAGATGCTTCAGCGCTAGTGTTAATGTTACTAAAAGAGCCCAAATTTCTAAAAATATTGCGAAAAACAACAATCTTCTGTTTTAAAGTGAATGTTCGAGGTGTATAGAAGTCATTTATTTCATTTTTAGAAATTTTAATTTTTCACATTTTTCCATAAAAAGTGCCAAAACCCCCCGCTTTGGGTTCTAGGTGAAAATTTCACTCGACACAATTCAAACAAAAATGTTTCCATGGTGTGTATGGTTGTTCATTTTCATGAAATAAACAAAATAAAACCAAGGATAAATCCTGAAAGACAATAAATGAGCACAAAAGATGCTTCAGCGCTAGTGTTAATGTTACTAAAAGAGCCCAAATTTCTAAAAATATTGCGAAAAACAACAATCTTCTGTTTTAAAGTGAATGTTCGAGGTGTATAGAAGGCATTTATTTCATTTTTAGAAATTTTAATTTTTCACATGTTTCCATGAAAAGTGCCAATACCCCCCCCTTTGGGTTCTAGGTTAAAATCTCACTCGACACAAATCAACCAAAAATGTTTCCATGGTTTGTATTGTTGTTAATTTTCATGAAATAAACAAAATAAAACCCAGAATAAATCCTGGAAGACAATAAATGAACATAAAAGATGCTTCAGCGCTAGTGTTAATTTTACTAAAAGAGCCCAAATTTCTAAAAATATTGCGAAAAACAACATTTTTCTGTTTTAGAGTGAATGTTTGAGGTGTATAGAAGGCATTTATTTCATTTTTAGAAATTTTAATTTTTCACATTTTTCCATGAAAAGTGTCAATACCCCTTTGGGTTCTAGGTGAAAATCTCAATCGACACAAATCAAACAAAAATGTTTCCATGGTGTGTATTAATGTTCATTTTCATCAAATAAACAAAATAAAACCCAGAATAAATCCTGAAAGACAAGAAATGAGCATAAAAGATGCTTCAGCGCTAGTGTTAATGTTACTAAAAGAGCCCAAATTTCTAAAAATATTTGGAAAAACAACATTTTTCTGTTTTATAGTGAATGTTTGAGGTGTATAGAAGGCATTTATTTCATTTTTAGAAATTTTAATTTTTCACATTTTTCCATGAAAAGTGTCAATACCCCCCCTTAGGGTTCTAGGTGAAAATCTCACTCGAAACAAATCAAACAAAAATGTTTCCATGGTGTGTATTAATGTTCATTTTCATCAAATAAACAAAATAAAACCCAGAATAAATCCTGAAAGGCAAGAAATGAGCATAAAAGATGCTTCAGCGCTAGTGTTAATTTTACTAAAAGAGCCCAAATTTCTAAAAATATTGCGAAAAACAACAATCTTCTGTTTTAAAGTGAATGTTCGAGGTGTATAGAAGGCATTTATTTCATTTTTAGAAATTTTAATTTTTCACATTTTTCCATGAAAAGTGCCAAAACCCCCCGCTTTGGGTTCTAGGTGAAAATTTCACTCGACACAATTCAAACAAAAATGTTTCCATGGTGTGTATGGTTGTTCATTTTCATGAAATAAACAAAATAAAACCAAGGATAAATCCTGAAAGACAATAAATGAGCATAAAAGATGCTTCAGCGCTAGTGTTAATTTTACTAAAAGAGCCCAAATTTCTAAAAATATTGCGAAAAACAACAATCTTCTGTTTTAAAGTGAATGATCGAGGTGTATAGAAGGCATTTATTTCATTTTAAGAAATTTTAATTTTTCACATTTTTCCATGAAAAGTGCCAATACCCCCCCCTTTGGGTTCTAGGTGAAAATCTCACTCGACACATATCAAAAAAAATGTTTCCATGGTGTGTATTGTTGTTAATTTTCATGAAAAAACAAAATAAAACCCAGAATAAATCCTGAAAGACAATAAATGAGCACAAAAGATGCTTCAGCGCTAGTGTTAATGTTACTAAAAGAGCCCAAATTTCTAAAAATATTGCGAAAAAGAACAATCTTCTGTTTTCAAGTGAATGTTCGAGGTGTATAGAAGGCATTTATTTCATTTTTAGAAATTTTAATTTTTCACATGTTTCCATGAAAAGTGCCAATACCCCCCCCTTTGGGTTCTAGGTTAAAATCTCACTCGACACAAATCAACCAAAAATGTTTCCATGGTTTGTATTGTTGTTAATTTTCATGAAATAAACAAAATAAAACCCAGAATAAATCCTGGAAGACAATAAATGAACATAAAAGATGCTTCAGCGCTAGTGTTAATTTTACTAAAAGAGCCCAAATTTCTAAAAATATTGCGAAAAACAACATTTTTCTGTTTTAGAGTGAATGTTTGAGGTGTATAGAAGGCATTTATTTCATTTTTAGAAATTTTAATTTTTCACATTTTTCCATGAAAAGTGTCAATACCCCTTTGGGTTCTAGGTGAAAATCTCACTCGACACAAATCAAACAAAAATGTTTCCATGGTGTGTATTAATGTTCATTTTCATCAAATAAACAAAATAAAACCCAGAATAAATCCTGAAAGAAGGGAAATGAGCATAAAAGATGCTTCAGCGCTAGTGGTAATGTTACTAAAAGAGCCCAAATTTCTAAAAATATTGCGAAAAACAACAATCTTCTGTTTTAAAGTGAATGTTCGAGGTGTATAGAAGGCATTTATTTCATTTTTAGAAATTTTAATTTTTCACATTTTTTCATGAAAAGTGCCAATACCCCCCCCCTTTGGGTTCTAGGTGAAAATCTCACTCGACACAAATCGAACAAAAATGTTTCCATGGAGTGTATTGTTGTTCATTTTCATGAAATAAACAAAATAAAACCCAGAATAAATCCTGAAAGACAAGAAATGAGCATAAAAGATGCTTCAGCGCTAGTGTTTATGTTACTAAAAGAGCCCAAATTTCTAAAAATATTGCGAAAAACAACATTTTTCTGTTTTATAGTGAATGTTTGAGGTGTATAGAAGGCATTTATTTCATTTTTAGAAATTTTAATTTTTCACATTTTTCCATGAAAAGTGCCAAAACCCCCCGCTTTGGGTTCTAGGTGAAAATTTCACTCGACACAATTCAAACAAAAATGTTTCCATGGTGTGTATGGTTGTTCATTTTCATGAAATAAACAAAATAAAACCAAGGATAAATCCTGAAAGACAATAAATGAGCACAAAAGATGCTTCAGGGCTAGTGTTAATGTTACTAAAAGAGCCCAAATTTCTAAAAATATTGCGAAAAACAACAATCATCTGTTTTCGAGGGAATGTTTGAGGTGTATAGAAGGCATTTATTTCATTTTTAGAAATTTTAATTTTTCACATGTTTCCATGAAAAGTGCCAATACCCCCCCCTTTGGGTTCTAGGTTAAAATCTCACTCGACACAAATCAACCAAAAATGTTTCCATGGTTTGTATTGTTGTTAATTTTCATGAAATAAACAAAATAAAACCCAGAATAAAACCTGGAAGACAATAAATGAACATAAAAGATGCTTCAGCGCTAGTGTTAATTTTACTAAAAGAGCCCAAATTTCTAAAAATATTGCGAAAAACAACATTTTTCTGTTTTAGAGTGAATGTTTGAGGTGTATAGAAGGCATTTATTTCATTTTTAGAAATTTTAATTTTTCACATTTTTCCATGAAAAGTGTCAATACCCCTTTGGGTTCTAGGTGAAAATCTCAATCGACACAAATCAAACAAAAATGTTTCCATGGTGTGTATTAATGTTCATTTTCATCAAATAAACAAAATAAAACCCAGAATAAATCCTGAAAGACAAGAAATGAGCATAAAAGATGCTTCAGCGCTAGTGTTAATGTTACTAAAAGAGCCCAAATTTCTAAAAATATTTGGAAAAACAACATTTTTCTGTTTTACAGTGAATGTTTGAGGTGTATAGAAGGCATTTATTTCATTTTTAGAAATTTTAATTTTTCACATTTTTCCATGAAAAGTGTCAATACCCCCCCTTAGGGTTCTAGGTGAAAATCTCACTCGAAACATATCAAACAAAAATGTTTCCATGGTGTGTATTAATGTTCATTTTCATCAAATAAACAAAATAAAACCCAGAATAAATCCTGAAAGGCAAGAAATGAGCATAAAAGATGCTTCAGCGCTAGTGTTAATGTTACTAAAAGAGCCCAAATTTCTAAAAATATTGCGAAAAACAACAATCTTCTGTTTTAAAGTGAATGTTCGAGGTGTATAGAAGGCATTTATTTCATTTTTAGAAATTTTAATTTTTCACATTTTTCCATGAAAAGTGCCAAAACCCCCCGCTTTGGGTTCTAGGTGAAAATTTCACTCGACACAATTCAAACAAAAATGTTTCCATGGTGTGTATGGTTGTTCATTTTCATGAAATAAACAAAATAAAACCAAGGATAAATCCTGAAAGACAATAAATGAGCATAAAAGATGCTTCAGCGCTAGTGTTAATTTTACTAAAAGAGCCCAAATTTCTAAAAATATTGCGAAAAACAACAATCTTCTGTTTTAAAGTGAATGATCGAGGTGTATAGAAGGCATTTATTTCATTTTAAGAAATTTTAATTTTTCACATTTTTCCATGAAAAGTGCCAATACCCCCCCCCTTTGGGTTCTAGGTGAAAATCTCACTCGACACATATCAAACAAAAATGTTTCCATGGTGTGTATTGTTGTTAATTTTCATGAAAAAACAAAATAAAACCCAGAATAAATCCTGAAAGACAATAAATGAGCACAAAAGATGCTTCAGCGCTAGTGTTAATGTTACTAAAAGAGCCCAAATTTCTAAAAATATTGCGAAAAAGAACAATCTTCTGTTTTCAAGTGAATGTTCGAGGTGTATAGAAGGCATTTATTTCATTTTTAGAAATTTTAATTTTTCACATGTTTCCATGAAAAGTGCCATTACCCCCCCCTTTGGGTTCTAGGTTAAAATCTCACTCGACACAAATCAACCAAAAATGTTTCCATGGTTTGTATTGTTGTTAATTCTCATGAAATAAACAAAATAAAACCCAGAATAAATCCTGGAAGACAATAAATGAACATAAAAGATGCTTCAGCGCTAGTGTTAATTTTACTAAAAGAGCCCAAATTTCTAAAAATATTGCGAAAAACAACATTTTTCTGTTTTAGAGTGAATGTTTGAGGTGTATAGAAGGCATTTATTTCATTTTTAGAAATTTTAATTTTTCACATTTTTCCATGAAAAGTGTCAATACCCCTTTGGGTTCTAGGTGAAAATCTCACTCGACACAAATCAAACAAAAATGTTTCCATGGTGTGTATTAATGTTCATTTTCATCAAATAAACAAAATAAAACCCAGAATAAATCCTGAAAGACAAGAAATGAGCATAAAGGATGCTTCAGCGCTAGTGTTAATGTTACTAAAAGAGCCCAAATTTCTAAAAATATTGCGAAAAACAACAATCTTCTGTTTTAAAGTGAATGTTCGAGGTGTATAGAAGGCATTTATTTCATTTTTAGAAATTTTAATTTTTCACATTTTTTCATGAAAAGTGCCAATACCCCCCCCTTTGGGTTCTAGGTGAAAATCTCACTCGACACAAATCGAACAAAAATGTTTTCATGGAGTGTATTGTTGTTCATTTTCATGAAATAAACAAAATAAAACCCAGAATAAATCCTGAAAGACAAGAAATGAGCATAAAAGATGCTTCAGCGCTAGTGTTTATGTTACTAAAAGAGCCCAAATTTCTAAAAATATTGCGAAAAACAACATTTTTCTGTTTTATAGTGAATGTTTGAGGTGTATAGAAGGCATTTATTTCATTTTTAGAAATTTTAATTTTTCACATTTTTCCATGAAAAGTGTCAATACCCCCCCCCCTTAGGGTTCTAGGTGAAAATCTCAAATGACACAAATCAAACAAAAATGTTTCCATGGTGTGTATTAATGTTCATTTTCATCAAATAAACAAAATAAAACCCAGAATAAATCCTGAAAGACAAGAAATGAGCATAAAAGATGCTTCAGCGCTAGTGTTAATGTTACTAAAAGAGCCCAAATTTCTAAAAATATTGCGGAAAACAACAATCTTCTGTTTTAAAGTGAATGTTCGAGGTGTATAGAAGGCATTTATTTCATTTGTAGAAATTTTAATTTTTCACATTTTTCCATGAAAAGTGTCAATACCCCCCCTTAGGGTTCTAGGTGAAAATCTCACTCGACACAAATCAAACAAAAATGTTTCCATGGTGTGTATTAATGTTCATTTTCATCAAATAAACAAAATAAAACCCAGAATAAATCCTAAAAGACAAGAAATGAGCATAAAAGATGCTTCAGCGCTAGTGTTAATGTTACTAAAAGAGCCAAAATTTCTAAAAATATTGCGAAAAACAACAATCTTCTGTTTTAAAGTGAATGTTCGAGGTGTATAGAAGGCATTTATTTCATTTTTAGAAATTTTAATTTTTCACATTTTTTCATGAAAAGTGCCAATACCCCCCGCTTTGGGTTCTAGGTGAAAATATCACTCGACACAATTCAAAAAAAAAGGTTTCCATGGTGTGTATGGTTGTTCATTTTCATGAAATAAACAAAATAAAACCAAGGATAAATCCTGAAAGACAATAAATGAGCATTAAAGATGCTTCAGCGCTAGTGTTAATGTTACTAAAAGAGCCCTAATATCTGAAAAAATTGCGAAAAACAACATTTTTCTGTTTGAAAGTGAATGTTTGAGGTGTATAGAAGGCATTTATTTCATTTTAAGAAATTTTAATTTTTCACATTTTTCCATGAAAAGTGCCAATACCCCCCCCTTTTGGTTCTAGGTGAAAATCTCACTCGACACAAATCAAACAAAAATGTTTCCATGGTGTGTATTGTTGTTAATTTTCATGAAAAAACAAAATAAAACCCAGAATAAATCCTGAAAGACAATAAATGAGCATAAAAGATGCTTCAGCGCTAGTGTTAATGTTACTAAGATAGCCCAAATTTCTAAAAATATTGCGAAAAACAACATTTTTCTGTTTTAGAGTGAATGTTTGAGGTGTATAGAAGGCATTTATTTCATTTTTAGAAATTTTAACTTTTCACATTTTTCCATGAAAAGTGCCAATACCCCCCCCTTTGGGCTCTAGGTGAAAATCTCACTCGACACAAATCAAACAGAAATGTTTCCATGGTGTGTATTGTTGTTCATTTTCATGAAATAAACAAAATAAAACCAAGGATAAATCCTGAAAGACAATAAATGAGCAAAAAAGATTCTTCAGCGCTAGTGTTTATGTTACTAAAAGAGCCCAAATTTCTAAAAATATTGCGAAAAACAACATTTTTCTGTTTGAAAATGAATGTTTGAGGTGTATAGAAGGCATTTATTTCATTTTTAGAAATTTTCATTATTCACATTTTTCCATGAAAAGTGCCAATACCCCCCCCTTTGGGTTCTAGGTGAAAATCTCACTCTACACAAATCGAACAAAAATGTTTCCATGGCGTGTATTGTTGTTCATTTTCATGAAATAAACAAAATAAAACCCAGAATAAATCCTGAAAGACAAGAAATGAACATAAAAGATGCTTCAGCGCTATTGTTAATGTTACTAAAAGAGCCCAAATTTCTAAAAATATTGCGAAAAACAACATTTTTCTGTTTAAAAGTGAATGTTTGAGGTGTATAGAAGGCATTTATTTCATTTTTAGAAATTTTAATTTTTTACATTTTTCCATGAAAAGTGCCAATACCCCCCCTTTGGGTTCTAGGTGAAAATCTCACTCGACACAAATCAAACAAAAATGCTTCCATGGTGGGTATTGTTGTTCATTTTAATGAAATAAACAAAATAAAACCCAGAATAAATCCTGAAAGACAAGAAATGAGCATAAAATATGCTTCAGCGCTAGTGTTAATGTTATTAAAAGAGCCCAAATTTCTAAAAAAATTGCGAAAAACAACAATCTTCTGTTTTCGAGGGAATGTTTGAGGTGTATAGAAGCCATTTATTTCATTTTTAGAAATTTTAATTTTTCACATGTTTCCATGAAAAGTGCCAATACCCCCCCCTTTGGGTTCTAGGTTAAAATCTCACTCGACACAAATCAACCAAAAATGTTTCCATGGTTTGTATTGTTGTTAATTTTCATGAAATAAACAAAATAAAACCCAGAATAAATCCTGAAAGACAATAAATGAACATAAAAGATGCTTCAGCGCTAGTGTTAATGTTACTAAAAGAGCCCAAATTTCTAAAAATATTGCGAAAAACAACATTTTTCTGTTTTAGAGTGAATGTTTGAGGTGTATAGAAGGCATTTATTTCATTTTTAGAAATTTTAATTTTTCACATTTTTCCATGAAAAGTGTCAATACCCCTTTGGGTTCTAGGTGAAAATCTCACTCGACACAAATCAAACAAAAATGTTTCCATGGTGTATTAATGTTCATTTTCATCAAATAAACAAAATAAAACCCAGAATAAATCCTGAAAGACAAGAAATGAGCATAAAAGATGCTTCAGCGCTAGTGTTAATGTTACTAAAAGAGCCCAAATTTCTAAAAATATTGCGAAAAACAACAATCTTCTGTTTTAAAGTGAATGTTTGAGGTGTATAGAAGGCAATTATTTCATTTTAAGAAATTTTAATTTTTCACATGTTTCCATGAAAAGTGTCAATACCCCCCCCTTTGGGTTCTAGGTTAAAATCTCACTCGACACAAATCAAACAAAAATGTTTCCATGGTGTGTATTAATGTTCATTTTCATCAAATAAACAAAATAAAACCCAGAATAAATCCTAAAAGACAAGAAATGAGCATAAAAGATGCTTCAGCGCTAGTGTTAATGTTACTAAAAGAGCCCAAATTTCTAAAAATATTGCGAAAAACAACAATCTTCTGTTTTAAAGTGAATGTTCGAGGTGTATAGAAGGCATTTATTTCATTTTTAGAAATTTTAATTTTTCACATTTTTTCATGAAAAGTGCCAATACCCCCCGCTTTGGGTTCTAGGTGAAAATATCACTCGACACAATTCAAACAAAAATGTTTCCATGGTGTGTATGGTTGTTCATTTTCATGAAATAAACAAAATAAAACCAAGGATAAATCCTGAAAGACAATAAATGAGCATTAAAGATGCTTCAGCGCTAGTGTTAATGTTACTAAAAGAGCCCTTATATCTGAAAAAATTGCGAAAAACAACATTTTTCTGTTTGAAAGTGAATGTTTGAGGTGTATAGAAGGCATTTATTTCATTTTAAGAAATTTTAATTTTTCACATTTTTCCATGAAAAGTGCCAATACCCCCCCTTTTGGTTCAAGGTGAAAATCTCACTCGACACTAATCAAACAAAAATGTTTCCATGGTGTGTATTGTTGTTAATTTTCATGAAAAAACAAAATAAAACCCAGAATAAATCCTGAAAGACAATAAATGAGCATAAAAGATGCTTCAGCGCTAGTGTTAATGTTACTAAAATAGCCCAAATTTCTAAAAATATTGCGAAAAACAACATTTTTCTGTTTTAGAGTGAATGTTTGAGGTGTATAGAAGGCATTTATTTCATTTTTAGAAATTTTAATTTTTCACATTTTTCCATGAAAAGTGCCAAAACCCCCCGCTTTGGGTTCTAGGTGAAAATTTCACTCGACACAATTCAAACAAAAATGTTTCCATGGTGTGTATGGTTGTTCATTTTCATGAAATAAACAAAATAAAACCAAGGATAAATCCTGAAAGACAATAAATGAGCAAAAAAGATTCTTCAGCGCTAGTGTTTATGTTACTAAAAGAGCCCAAATTTCTAAAAATATTGCGAAAAACAACAATCTTCTGTTTTCAAGTGAATGTTCGAGGTGTATAGAAGGCATTTATTTCATTTTAAGAAATTTTAATTTTTCACATTTTTCCATGAAAAGTGCCAATACCCCCCCCCCCCCTTTGGGTTCTAGGTGAAAATCTCACTCGACACAAATCAAACAAAAATGTTTCCATGGTGTATTAATGTTCATTTTCATCAAATAAACAAAATAAAACCCAGAATAAATCCTGAAAGACAAGAAATGAGCATAAAAGATGCTTCAGCGCTAGTGTTAATGTTACTAAAAGAGCCCAAATTTCTAAAAATATTGCGAAAAACAACAATCTTCTGTTTTAAAGTGAATGTTTGAGGTGTATAGAAGGCAATTATTTCATTTTAAGAAATTTTAATTTTTCACATGTTTCCATGAAAAGTGTCAATACCCCCCCCTTTGGGTTCTAGGTTAAAATCTCACTCGACACAAATCAAACAAAAATGTTTCCATGGTGTGTATTAATGTTCATTTTCATCAAATAAACAAAATAAAACCCAGAATAAATCCTAAAAGACAAGAAATGAGCATAAAAGATGCTTCAGCGCTAGTGTTAATGTTACTAAAAGAGCCCAAATTTCTAAAAATATTGCGAAAAACAACAATCTTCTGTTTTAAAGTGAATGTTCGAGGTGTATAGAAGGCATTTATTTCATTTTTAGAAATTTTAATTTTTCACATTTTTTCATGAAAAGTGCCAATACCCCCCGCTTTGGGTTCTAGGTGAAAATATCACTCGACACAATTCAAACAAAAATGTTTCCATGGTGTGTATGGTTGTTCATTTTCATGAAATAAACAAAATAAAACCAAGGATAAATCCTGAAAGACAATAAATGAGCATTAAAGATGCTTCAGCGCTAGTGTTAATGTTACTAAAAGAGCCCTTATATCTGAAAAAATTGCGAAAAACAACATTTTTCTGTTTGAAAGTGAATGTTTGAGGTGTATAGAAGGCATTTATTTCATTTTAAGAAATTTTAATTTTTCACATTTTTCCATGAAAAGTCCCAATACCCCCCCTTTTGGTTCAAGGTGAAAATCTCACTCGACACTAATCAAACAAAAATGTTTCCATGGTGTGTATTGTTGTTAATTTTCATGAAAAAACAAAATAAAACCCAGAATAAATCCTGAAAGACAATAAATGAGCATAAAAGATGCTTCAGCGCTAGTGTTAATGTTACTAAAATAGCCCAAATTTCTAAAAATATTGCGAAAAACAACATTTTTCTGTTTTAGAGTGAATGTTTGAGGTGTATAGAAGGCATTTATTTCATTTTTAGAAATTTTAATTTTTCACATTTTTCCATGAAAAGTGCCAAAACCCCCCGCTTTGGGTTCTAGGTGAAAATTTCACTCGACACAATTCAAACAAAAATGTTTCCATGGTGTGTATGGTTGTTCATTTTCATGAAATAAACAAAATAAAACCAAGGATAAATCCTGAAAGACAATAAATGAGCAAAAAAGATTCTTCAGCGCTAGTGTTTATGTTACTAAAAGAGCCCAAATTTCTAAAAATATTGCGAAAAACAACAATCTTCTGTTTTCAAGTGAATGTTCGAGGTGTATAGAAGGCATTTATTTCATTTTAAGAAATTTTAATTTTTCACATTTTTCCATGAAAAGTGCCAATACCCCCCCCTTTGGGTTCTAGGTTAAAATCTCACTCGACACAAATCAACCAAAAATGTTTCCATGGTTTGTATTGTTGTTAATTTTCATGAAATAAACAAAATAAAACCCAGAATAAATCCTGGAAGACAATAAATGAACATAAAAGATGCTTCAGCGCTAGTGTTAATTTTACTAAAAGAGCCCAAATTTCTAAAAATATTGCGAAAAACAACATTTTTCTGTTTTAGAGTGAATGTTTGAGGTGTATAGAAGGCATTTATTTCATTTTTAGAAATTTTAATTTTTCACATTTTTCCATGAAAAGTGTCAATACCCCTTTGGGTTCTAGGTGAAAATCTCACTCGACACAAATCAAACAAAAATGTTTCCATGGTGTGTATTAATGTTCATTTTCATCAAATAAACAAAATAAAACCAAGGATAAATCCTGAAAGACAATAAATGAGCAAAAAAGATTCTTCAGCGCTAGTGTAAATGTTACTAAAAGAGCCCAAATTTCTAAAAATATTGCGAAAAACAACATTTTTCTGTTTGAAAATGAATGTTTGAGGTGTATAGAAGGCATTTATTTCATTTTTAGAAATTTTCATTATTCACATTTTTCCATGAAAAGTGCCAATACCCCCCCCCTTTGGGTTCTAGGTGAAAATCTCACTCGGCACAAATCAAACAAAAATGTTTCCATGGTGTGTATTAATGTTCATTTTCATCAAATAAATAAAATAAAACCCAGAATAAATCCTGAAAGACAAGAAATAAGCATAAAAGATGCTTCAGCGCTAGTGTTAATGTTACTAAAAGAGCCCAAATTTCTAAAAATATTGCGAAAAAAAAACATTTTTCTGTTTTAAAGTGAATGTTTGAGGTGTATAGAAGGCATTTATTTCATTTTAAGAAATTTTAATTTTTCACATTTTTCCATGAAAAGTGCCAATACCCCCCCCTTTGGGTTCTAGGTGAAAATCTCACTCTACACAATTCGAACAAAAATGTTTCCATGGAGTGTATTGTTGTTCATTTTCATGAAATAAACAAAATAAAACCCAGAATAAATCCTGGAAGACAATAAATGAACATAAAAAATGCTTCAGCGCTAGTGTTAATTTTACTAAAAGAGCCCAAATTTCTAAAAATATTGCGAAAAACAACATTTTTCTGTTTTAGAGTGAATGTTTGAGGTGTATAGAAGGCATTTATTTCATTTTTAGAAATTTTAATTTTTCACATTTTTCCATGAAAAGTGCCAATACCCCCCCCTTTGGGTTCTAGGTGAAAATCCCACTCGACACATATCAAACAAAAATGTTTCCATGGTGTGTATGGTTGTTCATTTTCATGAAATAAGCAAAATAAAACCAAGGATAAATCCTGAAAGACAATAAATGAGCATAAAAGATGCTTCAGCGCTAGTGTTAATGTTACTAAAAGAGCCCAAATTTCTAAAAATATTGCGAAAAACAACAATCTTCTGTTTTAAAGTGAATGTTCGAGGTGTATAGAAGGCATTTATTTCATTTTTAGAAATTTTAGTTTTTCACATTTTTTCATGAAAAGTGCCAATACCCCCCCCTTTGGGTTCTAGGTGAAAATCTCACTCGACACAAATCGAACAAAAATGTTTCCATGGAGTGTATTGTTGTTCATTTTCATAAAATAAACAAAATAAAACCTAGAATAAATCCTGAAAGACAAGAAATGAGCATAAAAGATGCTTCAGCGCTAGTGTTTATGTTACTAAAAGCCCAAATTTCTAAAAATATTGCGAAAAACAACATTTTTCTGTTTTATAGTGAATGTTTGAGGTGTATAGAAGGCATTTATTTCATTTTAAGAAATTTTAATTTTTCACATTTTTCCATGAAAAGTGCCAATACCCCCCCCCCCTTAGGGTTCTAGGTGAAAATCTCACATGACACAAATCAAACAAAAATGTTTCCATGGTGTGTATTAATGTTCATTTTCATCAAATAAATAAAATAAAACCCAGAATAAATCCTGAAAGACAAGAAATGAGCATAAAAGATGCTTCAGCGCTAGTGTTAATGTTACTAAAAGAGCCCAAATTTCTAAAAATATTGCGAAAAAAAACATTTTTCTGTTTTAAAGTGAATGTTTGAGGTGTATAGAAGGCATTTATTTCATTTTAAGAAATTTTAATTTTTCACATTTTTCCATGAAAAGTGCCAATACCCCCCCCTTTGGGTTCTAGGTGAAAATCTCACCCTACACAAATCGAACAAAAATGTTTCCATGGAGTGTATTGTTGTTCATTTTCATGAAATAAACAAAATAAAACCCAGAATAAATCCTGGAAGACAATAAATGAACATAAAAGATGCTTCAGCGCTAGTGTTAATTTTACTAAAAGAGCCCAAATTTCTAAAAATATTGCGAAAAACAACATTTTTCTGTTTTAGAGTGAATGTTTGAGGTGTATAGAAGGCATTTATTTCATTTTTAGAAATTTTAATTTTTCACATTTTTCCATGAAAAGTGTCAATACCCCTTTGGGTTCTAGGTGAAAATCTCACTCGACACAAATCAAACAAAAATGTTTCCATGGTGTGTATTAATGTTCATTTTCATCAAATAAACAAAATAAAACCCAGAATAAATCCTGAAAGACAAGAAATCAGCATAAAAGATGCTTCAGCGCTAGTGTTAATGTTACTAAAAGAGCCCAAATTTCTAAAAATATTGCGAAAAACAACAATCTTCTGTTTTATAGTGAATGTTTGAGGTGTATAGAAGGCATTTATTTCATTTTTAGAAATTTTAATTTTTCACATTTTTCCATGAAAAGTGTCAATACCCCCCCTTAGGGTTCTAGGTGAAAATCTCACTCGAAACAAATCAAACAAAAATGTTTCCATGGTGTGTATTAATGTTCATTTTCTTCAAATAAACAAAATAAAACCCAGAATAAATCCTGAAAGGCAAGAAATGAGCATAAAAGATGCTTCAGCGCTAGTGTTAATGTTACTAAAAGAGCCCAAATTTCTAAAAATATTGCGAAAAACAACAATCTTCTGTTTTAAAGTGAATGTTCGAGGTGTATAGAAGGCATTTATTTCATTTTTAGAAATTTTAATTTTTCACATTTTTCCATGAAAAGTGCCAAAACCCCCCGCTTTGGGTTCTAGGTGAAAATTTCACTCGACACAATTCAAACAAAAATGTTTCCATGGTGTGTATGGTTGTTCATTTTCATTAAATAAACAAAATAAAACCAAGGATAAATCCTGAAAGACAATAAATGAGCATAAAAGATGCTTCAGCGCTAGTGTTAATTTTACTAAAAGAGCCCAAATTTCTAAAAATATTGCGAAAAACAACAATCTTCTGTTTTAAAGTGAATGATCGAGGGTGTATAGAAGGCATTTATTTCATTTTAAGAAATTTTAATTTTTCACATTTTTCCATGAAAAGTGCCAATACCCCCCCCTTTGGGTTCTAGGTGAAAATCTCACTCGACACATATCAAACAAAAATGTTTCCATGGTGTGTATTGTTGTTAATTTTCATGAAAAAACAAAATAAAACCCAGAATAAATCCTGAAAGACAATAAATGAGCACAAAAGATGCTTCAGCGCTAGTGTTAATGTTACTAAAAGAGCCCAAATTTCTAAAAATATTGCGAAAAACAACAATCTTCTGTTTTAAAGTGAATGTTCGAGGTGTATAGAAGGCATTTATTTCATTTTTAGAAATTTTAATTTTTCACATTTTTCCATGAAAAGTGTCAATACCCCTTTGGGTTCTAGGTGAAAATCTCACTCGACACAAATCAAACAAAAATGTTTCCATGGTGTGTATTAATGTTCATTTTCATCAAATAAACAAAATAAAACCCAGAATAAATCCTGAAAGACAAGAAATGAGCATAAAGGATGCTTCAGCGCTAGTGTTAATGTTACTAAAAGAGCCCAAATTTCTAAAAATATTGCGAAAAACAACAATCTTCTGTTTTAAAGTGAATGTTCGAGGTGTATAGAAGGCATTTATTTCATTTTTAGAAATTTTAATTTTTCACATTTTTTTATGAAAAGTGCCAATACCCCCCCCTTTGGGTTCTAGGTGAAAATCTCACTCGACACAAATCGAACAAAAATGTTTCCATGGAGTGTATTGTTGTTCATTTTCATGAAATAAACAAAATAAAACCCAGAATAAATCCTGAAAGACAAGAAATGAGCATAAAAGATGCTTCAGCGCTAGTGTTTATGTTACTAAAAGAGCCCAAATTTCTAAAAATATTGCGAAAAACAACATTTTTCTGTTTTATAGTGAATGTTTGAGGTGTATAGAAGGCATTTATTTCATTTTTAGAAATTTTAATTTTTCACATTTTTCCATGAAAAGTGTCAATACCCCCCCCCCTTAGGGTTCTAGGTGAAAATCTCAAATGACACAAATCAAACAAAAATGTTTCCATGGTGTGTATTAATGTTCATTTTCATCAAATAAACAAAATAAAACCCAGAATAAATCCTGAAAGACAAGAAATGAGCATAAAAGATGCTTCAGCGCTAGTGTTAATGTTACTAAAAGAGCCCAAATTTCTAAAAATATTGCGAAAAACAACAATCTTCTGTTTTAAAGTGAATGTTCGAGGTGTATAGACAGCATTTATTTCATTTGTAGAAATTTTAATTTTTCACATTTTTCCATGAAAAGTGCCAATACCCCCCCCTTTGGGTTCTAGGTGAAAATCTCACTCGACACAAATCAAACAAAAATGTTTCCATGGTGTGTATTGTTGTTCATTTTCATGAAATAAACAAAATAAAACCCAGAATAAATCCTGAAAGACAATAAATGAACATAAAAGATGCTTCAGCGCTAGTGTTAATGTTACTAAAAGAGCCCAAATTTCTAAAAATATTGCGAAAAACAACATTTTTTGTTTTAGAGTGAATGTTTGAGGTGTATAGAAGGCATTTATTTCATTTTAAGAAATTTTAATTTTTCACAGTTTTCCATGAAAAGTGTCAATACCCCCCCTTAGGGTTCTAGGTGAAAATCTCACTCGACACAAATCAAACAAAAATGTTTCCATGGTGTGTATTGTTGTTCATTTTCATGAAATAAACAAAATAAAACCAAGGATAAATCCTGAAAGACAATAAATGAGCATAAAAGATGCTTCAGCGCTAGTGTTAATGTTACTAAAAGAGCCCAAATTTCTAAAAATATTGCGAAAAACAACAATCTTCTGTTTTAAAGTGAATGTTCGAGGTGTATAGAAGGCATTTATTTCATTTTTAGAAATTTTAATTTTTCACATTTTTTCATGAAAAGTGCCAATACCCCCCCCCTTTGGGTTCTAGGTGAAAATCTCACTCGGCACAAATCAAACAAAAATGTTTCCATGGTGTGTATTAATGTTCATTTTCATCAAATAAATAAAATAAAACCCAGAATAAATCCTGAAAGACAAGAAATGAGCATAAAAGATGCTTCAGCGCTAGTGTTAATTTTACTAAAAGAGCCCAAATTTCTAAAAATATTGCGAAAAACAACAATCTTCTGTTTTAAAGTGAATGATCGAGGTGTATAGAAGGCATTTATTTCATTTTAAGAAATTTTAATTTTTCACATTTTTCCATGAAAAGTGCCAATACCCCCCCCTTTGGGTTCTAGGTGAAAATCTCACTCGACACATATCAAACAAAAATGTTTCCATGGTGTGTATTGTTGTTAATTTTCATGAAAAAACAAAATAAAACCCAGAATAAAACCTGAAAGACAATAAATGAGCACAAAAGATGCTTCAGCGCTAGTGTTAATGTTACTAAAAGAGCCCAAATTTCTAAAAATATTGCGAAAAACAACATTTTTCTGTTTTAGAGTGAATGTTTGAGGTGTATAGAAGGCATTTATTTCATTTTTAGAAATTTTAATTTTTCACATTTTTCCATGAAAAGTGTCAATACCCCTTTGGGTTCTAGGTGAAAATCTCACTCGACACAAATCAAACAAAAATGTTTCCATGGTGTGTATTAATGTTCATTTTCATCAAATAAACAAAATAAAAACCAGAATAAATCCTGAAAGACAAGAAATGAGCATAAAGGATGCTTCAGCGCTAGTGTTAATGTTACTAAAAGAGCCCAAATTTCTAAAAATATTGCGAAAAACAACAATCTTCTGTTTTAAAGTGAATGTTCGAGGTGTATAGAAGGCATTTATTTCATTTTTAGAAATTTTAATTTTTCACATTTTTCCATGAAAAGTGTCAATACCCCCCCCCCTTAGGGTTCTAGGTGAAAATCTCAAATGACACAAATCAAACAAAAATGTTTCCATGGTGTGTATTAATGTTCATTTTCATCAAATAAACAAAATAAAACCCAGAATAAATCCTGAAAGACAAGAAATGAGCATAAAAGATGCTTCAGCGCTAGTGTTAATGTTACTAAAAGAGCCCAAATTTCTAAAAATATTGAGAAAAAATCCAATCTTCTGTTTTAAAGTGAATGTTCGAGGTGTATAGAAGGCATTTATTTCATTTGTAGAAATTTTAATTTTTCACATTTTTCCATGAAAAGTGCCAATACCCCCCCCTTTGGGTTCTAGGTGAAAATCTCACTCGACACAAATCGAACAAAAATGTTTCCATGGAGTGTATTGTTGTTCATTTTCATGAAATAAACAAAATAAAACCCAGAATAAATCCTGAAAGACAATAAATGAACATAAAAGATGCTTCACCGCTCGTGTTAATGTTACTAAAAGAGCCCAAATTTCTAAAAATATTGCGAAAAAAAACATTTTTCTGTTTTAAAGTGAATGTTTGAGGTGTATAGAAGGCATTTATTTCATTTTAAGAAATTTTAATTTTTCATATTTTTCCATGAAAAGTGCCAATACCACCCCCTTTGGGTTTTAGGTGAAAATCTCACTCGACACAAATCAAACAAAAATGTTTCCATGGTGTGTATTGTTGTTCATTTTCATGAAATAAACAAAATAAAACCCAGAATAAATCCTGAAAGACAATAAATGAACATAAAAGATGCTTCAGCGCTAGTGTTAATGTTACTAAAAGAGCCCAAATTTCTAAAAATATTGCGAAAAACAACATTTTTCTGTTTTAGAGTGAATGTTTGAGGTGTATAGAAGGCATTTATTTCATTTTTAGAAATTTTAATTTTTCACATTTTTCCATGAAAAGTGTCAATACCCCCCCTTAGGGTTCTAGGTGAAAATCTCACTCGACACAATCAAACAAAAATGTTTCCATGGTGTGTATTAATGTTCATTTTCATCAAATAAACAAAATAAAACCCAGAATAAATCCTAAAAGACAAGAAATGAGCATAAAAGATGCTTCAGCGCTAGTGTTAATGTTACTAAAAGAGCCCAAATTTCTAAAAATATTGCGAAAAACAACAATCTTCTGTTTTAAAGTGAATGTTCGAGGTGTATAGAAGGCATTTATTTCATTTTTAGAAATTTTATTTTTTCACATTTTTCCATGAAAAGTGCCAATACCCCCCGCTTTGGGTTCTAGGTGAAAATATCACTCGACACAATTCAAACAAAAATGTTTCCATGGTGTGTATGGTTGTTCATTTTCATGAAATAAACAAAATAAAACCAAGGATAAATCCTGAAAGACAATAAATAAGCATTAAAGATGCTTCAGCGCTAGTGTTAATGTTACTAAAAGAGCCCTAATATCTGAAAAAATTGCGAAAAACAACATTTTTCTGTTTGAAAGTGAATGTTTGAGGTGTATAGAAGGCATTTATTTCATTTTAAGAAATTTTAATTTTTCACATTTTTCCATGAAAAGTGCCAATACCCCCCCCTTTTGGTTCTAGGTGAAAATCTCACTCGACACAAATCAAACAAAAATGTTTCCATGGTGTGTATTAATGTTCATTTTCATCAAATAAACAAAATAAAACCCAGAATAAATCCTGAAAGACAAGAAATGAGCATAAAAGATGCTTCAGCGCTAGTGTTAATGTTACTAAAAGAGCCCAAATTTCTAAAAATATTGCGAAAAACAACAATCTTCTGTTTTAAAGTGAATGTTCGAGGTGTATAGAAGGCATTTATTTCATTTTTAGAAATTTTAATTTTTTACATTTTTTCATGAAAAGTGCCAATACCCCCCCCTTTTGGTTCTAGGTGAAAATCTCACTCTACACAAATCGAACAAAAATGTTTCCATGGAGTGTATTGTTGTTCATTTTCATGAAATAAACAAAATAAAACCCAGAATAAATCCTGAAAGACAAGAAATGAGCATAAAAGATGCTTCAGCGCTAGTGTTTATGTTACTAAAAGAGCCCAAATTTCTAAAAATATTCCGAAAAACAACATTTTTCTGTTTTATAGTGAATGTTTGAGGTGTATAGAAGGCATTTATTTCATTTTTAGAAATTTTAATTTTTAACATTTTTCCATGAAAAGTGTCAATACCCCCCCCTTAGGGTTCTAGGTGAAAATCTCACTCGGCACAAATCAAACAAAAATGTTTCCATGGTGTGTATTAATGTTCATTTTCATCAAATAAATAAAATAAAACCCAGAATAAATCCTGAAAGACAAGAAATGAGCATAAAAGATGCTTCAGCGCTAGTGTTAATGTTACTAAAAGAGCCCAAATTTCTAAAAATATTGCGAAAAAAAACATTTTTCTGTTTTAAAGTGAATGTTTGAGGTGTATAGAAGGAATTTATTTCATTTTAAGAAATTTTAATTTTTCACATTTTTCCATGAAAAGTGCCAATACCCCCCCCTTTGGGTTCTAGGTGAAAATCTCACTCTACACAAATCGAACAAAAATGTTTCCATGGAGTGTATTGTTGTTCATTTTCATGAAATAAACAAAATAAAACCCAGAATAAATCCTGAAAGACAAGAAATGAACATAAAAGATGCTTCAGCGCTAGTGTTAATGTTATTAAAAGAGCCCAAATTTCTAAAAAAATTGCGAAAAACAACAATCTTCTGTTTTCGAGGGAATGTTTGAGGTGTATAGAAGGCATTTATTTCATTTTTAGAAATTTTAATTTTTCACATGTTTCCATGAAAAGTGCCAATACCCCCCCCTTTGGGTTCTAGGTTAAAATCTCACTCGACACAAATCAACCAAAAATGTTTCCATGGTTTGTATTGTTGTTAATTTTCATGAAATAAACAAAATAATACCCAGAATAAATCCTGAAAGACAATAAATGAACATAAAAGATGCTTCAGCGCTAGTGTTAATGTTACTAAAAGAGCCCAAATTTCTAAAAATATTGCGAAAAACAACATTTTTCTGTTTTAGAGTGAATGTTTGAGGTGTATAGAAGGCATTTATTTCATTTTTAGAAATTTTAATTTTTCACATTTTTCCATGAAAAGTGTCAATACCCCTTTGGGTTCTAGGTGAAAATCTCACTCGACACAAATCAAAAAAAAATGTTTCCATGGTGTATTACTGTTCATTTTCATCAAATAAACAAAATAAAACCCAGAATAAATCCTGAAAGACAAGAAATGAGCATAAAAGATGCTTCAGCGCTAGTGTTAATGTTACTAAAAGAGCCCAAATTTCTAAAAATATTGCGAAAAACAACAATCTTCTGTTTTAAAGTGAATGTTTGAGGTGTATAGAAGGCATTTATTTCATTTTAAGAAATTTTAATTTTTCACATTTTTCCATGAAAAGTGCCAATACCCCCCCCTTTGGGTTCTAGGTGAAAATCTCACTCGACACATATCAAACAAAAATGTTTCCATGGTGTGTATGGTTGTTCATTTTCATGAAATAAGCAAAATAAAACCAAGGATAAATCCTGAAAGACAATAAATGAGCATAAAAGATGCTTCAGCGCTAGTGTTAATGTTACTAAAAGAGCCCAAATTTCTAAAAATATTGCGAAAAACAACAATCTTCTGTTTTAAAGTGAATGTTCGAGGTGTATAGAAGGCATTTATTTCATTTTAAGACATTTTAATTTTTCACATTTTTCCATGAAAAGTGCCAATACCCCCCTTTGGGTTCTAGGTGAAAATCTCACTCGACACAAATCAAACAAAAATGTTTCCATGGTGTGTATTGTTGTTCATTTTCATGAAATAAACAAAATAAAACCCAGAATAAATCCTGAAAGACAAGAAATGAGCATAAAAGATGCTTCAGCGCTAGTGTTAATGTTACTAAAAGAGCCCAAATTTCTAAAAATATTGCGAAAAACAACAATCTTCGGTTTTTAAGTGAATGTTCGAGGTGTATAGAAGGCATTTATTTCATTTTTAGAAATTTTAATTTTTCACATTTTTTCATGAAAAGTGCCAATACCCCCCGCTTTGGGTTCTAGGTGAAAATATCACTCGACACAATTCAAACAAAAATGTTTCCATGGTGTGTATGGTTGTTCATTTTCATGAAATAAACAAAATAAAACCAAGGATAAATCCTGAAAGACAAGAAATGAGCATAAAAGATGCTTCAGCGCTAGTGTTAATGTTACTAAAAGAGCCCAAATTTCTAAAAATATTGCGAAAAACAACAATCTTCTGTTTTAAAGTGAATGTTCGAGGTGTATAGAAGGCATTTATTTCATTTTTAGAAATTTTCATTATTCACATTTTTCCATGAAAAGTGCCAATACCCCCCCCTTTGGGTTCTAGGTGAAAATCTCACTCGGCACAAATCAAACAAAAATGTTTCCATGGTGTGTATTAATGTTCATTTTCATCAAATAAATAAAATAAAACCCAGAATAAATCCTGAAAGACAAGAAATGAGCATAAAAGATGCTTCAGCGCTAGTGTTAATGTTACTAAAAGAGCCCAAATTTCTAAAAATATTGCGAAAAAAAACATTTTTCTGTTTTAAAGTGAATGTTAGAGGTGTATAGAAGGCATTTATTTCATTTTAAGAAATTTTAATTTTTCACATTTTTCCATGAAAAGTGCCAATACCCCCCCCTTTGGGTTCTAGGTGAAAATCTCACTCTACACAAATCGAACAAAAATGTTTCCATGGAGTGTATTGTTGTTCATTTTCATGAAATAAACAAAATAAAACCCAGAATAAATCCTGAAAGACAAGAAATGAACATAAAAGATGCTTCAGCGCTAGTGTTAATGTTACTAAAAGAGCCCAAATTTCTAAAAATATTGCGAAAAACAACATTTTTCTGTTTAAGAGTGAATGTTTGAGGTGTATAGAAGGCATTTATTTCATTTTTAGAAATTTTAATTTTTTACATTTTTCCATGAAAAGTGCCAATACCCCCCCTTTGGGTTCTAGGTGAAAATCTCACTCGACACAAATCAAACAAAAATGTTTCCATGGTGTGTATTGTTGTTCATTTTCATGAAATAAACAAAATAAAACCCAGAATAAATCCTGAAAGACAAGAAATGAGCATAAAAGATGCTTCAGCGCTAGTGTTAATGTTATTAAAAGAGCCCAAATTTCTAAAAAAATTGCGAAAAACAACAATCTTCTGTTTTCGAGGGAATGTTTGAGGTGTATAGAAGGCATTTATTTCATTTTTAGAAATTTTAATTTTTCACATGTTTCCATGAAAAGTGCCCCTTTGGGTTCTAGGTTAAAATCCCACTCGACACAAATCAACCAAAAATGTTTCCATGGTTTGTATTGTTGTTAATTTTCATGAAATAAACAAAATAAAACCCAGAATAAATCCTGAAAGACAATAAATGAACATAAAAGATGCTTCAGCGCTAGTGTTAATGTTACTAAAAGAGCCCAAATTTCTAAAAATATTGCGAAAAACAACATTTTTCTGTTTTAGAGTGAATGTTTGAGGTGCATAGAAGGCATTTATTTCATTTTTAGAAATTTTAATTTTTCACATTTTTCCATGAAAAGTGTCAATACCCCTTTGGGTTCTAGGTGAAAATCTCACTCGACACAAATCAAACAAAAATGTTTCCATGGTGTGTATTAATGTTCATTTTCATCAAATAAACAAAATAAAACCCAGAATAAATCCTGAAAGACAAGAAATGAGCATAAAAGATGCTTCAGCGCTAGTGTTAATGTTACTAAAAGAGCCCAAATTTCTAAAAATATTGCGAAAAACAACAATCTTCTGTTTTAAAGTGAATGTTCGAGGTGTATAGAAGGCATTTATTTCATTTTTAGAAATTTTAATTTTTCACATTTTTTCATGAAAAGTGCCAATACCCCCCCCTTTGGGTTCTAGGTGAAAATCTCACTCTACACAAATCGAACAAAAATGTTTCCATGGAGTGTATTGTTGTTCATTTTCATGAAATAAACAAAATAAAACCCAGAATAAATCCTGAAAGACAAGAAATGAGCATAAAAGATGCTTCAGCGCTAGTGTTTATGTTACTAAAAGAGCCCAAATTTCTAAAAATATTCCGAAAAACAACATTTTTCTGTTTTATAGTGAATGTTTGAGGTGTATAGAAGGCATTTATTTCATTTTTAGAAATTTTAATTTTTCACATTTTTCCATGAAAAGTGTCAATACCCCCCGCTTTGGGTTCTAGGTGAAAATATCACTCGACACAAATCAAACAAAAATGTTTCCATGGTGTGTATGGTTGTTCATTTTCATGAAATAAACAAAATAAAACCAAGGATAAATCCTGAAAGACAATAAATGAGCATAAAAGATGCTTCAGCCATAGTGTTAATTTTACTAAAAGAGCCCAAAATTCTAAAAATATTGCGAAAAACAACAATCTTCTGTTTTAAAGTGAATGTTCGAGGTGTATAGAAGGCATTTATTTCATTTTAAGAAATTTTAATTTTTCACATTTTTCCATGAAAAGTGCCAATACCCCCCCTTTGTGTTCTAGGTTAAAATCTCACTCGACACAAATCAAACAAAAATGTTTCCATGGTGTGTATCGTTGTTAATTTTCATGAAAAAACAAAATAAAACCCAGAATAAATCCTGAAAGACAAGAAATGAGCAAAAAGATGCTTCAGCGCTAGTGTTAATGTTACTAAAAGAGCCCAAATTTCCAAAAATATTGCGAAAAACAACATTTTTCTGTTTTAGAGTGAATGTTCGAGGTGTATAGAAGGCATTTATTTCATTTTTAGAAATTTTAACTTTTCACATTTTTCCATGAAAATTGCCAAAAGTGCCCTTTGGGCTCTAGGTGAAAATCTCACTCGACACAAATCAAACAAAAATGTTTCCATGGTGTGTATTGTTGTTCATTTTTATGAAATAAACAAAATAAAACCAAGGATAAATCCTGAAAGACAATAAATGAGCAAAAAAGATTCTTCAGCGCTAGTATTAATGTTACTAAAAGAGCCCAAATTTCTAAAAATATTGCGAAAAACAACATTTTTCTGTTTGAAAATGAATGTTTGAGGTGTATAGAAGGCATTTATTTCATTTTTAGAAATTTTCATTATTCACATTTTTCCATGAAAAGTGCCAATACAATACCCCCCCTTTGGGTTCTAGGTGAAAATCTCACTCGACACAAATCATACAAAAATGTTTCCATGATGTGTATTAATGTTCATTTTCATCAAATAAATAAAATAAAACCCAGAATAAATCCTGAAAGACAAGAAATGAGCATAAAAGATGCTTCAGCGCTAGTGTTAATGTTACTAAAAGAGCCCAAATTTCTAAAAATATTGCGAAAAAAAACATTTTTCTGTTTTAAAGTGAATGTTTGAGGTGTATAGAAGGCATTTATTTCATTTTAAGAAATTTTAATTTTTCACATTTTTCCATGAAAAGTGCCAATACCCCCCCCTTTGGGTTCTAGGTGAAAATCTCACTCTACACAAATCGAACAAAAATGTTTCCATGGAGTGTATTGTTGTTCATTTTCATGAAATAAACAAAATAAAACCCAGAATAAATCCTGAAAGACAAGAAATGAACATAAAAGATGCTTCAGCGCTATTGTTAATGTTACTAAAAGAGCCCAAATTTCTAAAAATATTGCGAAAAACAACATTTTTCTGTTTAAGAGTGAATGTTTGAGGTGTATAGAAGGCATTTATTTCATTTTTAGAAATTTTAATTTTTTACATTTTTCCATGAAAAGTGCCAATACCCCCCCTTTGGGTTCTAGGTGAAAATCTCACTCGACACAAATCAAACAAAAATGTTTCCATGGTGTGTATTGTTGTTCATTTTCATGAAATAAACAAAATAAAACCCAGAATAAATCCTGAAAGACAAGAAATGAGCATAAAAGATGCTTCAGCGCTAGTGTTAATGTTATTAAAAGAGCCCAAATTTCTAAAAAAATTGCGAAAAACAACAATCTTCTGTTTTCGAGGGAATGTTTGAGGTGTATAGAAGGCATTTATTTCATTTTTAGAAATTTTAATTTTTCACATGTTTCCATGAAAAGTGCCAATACCCCCCCCTTTGGGTTCTAGGTTAAAATCTCACTCGACACAAATCAACCAAAAATGTTTCCATGGTTTGTATTGTTGTTATTTTTCATGAAATAAACAAAATAAAACCCAGAATAAATCCTGAAAGACAATAAATGAACATAAAAGATGCTTCAGCGCTAGTGTTAATGTTACTAAAAGAGCCCAAATTTCTAAAAATATTGCGAAAAACAACATTTTTCTGTTTTAGAGTGAATGTTTGAGGTGTATAGAAGGCATTTATTTCATTTTAAGAAATTTTAATTTTTCACATTTTTCCATGAAAAGTGTCAATACCCCTTTGGGTTCTAGGTGAAAATCTCACTCGACACAAATCAAACAAAAATGTTTCCATGGTGTGTATTAATGTTCATTTTCATCAAATAAACAAAATAAAACCCAGAATAAATCCTGAAAGACAAGAAATGAGCATAAAAGATGCTTCAGCGCTAGTGTTAATGTTACTAAAAGAGCCCAAATTTCTAAAAATATTGCGAAAAACAACAATCTTCTGTTTTAAAGTGAATGTTCGAGGTGTATAGAAGGCATTTATTTCATTTTTAGAAATTTTAATTTTTCACATTTTTTCATGAAAAGTGCCAATACCCCCCCCTTTGGGTTCTAGGTGAAAATCTCACTCTACACAAATCGAACAAAAATTTTTCCATGGAGTGTATTGTTGTTCATTTTCATGAAATAAACAAAATAAAACCCAGAATAAATCCTGAAAGACAAGAAATGAGCATAAAAGATGCTTCAGCGCTAGTGTTTATGTTACTAAAAGAGCCCAAATTTCTAAAAGTATTCCGAAAAACAACATTTTTCTGTTTTATAGTGAATGTTTGAGGTGTATAGAAGGCATTTATTTCATTTTTAGAAATTTTAATTTTTCACATTTTTCCATGAAAAGTGTCAATACCCCCCCTTAGGGTTCTAGGTGAAAATCTCACTCGACACAAATCAAACAAAAATGTTTCCATGGTGTGTATTAATGTTCATTTTCATCAAATAAACAAAATAAAACCCAGAATAAATCCTGAAAGACAAGAAATGAGCATAAAAGATGCTTCAGCGCTAGTGTTAATGTTACTAAAAGAGCCCAAATTTCTAAAAATATTGCGAAAAACAACAATCTTCTGTTTTAAAGTGAATGTTCGAGTTGTATAGAAGGCATTTATTTCATTTTTAGAAATTTTAATTTTTCACATTTTTCAATGAAAAGTGCCAAAACTTTTCGCTTTGGGTTCTAGGTGAAAATATCACTCGACACAAATCAAACGAAAAGGTTTCCATGGTGTGTATGGTTGTTCATTTTCATGAAATAAACAAAATAAAACCAAGGATAAATCCTGAAAGACAATAAATGAGCATAAAAGATGCTTCAGCGCTAGTGTTAATTTTACTAAAAGAGCCCAAATTTCTAAAAATATTGCGAAAAACAACGATCTTCTGTTTTAGAGTGAATGTTCGAGGTGTATAGAAGGCATTTATTTCATTTTAAGAAATTTTAATTTTTCACATTTTTCCATGAAAAGTGCCAATACCCCCCCTTTGTGTTCTAGGTTAAAATCTCACTCGACACAAATCAAACAAAAATGTTTCCATGGTGTGTATCGTTGTTAATTTTCATGAAAAAACAAAATAAAACCCAGAATAAATCCTGAAAGAGAAGAAATGAGCAAAAAGATGCTTCGGCGCTAGTGTTAATGTTACTAAAAGAGCCCAAATTTCCAAAAATATTGCGAAAAACAACACTTTTCTGTTTTAGAGTGAATGTTCGAGGTGTATAGAAGGCATTTATTTCATTTTTAGAAATTTTAACTTTGCACATTTTTCCATGAAAAGTGCCAAAGGTAAAGTGCCCTTTGGGCTCTAGGTGAAAATCTCACTCGACACAAATCAAACAAAAATGTTTCCATGGTGTGTATTGTTGTTCATTTTTATGAAATAAACAAAATAAAACCAAGGATAAATCCTGAAAGACAAGAAATGAGCATATAAGATGCTTCAGCGCTAGTGTTAATGTTACTAAAAGAGCCCAAATTTCTAAAAATATTGCGAAAAACAACATATTCTGTTTTAGAGTGAATGTTTGAGGTGTATATAAGGCATTTATTTCATTTTTAGACATTTTAATTTTTCACATTTTTCCATGAAAAGTGCCAATACCCCCCCCTTTGGGTTCTAGGTGAAAATCTCACTCTACACAAATCGAACAAAAATGTTTCCATGGCGTGTATTGTTGTTCATTTTCATGAAATAAACAAAATAAAACCCAGAATAAATCCTGAAAGACAAGAAATGAGCATAAAAGATGCTTCAGCGCTAGTGTTAATGTTACTAAAAGAGCCCAAATTTCTAAAAATATTGCGAAAAAAAACATTTTTCTGTTTTAAAGTGAATGTTTGAGGTGTATAGAAGGCATTTATTTCATTTTAAGAAATTTTAATTTTTCACATTTTTCCATGAAAAGTGCCAAAACCCCCCCCTTTGGGTTCTAGGTGAAAATCTCACTCTACACAAATCGAACAAAAATGTTTCCATGGCGTGTATTGTTGTTCATTTTCATGAAATAAACAAAATAAAACCCAGAATAAATCCTGAAAGACAAGAAATGAACATAAAAGATGCTTCAGCGCTAGTGTTAATGTTACTAAAAGAGCCCAAATTTCTAAAAATATTGCGAAAAACAACATTTTTCTGTTTTATAGTGAATGTTTGAGGTGTATAGAAGGCATTTATTTCATTTTTAGAAATTTTAATTTTTCACATTTTTCCATGAAAAGTGTCAATACCCCCCCCTTAGGGTTCTAGGTGAATATCTCACTCGACACAAATCAAACAAAAATGTTTCCATGGTGTGTATGGTTGTTCATTTTCATGAAATAAGCAAAATAAAACCAAGGATAAATCCTGAAAGACAATAAATGAGCATAAAAGATGCTTCAGCGCTAGTGTTAATGTTACTAAAAGTGCCCAAATTTCTAAAAATATTGCGAAAAACAACAATCTTCTGTTTTAAAGTGAATGTTCGAGGTGTATAGAAGGCATTTATTTCATTTTTAGAAATTTTAATTTTTCACATTTTTCCATTAAAAGTGCCAATACCCCCCCTTTGGGTTCTAGGTGAAAATCTCACTCGACACAAATCAAACAAAAATGTTTCCATGGTGTGTATTGTTATTAATTTTCATGAAAAAACAAAATAAAACCCAGAATAAATCCTGAAAGACAATAAATGAGCATAAAAGATGCTTCAGCGCTAGTGTTAATGTTACTAAAAGAGCCCAAATTTCTAAAAATATTGCGAAAAAAAACATTTTTCTGTGTTAGATTGAATGTTTGAGGTGTATAGAAGGCATTTATTTCATTTTTAGAAATTTTAACTTTTCACATTTTTCCATGAAAAGTGCCAAAACCCCCCGTTTGGGTTCTAGGTGAAAATCTCACTCGACACAAATCAAACAAAAATGTTTCCATGGTGTGTATCGTTGTTCATTTTCATGAAATAAACAAAATAAAACCAAGGATAAATCCTGAAAGACAATAAATGAGCATAAAAGATGCTTCAGCGCTAGTGTTAATTTTACTAAAAGAGCCCAAATTTCTAAAAATATTGCGAAAAACAACGATCTTCTGTTTTAGAGTGAATGTTCGAGGTGTATAGAAGGCATTTATTTCATTTTAAGAAATTTTAATTTTTCACATTTTTCCATGAAAAGTGCCAATACCCCCCCTTTGTGTTCTAGGTTAAAATCTCACTCGACACAAATCAAACAAAAATGTTTCCATGGTGTGTATCGTTGTTAATTTTCATGAAAAAACAAAATAAAACCCAGAATAAATCCTGAAAGAGAAGAAATGAGCAAAAAGATGCTTCGGCGCTAGTGTTAATGTTACTAAAAGAGCCCAAATTTCCAAAAATATTGCGAAAAACAACATTTTTCTGTTTTAGAGTGAATGTTCGAGGTGTATAGAAGGCATTTATTTCATTTTTAGAAATTTTAACTTTGCACATTTTTCCATGAAAAGTGCCAAAGGTAAAGTGCCCTTTGGGCTCTAGGTGAAAATCTCACTCGACACAAATCAAACAAAAATGTTTCCATGGTGTGTATTGTTGTTCATTTTTATGAAATAAACAAAATAAAACCAAGGATAAATCCTGAAAGACAATAAATGAGCAAAAAAGATTCTTCAGCGCTAGTTTTTATGTTACTAAAAGAGCCCAAATTTCTAAAAATATTGCGAAAAACAACATTTTTCTGTTTGAAAATGAATGTTTGAGGTGTATAGAAGGCATTTATTTCATTTTTAGAAATTTTCATTATTCAAATTTTTCCATGAAAAGTGCATATACCCCCCCCCCCCTTTGGGTTCTAGGTGAAAATCTCACTCGAAACAAATCAAACAAAAATGTTTCCATGGTGTGTATTAATGTTCATTTTCATCAAATAAATAAAATAAAACCCAGAATAAATCCTGAAAGACAAGAAATGAGCATAAAAGATGCTTCAGCGCTAGTGTTAATGTTACTAAAAGAGCCAAAATTTCTAAAAATATTGCGAAAAACAACAATCTTCTGTTTTAAAGTGAATGTTTGAGGTGTATAGAAGGCATTTATTTCATTTTAAGAAATTTTAATTTTTCACATTTTTCCATGAAAAGTGCCAATACCCCCCCCTTTGGGTTCTAGGTGAAAATCTCACACTACACAAATCGAACAAAAATGTTTCCATGGCGTGTATTGTTGTTCATTTTCATGAAATAAACAAAATAAAACCCAGAATAAATCCTGAAAGACAAGAAATGAGCATAAAAGATGCTTCAGCGCTAGTGTTAATGTTATAAAAAGAGCCCAAATTTCTAAAAAAATTGCGAAAAACAACAATCTTCTGTTTTAGAGTGAATGTTTGAGGTGTATAGAAGGCATTTATTTCATTTTTAGAAATTTTAATTTTTCACATTTTTCCATGAAAAGTGCCAATACCCCCCCCTTTGGGTTCTAGGTTAAAATCTCACTCCGCACAAATCAAACAAAAATGTTTCCATGGTTTGTATTGTTGTTCATTTTCATGAAATAAACAAAAAAAAACCCAGAATAAATCCTGAAAGACAAGAAATGAGCATAAAAGATGCTTCAGCGCTAGTGTTAATGTTACTAAAAGAGCCCAAATTTCTAAAAATATTGCGAAAAAAAACATTTTTCTGTTTTATAGTGAATGTTTGAGGTGTATAGAAGGCATTTATTTCATTTTTAGAAATTTTAATTTTTCACATTTTTCCATGAAAAGTGTCAATACCCCCCCCTTGAGGTTCTAGGTGAAAATATCACTCGACACAAATCAAACAAAAATGTTTCCATGGTGTGTATTAGTGTTCATTTTCATCAAATAAACAAAATAAAACCCAGAATAAATCCTGAAAGACAAGAAATGAGCATAAAAGATGCTTCAGGGCTAGTGTTAATGTTACTAAAAGTGCCCAAATTTCTAAAAATATTGCGAAAAACAACAATCTTATGTTTTAAAGTGAATGTTCGAGGTTTATAGAAGGCATTTATTTCATTTTAAGAAATTTTAATTTTTCACATTTTTCCATGAAAAGTGCCAATACCCCCCCTTTGGGTTCTAGGTGAAAATCTCACTCGACACAAATCAAACAAAAATGTTTCCATGGTGTGTATTGTTGTTCATTTTCATGAAATAAACAAAATAAAACCCAGAATAAATCCTGAAAGACAAGAAATGAGCATAAAAGATGCTTCAGCGCTAGTGTTAATGTTATTAAAAGAGCCCAAATTTCTAAAAAAATTGCGAAAAACATCAATCTTCTGTTTTAGAGTGAATGTTTGAGGTGTATAGAAGGCATTTATTTCATTTTTAGACATTTTAACTTTTCACATTTTTCCATGAAAAGTGCCAATACTTTGGGTTCTAGGTGAAAATCTCACTCGACACAAATCAAACAAAAATGTTTCCATGGTGTGTATTGTTGTTCATTTTCATGAAATAAACAAAATAAAACCAAGGATAAATCCTGAAAGACAATAAATGAGCAAAAAAGATTCTTCAGCGCTAGTGTTAATGTTACTAAAAGAGCCCAAATTTCTAAAAATATTGCGAAAAACAACAATCTTCTGTTTTAGAGTGAATGTTTGAGGTCAATAGAAGGCATTTATTTCATTTTTAGAAATTTTAATTTTTCACATTTTTCCATGAAAAGTGCCAATACTGCCTTTGGATAGTGCCTTTGGGTTCTAGGTGAAAATCTCACTCGACACAAATCAAACAAAAATGTTTCCATGGTGTGTATCGTTGTTCATTTTCATGAAATAAACAAAATAAAACCCAGAATAAATCCTAAGAGACAATAAATGAGCATAAAAGATACTTCAGCGCTAGTGTTAATGTTACTAAAAGAGCCCAAATATCTAAAAATATTGCGAAAAACGACATTTTTCTGTTTGAAAGTGAATGTTTGAGGTGCATAGAAGGCATTTATTTCATTTTAAGACATTTTAATTTTTCACATTTTTCCATGAAAAGTGCCAATACCCCCCCCTTTGGGTTCTAGGTGAAAATCTCACTCAACACAAATCAAACAAAAATGTTTCCATGGTGTGTATTGTTGTTAATTTTCATGAAAAAACAAAATAAAACCCAGAATTAATCCTGAAAGACAATAAATGAGCAAAAAAGATTCTTCAGCGCTAGTGTTTATGTTACTAAAAGAGCCCAAATTTCTAAAAATATTGCGAAAAACAACATTTTTCTGTTTTAGAGTGAATGTTTGAGGTGTATAGAAGGCATTTATTTCATTTTAAGAAATTTTAATTTTTCACATTTTTCCATGAAAAGTGCCAATACACCCCCCTTTGGGTTCTAGGTGAAAATCTCACTCGACACAAATCAAACAAAAATGTTTCCATGGAGTGTATTGTTGATCATTTTCATGAAATAAACAAAATAAAACCCAGAATAAATCCTGAAAGACAAGAAATGAGCATAAAAGATGCTTCAGCGCTAGTGTTAATGTTACTAAAAGAGCCCAAATTTCTAAAAATATTGCGAAAAGCAACATTTTTCTGTTTTAAAGTGAATGTTTGAGGTGTATAGAAGGCATTTATTTCATTTTAAGAAATTTTAATTTTTCACATTTTTCCATGAAAAGTGCCAATACACCCCCCTTTGGGTTCTAGGTGAAAATCTCACTCGACACAAATCAAACAAAAATGTTTCCATGGAGTGTATTGTTGATCATTTTCATGAAATAAACAAAATAAAACCCAGAATAAATCCTGAAAGACAATAAATGAACATAAAAGATGCTTCAGCGCTAGTGTTAATGTTACTAAAAGAGCCCAAATTTCTAAAAATATTGCGAAAAACAACATTTATCTTTTTTATAGTGAATGTTCTAGGTGTATAGAAGGCATTTATTTCTTTTTTAGAAATTTTAATTTTTTACATTTTTCCATGAAAAGTGCCAATACCCCCCCTTTGGGTTCTAGGTGAAAATCTCACTCGACACAAATCAAACAAAAATGTTTCCATGGTGTGTATTGTTGTTCATTTTCATAAAATAAACAAAATAAAACCCAGAATAAATCCTAAAAGACAAGAAATGAGCATAAAAGATGCTTCAGCGCTAGTGTTAATGTTATTAAAAGAGCCCAAATTTCTAAAAAAATTGCGAAAAACAACAATCTTCTGTTTTCGAGGGAATGTTTGAGGTGTATAGAAGGCATTTATTTCATTTTTAGAAATTTTAATTTTTCACATGTTTCCATGAAAAGTGCCCCTTTGGGTTCTAGGTTAAAATCTCACTCGACACAAATCAACCAAAAATGTTTCCATGGTTTGTATTGTTGTTAATTTTCATGAAATAAACAAAATAAAACCCAGAATAAATCCTGAAAGACAATAAATGAACATAAAAGATGCTTCAGCGCTAGTGTTAATGTTACTAAAAGAGCCCAAATTTCTAAAAATATTGCGAAAAACAACATTTTTCTGTTTTAGAGTGAATGTTTGAGGTGCATAGAAGGCATTTATTTCATTTTTAGAAATTTTAATTTTTCACATTTTTCCATGAAAAGTGTCAATACCCCTTTGGGTTCTAGGTGAAAATCTCACTTGACACAAATCAAACAAAAATGTTTCCATGGTGTGTATTAATGTTCATTTTCATCAAATAAACAAAATAAAACCCAGAATAAATCCTGAAAGACAAGAAATGAGCATAAAAGATGCTTCAGCGCTAGTGTTAATGTTACTAAAAGAGCCCAAATTTCTAAAAATATTGCGAAAAACAACAATCTTCTGTTTTAAAGTGAATGTTCGTGGTGTATAGAAGGCATTTATTTCATTTTTAGAAATTTTAATTTTTCACATTTTTTCATGAAAAGTGCCAATACCCCCCCCTTTGGGTTCTAGGTGAAAATCTCACTCTACACAAATCGAACAAAAATGTTTCCATGGAGTGTATTGTTGTTCATTTTCATGAAATAAACAAAATAAAACCCAGAATAAATCCTGAAAGACAAGAAATGAGCATAAAAGATGCTTCAGCGCTAGTGTTTATGTTACTAAAAGAGCCCAAATTTCTAAAAATATTTCGAAAAACAACATTTTTCTGTTTTATAGTGAATGTTTGAGGTGTATAGAAGGCATTTATTTCATTTTTAGAAATTTTAATTTTTCACATTTTTCCATGAAAAGTGTCAATACCCCCCCCCTTAGGGTTCTAGGTGAAAATCTCACTCGACACAAATCAAACAAAAATGTTTCCATGGTGTGTATTAATGTTCATTTTCATCAAATAAACAAAATAAAACCCAGAATAAATCCTGAAAGACAAGAAATGAGCATAAAAGATGCTTCAGCGCTAGTGTTAATGTTACTAAAAGAGCCCAAATTTCTAAAAATATTGCGAAAAACAACAATCTTCTGTTTTAAAGTGAATGTTCGAGGTGTATAGAAGGCATTTATTTCATTTTTAGAAATTTTAATTTTTCACATTTTTCCATGAAAAGTGCCAAAACCCCCCGCTTTGGGTTCTAGGTGAAAATATCACTCGACACAAATCAAACAAAAATGTTTCCATGGTGTGTATGGTTGTTCATTTTCATGAAATAAACAAAATAAAACCAAGGATAAATCCTGAAAGACAATAAATGAGCATAAAAGATGCTTCAGCCATAGTGTTAATTTTACTAAAAGAGCCCAAATTTCTAAAAATATTGCGAAAAACAACAATCTTCTGTTTTAAAGTGAATGTTCGAGGTGTATAGAAGGCATTTATTTCATTTTAAGAAATTTTAATTTTTCACATTTTTCCATGAAAAGTGCCAATACCCCCCCTTTGTGTTCTAGGTTAAAATCTCACTCGACACAAATCAAACAAAAATGTTTCCATGGTGTGTATCGTTGTTAATTTTCATGAAAAAACAAAATAAAACCCAGAATAAATCCTGAAAGACAAGAAATGAGCAAAAAGATGCTTCAGCGCTAGTGTTAATGTTACTAAAAGAGCCCAAATTTCCAAAAATATTGCGAAAAACAACATTTTTCTGTTTTAGAGTGAATGTTCGAGGTGTATAGAAGGCATTTATTTCATTTTTAGAAATTTTAACTTTTCACATTTTTCCATGAAAAGTGCCAAAGGTAAAGTGCCCTTTGGGCTCTAGGTGAAAATCTCACTCGACACAAATCAAACAAAAATGTTTCCATGGTGTGTATAGTTGTTCATTTTTATGAAATAAACAAAATAAAACCAAGGATAAATCCTGAAAGACAATAAATGAGCAAAAAAGATTCTTCAGCGCTAGTATTAATGTTACTAAAAGAGCCCAAATTTCTAAAAATATTGCGAAAAACAACATTTTTCTGTTTGAAAATGAATGTTTGAGGTGTATAGAAGGCATTTATTTCATTTTTAGAAATTTTCATTATTCACATTTTTCCATGAAAAGTGCCAATACAATACCCCCCCTTTGGGTTCTAGGTGAAAATCTCACTCGACACAAATCATACAAAAATGTTTCCATGATGTGTATTAATGTTCATTTTCATCAAATAAATAAAATAAAACCCAGAATAAATCCTGAAAGACAAGAAATGAGCATAAAAGATGCTTCAGCGCTAGTGTTAATGTTACTAAAAGAGCCCAAATTTCTAAAAATATTGCGAAAAAAAACATTTTTCTGTTTTAAAGTGAATGTTTGAGGTGTATAGAAGGCATTTATTTCATTTTAAGAAATTTTAATTTTTCACATTTTTCCATGAAAAGTGCCAAAACCCCCCCCTTTGGGTTCTAGGTGAAAATCTCACTCTACACAAATCGAACAAAAATGTTTCCATGGAGTGTATTGTTGTTCATTTTCATGAAATAAACAAAATAAAACCCAGAATAAATCCTGAAAGACAAGAAATGAACATAAAAGATGCTTCAGCGCTAGTGTTAATGTTACTAAAAGAGCCCAAATTTCTAAAAATATTGCGAAAAACAACATTTTTCTGTTTAAGAGTGAATGTTTGAGGTGTATAGAAGGCATTTATTTCATTTTTAGAAATTTTAATTTTTTACATTTTTCCATGAAAAGTGCCAATACCCCCCCTTTGGGTTCTAGGTGAAAATCTCACTCGACACAAATCAAACAAAAATGTTTCCATGGTGTGTATTGTTGTTCATTTTCATGAAATAAACAAAATAAAACCCAGAATAAATCCTGAAAGACAAGAAATGAGCATAAAAGATGCTTCAGCGCTAGTGTTAATGTTATTAAAAGAGCCCAAATTTCTAAAAAAATTGCGAAAAACAACAATCTTCTGTTTTCGAGGGAATGTTTGAGGTGTATAGAAGGCATTTATTTCATTTTTAGAAATTTTAATTTTTCACATGTTTCCATGAAAAGTGCCAATACCCCCCCCTTTGGGTTCTAGGTTAAAATCTCACTCGACACAAATCAACCAAAAATGTTTCCATGGTTTGTATTGTTGTTATTTTTCATGAAATAAACAAAATAAAACCCAGAATAAATCCTGAAAGACAATAAATGAACATAAAAGATGCTTCAGCGCTAGTGTTAATGTTACTAAAAGAGCCCAAATTTCTAAAAATATTGCGAAAAACAACATTTTTCTGTTATAGAGTGAATGTTTGAGGTGTATAGAAGGCATTTATTTCATTTTAAGAAATTTTAATTTTTCACATTTTTCCATGAAAAGTGTCAATACCCCTTTGGGTTCTAGGTGAAAATCTCACTCGACACAAATCAAACAAAAATGTTTCCATGGTGTGTATTAATGTTCATTTTCATCAAATAAACAAAATAAAACCCAGAATAAATCCTGAAAGACAAGCAATGAGCATAAAAGATGCTTCAGCGCTAGTGTTAATGTTACTAAAAGAGCCCAAATTTCTAAAAATATTGCGAAAAACAACAATCTTCTGTTTTAAAGTGAATGTTCGAGGTGTATAGAAGGCATTTATTTCATTTTTAGAAATTTTAATTTTTCACATTTTTTCATGAAAAGTGCCAATACCCCCCCCTTTGGGTTCTAGGTGAAAATCTCACTCTACACAAATCGAACAAAAATTTTCCCATGGAGTGTATTGTTGTTCATTTTCATGAAATAAACAAAATAAAACCCAGAATAAATCCTGAAAGACAAGAAATGAGCATAAAAGATGCTTCAGCGCTAGTGTTTATGTTACTAAAAGAGCCCAAATTTCTAAAAATATTCCGAAAAACAACATTTTTCTGTTTTATAGTGAATGTTTGAGGTGTATAGAAGGCATTTATTTCATTTTTAGAAATTTTAATTTTTCACATTTTTCCATGAAAAGTGTCAATACCCCCCCTTAGGGTTCTAGGTGAAAATCTCACTCGACACAAATCAAACAAAAATGTTTCCATGGTGTGTATTAATGTTCATTTTCATCAAATAAACAAAATAAAACCCAGAATAAATCCTGAAAGACAAGAAATGAGCATAAAAGATGCTTCAGCGCTAGTGTTAATGTTACTAAAAGAGCCCAAATTTCTAAAAATATTGCGAAAAACAACAATCTTCTGTTTTAAAGTGAATGTTCGAGTTGTATAGAAGGCATTTATTTCATTTTTAGAAATTTTAATTTTTCACATTTTTCCATGAAAAGTGCCAAAACCCCCCGCTTTGGGTTCTAGGTGAAAATATCACTCGACACAAATCAAACGAAAAGGTTTCCATGGTGTGTATGGTTGTTCATTTTCATGAAATAAACAAAATAAAACCAAGGATAAATCCTGAAAGACAATAAATGAGCATAAAAGATGCTTCAGCGCTAGTAATAATTTTACTAAAAGAGCCCAAATTTCTAAAATATTGCGAAAAACAACGATCTTCTGTTTTAGAGTGAATGTTCGAGGTGTATAGAAGGCATTTATTTCATTTTAAGAAATTTTAATTTTTCACATTTTTCCATGAAAAGTGCCAATACCCCCCCTTTGTGTTCTAGGTTAAAATCTCACTCGACACAAATCAAACAAAAATGTTTCCATGGTGTGTATCGTTGTTAATTTTCATGAAAAAAACAAAATAAAACCCAGAATAAATCCTGAAAGAGAAGAAATGAGCAAAAAGATGCTTCGGCGCTAGTGTTAATGTTACTAAAAGAGCCCAAATTTCCAAAAATATTGCGAAAAACAACATTTTTCTGTTTTAGAGTGAATGTTCGAGGTGTATAGAAGGCATTTATTTCATTTTTAGAAATTTTAACTTTTCACATTTTTCCATGAAAAGTGCCAAAGGTAAAGTGCCCTTTGGGCTCTAGGTGAAAATCTCACTCGACACAAATCAAACAAAAATGTTTCCATGGTGTGTATTGTTGTTCATTTTTATGAAATAAACAAAATAAAACCAAGGATAAATCCTGAAAGACAATAAATGAGCAAAAAAGATTCTTCAGCGCTAGTGTTTATGTTACTAAAAGAGCCCAAATTTCTAAAAATATTGCGAAAAACAACATTTTTCTGTTTGAAAATGAATGTTTGAGGTGTATAGAAGGCATTTATTTCATTTTTAGAAATTTTCATTATTCACATTTTTCCATGAAAAGTGTCAATACCCCCCCCTTAGGGTTCTAGGTGAAAATCTCACTCGACACAAATCAAACAAAAATGTTTCCATGGTGTGTATTAATGTTCATTTTCATCAAATAAACAAAATAAAACCCAGAATAAATCCTGAAAGACAAGAAATGAGCATAAAAGATGCTTCAGCGCTAGTGTTAATGTTACTAAAAGAGCCCAAATTTCTAAAAATATTGCGAAAAACAACAATCTTCTGTTTTAAAGTGAATGTTCGAGGTGTATAGAAGGCATTTATTTCATTTTTAGAAATTTTAATTTTTCACATTTTTCCATGAAAAGTGCCAAAACCCCCCGCTTTGGGTTCTAGGTGAAAATATCACTCGACACAAATCAAACAAAAATGTTTCCATGGTGTGTATGGTTGTTCATTTTCATGAAATAAACAAAATAAAACCAAGGATAAATCCTGAAAGACAATAAATGAGCATAAAAGATGCTTCAGCCATAGTGTTAATTTTACTAAAAGAGCCCAAATTTCTAAAAATATTGCGAAAACAACAATCTTCTGTTTTAAAGTGAATGTTCGAGGTGTATAGAAGGCATTTATTTCATTTTAAGAAATTTTAATTTTTCACATTTTTCCATGAAAAGTGCCAATACCCCCCCTTTGTGTTCTAGGTTAAAATCTCACTCGACACAAATCAAACAAAAATGTTTCCATGGTGTGTATCGTTGTTAATTTTCATGAAAAAACAAAATAAAACCCAGAATAAATCCTGAAAGACAAGAAATGAGCAAAAAGATGCTTCAGCGCTAGTGTTAATGTTACTAAAAGAGCCCAAATTCCAAAAATATTGCGAAAAACAACATTTTTCTGTTTTAGAGTGAATGTTCGAGGTGTATAGAAGGCATTTATTTCATTTTTAGAAATTTTAACTTTTCACATTTTTCCATGAAAAGTGCCAAAGGTAAAGTGCCCTTTGGGCTCTAGGTGAAAATCTCACTCGACACAAATCAAACAAAAATGTTTCCATGGTGTGTATTGTTGTTCATTTTTATGAAATAAACAAAATAAAACCAAGGATAAATCCTGAAAGACAATAAATGAGCAAAAAAGATTCTTCAGCGCTAGTATTAATGTTACTAAAAGAGCCCAAATTTCTAAAAATATTGCGAAAAAACAACATTTTTCTGTTTGAAAATGAATGTTTGAGGTGTATAGAAGGCATTTATTTCATTTTTTGAAATTTTCATTATTCACATTTTTCCATGAAAAGTGCCAATACAATACCCCCCCTTTGGGTTCTAGGTGAAAATCTCACTCGACACAAATCATACAAAAATGTTTCCATGATGTGTATTAATGTTCATTTCATCAAATAAATAAAATAAAACCCAGAATAAATCCTGAAAGACAAGAAATGAGCATAAAAGATGCTTCAGCGCTAGTGTTAATGTTACTAAAAGAGCCCAAATTTCTAAAAATATTGCGAAAAAAAACATTTTTCTGTTTTAAAGTGAATGTTTGAGGTGTATAGAAGGCATTTATTTCATTTTAAGAAATTTTAATTTTTCACATTTTTCCATGAAAAGTGCCAAAACCCCCCCCTTGGGTCTAGGTGAAAATCTCACTCTACACAAATCGAACAAACATGTTCCATGGAGTGTATTGTTGTTCATTTTCATGAAATAAACAAAATAAAACCCAGAATAAATCCTGAAAGACAAGAAATGAACATAAAAGATGCTTCAGCGCTAGTGTTAATGTTACTAAAAGAGCCCAAATTTCTAAAAATATTGCGAAAAACAACATTTTTCTGTTTAAGAGTGAATGTTTGAGGTGTATAGAAGGCATTTATTTCATTTTTAGAAATTTTAATTTTTTACATTTTTCCATGAAAAGTGCCAATACCCCCCCTTTGGGTTCTAGGTGAAAATCTCACTCGACACAAATCAAACAAAAATGTTTCCATGGTGTGTATTGTTGTTCATTTTCATGAAATAAACAAAATAAAACCCAGAATAAATCCTGAAAGACAAGAAATGAGCATAAAAGATGCTTCAGCGCTAGTGTTAATGTTATTAAAAGAGCCCAAATTTCTAAAAAAATTGCGAAAAACAACAATCTTCTGTTTTCGAGGGAATGTTTGAGGTGTATAGAAGGCATTTATTTCATTTTTAGAAATTTTAATTTTTCACATGTTTCCATGAAAAGTGCCAATACCCCCCCCTTTGGGTTCTAGGTTAAAATCTCACTCGACACAAATCAACCAAAAATGTTTCCATGGTTTGTATTGTTGTTATTTTTCATGAAATAAACAAAATAAAACCCAGAATAAATCCTGAAAGACAATAAATGAACATAAAAGATGCTTCAGCGCTAGTGTTAATGTTACTAAAAGAGCCCAAATTTCTAAAAATATTGCGAAAAACAACATTTTTCTGTTTTAGAGTGAATGTTTGAGGTGTATAGAAGGCATTTATTTCATTTTAAGAAATTTTAATTTTTCACATTTTTCCATGAAAAGTGTCAATACCCCTTTGGGTTCTAGGTGAAAATCTCACTCGACACAAATCAAACAAAAATGTTTCCATGGTGTGTATTAATGTTCATTTTCATCAAATAAACAAAATAAAACCCAGAATAAATCCTGAAAGACAAGCAATGAGCATAAAAGATGCTTCAGCGCTAGTGTTAATGTTACTAAAAGAGCCCAAATTTCTAAAAATATTGCGAAAAACAACAATCTTCTGTTTTAAAGTGAATGTTCGAGGTGTATAGAAGGCATTTATTTCATTTTTAGAAATTTTAATTTTTCACATTTTTTCATGAAAAGTGCCAATACCCCCCCCTTTGGGTTCTAGGTGAAAATCTCACTCTACACAAATCGAACAAAAATTTTCCCATGGAGTGTATTGTTGTTCATTTTCATGAAATAAACAAAATAAAACCCAGAATAAATCCTGAAAGACAAGAAATGAGCATAAAAGATGCTTCAGCGCTAGTGTTTATGTTACTAAAAGAGCCCAAATTTCTAAAAATATTCCGAAAAACAACATTTTTCTGTTTTATAGTGAATGTTTGAGGTGTATAGAAGGCATTTATTTCATTTTTAGAAATTTTAATTTTTCACATTTTTCCATGAAAAGTGTCAATACCCCCCCTTAGGGTTCTAGGTGAAAATCTCACTCGACACAAATCAAACAAAAATGTTTCCATGGTGTGTATTAATGTTCATTTTCATCAAATAAACAAAATAAAACCCAGAATAAATCCTGAAAGACAAGAAATGAGCATAAAAGATGCTTCAGCGCTAGTGTTAATGTTACTAAAAGAGCCCAAATTTCTAAAAATATTGCGAAAAACAACAATCTTCTGTTTTAAAGTGAATGTTCGAGTTGTATAGAAGGCATTTATTTCATTTTTAGAAATTTTAATTTTTCACATTTTTCCATGAAAAGTGCCAAAACCCCCCGCTTTGGGTTCTAGGTGAAAATATCACTCGACACAAATCAAACGAAAAGGTTTCCATGGTGTGTATGGTTGTTCATTTTCATGAAATAAACAAAATAAAACCAAGGATAAATCCTGAAAGACAATAAATGAGCATAAAAGATGCTTCAGCGCTAGTAATAATTTTACTAAAAGAGCCCAAATTTCTAAAAATATTGCGAAAAACAACGATCTTCTGTTTTAGAGTGAATGTTCGAGGTGTATAGAAGGCATTTATTTCATTTTAAGAAATTTTAATTTTTCACATTTTTCCATGAAAAGTGCCATTACCCCCCCTTTGTGTTCTAGGTTAAAATCTCACTCGACACAAATCAAACAAAAATGTTTCCATGGTGTGTATCGTTGTTAATTTTCATGAAAAAACAAAATAAAACCCAGAATAAATCCTGAAAGAGAAGAAATGAGCAAAAAGATGCTTCGGCGCTAGTGTTAATGTTACTAAAAGAGCCCAAATTTCCAAAAATATTGCGAAAAACAACATTTTTCTGTTTTAGAGTGAATGTTCGAGGTGTATAGAAGGCATTTATTTCATTTTTAGAAATTTTAACTTTTCACATTTTTCCATGAAAAGTGCCAAAGGTAAAGTGCCCTTTGGGCTCTAGGTGAAAATCTCACTCGACACAAATCAAACAAAAATGTTTCCATGGTGTGTATTGTTGTTCATTTTTATGAAATAAACAAAATAAAACCAAGGATAAATCCTGAAAGACAATAAATGAGCAAAAAAGATTCTTCAGCGCTAGTGTTTATGTTACTAAAAGAGCCCAAATTTCTAAAAATATTGCGAAAAACAACATTTTTCTGTTTGAAAATGAATGTTTGAGGTGTATAGAAGGCATTTATTTCATTTTTAGAAATTTTCATTATTCACATTTTTCCATGAAAAGTGCCAATACACCCCCCCTTTGGGTTCTAGGTGAAAATCTCACTCGACACAAATCAAACAAAAATGTTTCCATGGTGTGTAATAATGTTCATTTTCATCAAATAAATAAAATAAAACCCAGAATAAATCCTGAAAGACAAGAAATGAGCATAAAAGATGCTTCAGCGCTAGTGTTAATGTTACTAAAAGAGCCCAAATTTCTAAAAATATTGCGAAAAAAAACATTTTTCTGTTTTAAAGTGAATGTTTGAGGTGTATAGAAGGCATTTATTTCATTTTAAGAAATTTTAATTTTTCACATTTTTCCATGAAAAGTGCCAATACCCCCCCCTTTGGGTTCTAGGTGAAAATCTCACTCTACACAAATCGAACAAAAATGTTTCCATGGCGTGTATTGTTGTTCATTTTCATGAAATAAACAAAATAAAACCCAGAATAAATCCTGAAAGACAAGAAATGAACATAAAAGATGCTTCAGCGCTAGTGTTAATGTTACTAAAAGAGCCCAAATTTCTAAAAATATTGCGAAAAACAACATTTTTCTGTTTTATAGTGAATGTTTGAGGTGTATAGAAGGCATTTATTTCATTTTTAGAAATTTTAATTTTTCACATTTTTCCATGAAAAGTGTCAATACCCCCCCCTTAGGGTTCTAGGTGAATATCTCACTCGACACAAATCAAACAAAAATGTTTCCATGGTGTGTATGGTTGTTCATTTTCATGAAATAAGCAAAATAAAACCAAGGATAAATCCTGACAGACAATAAATGAGCATAAAAGATGCTTCAGCGCTAGTGTTAATGTTACTAAAAGTGCCCAAATTTCTAAAAATATTGCGAAAAACAACAATCTTCTGTTTTAAAGTGAATGTTCGAGGTGTATAGAAGGCATTTATTTCATTTTAAGAAATTTTAATTTTTCACATTTTTCCATGAAAAGTGCCAATACCTCCCCTTTGGGTTCTAGGTGAAAATCTCACTCGACACAAATCAAACAGAAATGTTTCCATGGTGTGTATTGTTGTTCATTTTCATGAAATAAACAAAACAAAACCCAGAATAAATCCTGAAAGACAAGAAATGAGCATAAAAGATGCTTCAGCGCTAGAGTTAATGTTATAAAAAGAGCCCAAATTTCTAAAAAAATTGCGAAAAACAACAATCTTCTGTTTTAGAGTGAATGTTTGAGGTGTATAGAAGGCATTTATTTCATTTTTAGAAATTTTAATTTTTCACATTTTTCCATGAAAAGTGCCAATACCCCCCCCTTTGGGTTCTAGGTTAAAATCTCACTCGACACAAATCAAACAAAAATGTTTCCATGGTTTGTATTGTTGTTCATTTTCATGAAATAAACAAAATAAAACCCAGAATAAATCCTGAAAGACAAGAAATGAGCATAAAAGATGCTTCAGCGCTAGTGTTAATGTTACTAAAAGAGCCCAAATTTCTAAAAATATTGCGAAAAAAAACATTTTTCTGTTTTATAGTGAATGTTTGAGGTGTATAGAAGGCATTTATTTCATTTTTAGAAATTTTAATTTTTCACATTTTTCCATGAAAAGTGTCAATACCCCCCCCTTGAGGTTCTAAGTGAAAATCTCACTCGACACAAATCAAACAAAAATGTTTCCATGGTGTGTATTAGTGTTCATTTTCATCAAATAAACAAAATAAAACCCAGAATAAATCCTGAAAGACAAGAAATGAGCATAAAAGATGCTTCAGGGCTAGTGTTAATGTTACTAAAAGTGCCCAAATTTCTAAAAATATTGCGAAAAACAACAATCTTCTGTTTTAAAGTGAATGTTCGAGGTTTATAGAAGGCATTTATTTCATTTTAAGAAATTTTAATTTTTCACATTTTTCCATGAAAAGTGCCAATACCCCCCCTTTGGGTTCTAGGTGAAAATCTCACTCGACACAAATCAAACAAAAATGTTTCCATGGTGTGTATTGTTGTTCATTTTCATGAAATAAACAAAATAAAACCCAGAATAAATCCTGAAAGACAAGAAATGAGCATAAAAGATGCTTCAGCGCTAGTGTTAATGTTATTAAAAGAGCCCAAATTTCTAAAAAAATTGCGAAAAACATCAATCTTCTGTTTTAGAGTGAATGTTTGAGGTGTATAGAAGGCATTTATTTCATTTTTAGACATTTTAACTTTTCACATTTTTCCATGAAAAGTGCCAATACTTTGGGTTCTAGGTGAAAATCTCACTCGACACAAATCAAACAAAAATGTTTCCATGGTGTGTATTGTTGTTCATTTTCATGAAATAAACAAAATAAAACCAAGGATAAATCCTGAAAGACAATTAATGAGCAAAAAAGATTCTTCAGCGCTAGTGTTAATGTTACTAAAAGAGCCCAAATTTCTAAAAATATTGCGAAAAACAACAATCTTCTGTTTTAGAGTGAATGTTTGAGGTCAATAGAAGGCATTTATTTCATTTTTAGAAATTTTAATTTTTCACATTTTTCCATGAAAAGTGCCAATACTGCCTTTGGATAGTGCCTTTGGGTTCTAGGTGAAAATCTCACTCGACACAAATCAAACAAAAATGTTTCCATGGTGTGTATCGTTGTTCATTTTCATGAAATAAACAAAATAAAACCCAGAATAAATCCTAAGAGACAATAAATGAGCATAAAAGATACTTCAGCGCTAGCGTTAATGTTACTAAAAGAGCCCAAATATCTAAAAATATTGCGAAAAACGACATTTTTCTGTTTGAAAGTGAATGTTTGAGGTGCATAGAAGGCATTTATTTCATTTTAAGACATTTTTATTTTTCACATTTTTCCATGAAAAGTGCCAATACCCCCCCCTTTGGGTTCTAGGTGAAAATCTCACTCAACACAAATCAAACAAAAATGTTTCCATGCTGTGTATTGTTGTTAATTTTCATGAAAAAACAAAATAAAACCCAGAATTAATCCTGAAAGACAATAAATGAGCATAAAAGATGCTTCAGCGCTAGTGTTAATGTTACTAAAAGAGCCCAAATTTCTAAAAATATTGCGAAAAAACAACATTTTTCTGTTTTAGAGTGAATGTTTGAGGTGTATAGAAGGCATTTATTTCATTTTAAGAAATTTTAATTTTTCACATTTTTCCATGAAAAGTGCCAATACACCCCCCTTTGGGTTCTAGGTGAAAATCTCACTCGACACAAATCAAACAAAAATGTTTCCATGGAGTGTATTGTTGATCATTTTCATGAAATAAACAAAATAAAACCCAGAATAAATCCTGAAAGACAAGAAATGAGCATAAAAGATGCTTCAGCGCTAGTGTTAATGTTACTAAAAGAGCCCCAATTTCTAAAAATATTGCGAAAAGCAACATTTTTCTGTTTTAAAGTGAATGTTTGAGGTGTATAGAAGGCATTTATTTCATTTTTAGAAATTTTAACTTTGCACATTTTTCCATGAAAAGTGCCAAAGGTAAAGTGCCCTTTGGGTTCTAGGTGAAAATCTCACTCGACACAAATCAAACAAAAATGTTTCCATGGAGTGTATTGTTGATCATTTTCATGAAATAAACAAAATAAAACCCAGAATAAATCCTGAAAGACAATAAATGAACATAAAAGATGCTTCAGCGCTAGTGTTAATGTTACTAAAAGAGCCCAAATTTCTAAAAATATTGCGAAAAACAACATTTTTCTTTTTTATAGTGAATGTTCTAGGTGTATAGAAGGCATTTATTTCTTTTTTAGAAATTTTAATTTTTCACATTTTTCCATGAAAAGTGCCAATACCCCCCCCTTTGGGTTCTAGGTGAAAATCTCACTCGACACAAATCAAACAAAAATGTTTCCATGGTGTGTATGGTTGTTCATTTTCATGAAATAAGCAAAATAAAACCAAAGATTAATCCTGAAAGACAATAAATGAGCATAAAAGATGCTTCAGCGCTAGTGTTAATGTTACTAAAAGAGCCCAAATTTCTAAAAATATTGCGAAAAACAACAATCTTCTGTTTTAAAGTGAATGTTCGAGGTGTATAGAAGGCATTTATTTCATTTTAAGACATTTTAATTTTTCACCTTTTTCCATGAAAAGTTCTAATACCCTCCCTTTGGGTTCTAGGTGAAAATCTCACTCGACATAAATCAAACAAAAATGTTTCCATGGTGTGTATTGTTGTTCATTTTCATGAAATAAACAAAATAAAACCCAGAATAAATCCTGAAAGACAATAAATGAACATAAAAGATGCTTCAGCGCTAGTGTTAATGTTACTAAAAGAGCCCAAATTTCTAAAAATATTGCGAAAAACAACAATCTTCTGTTTTATAGTGAATGTTTTAGGTGTATAGAAGGCATTTATTTCTTTTTTAGAAATTTTAATTTTTCACATTTTTCCATGAAAAGTGTCAATACCCCCCCTTGAGGTTCTAGGTGAAAATCTCACTCGACACAAATCAAACAAAAATGTTTCCATGGTGTGTATTAATGTTCATTTTCATCAAATAAACAAAATAAAACCCAGAATAAATCCTGAAAGACAAGAAATGAGCATAAAAGATGCTTCAGCGCTAGTGTTAATGTTACTAAAAGAGCCCAAATTTCTAAAAATATTGCGAAAAACAACAATCTTCTGTTTTAAAGTGAATGTTTGAGGTGTATAGAAGTCATTTATTTCATTTTAAGAAATTTTAATTTTTCACATTTTTCCATTAAAAGTGCCAATACCCCCCCTTTGGGTTCTAGGTGAAAATCTCACTCGACACAAATCAAACAAAAATGTTTCCATGGTGTGTATTGTTATTAATTTTCATGAAAAAACAAAATAAAACCCAGAATAAATCCTGAAAGACAATAAATGAGCATAAAAGATGCTTCAGCGCTAGTGTTAATGTTACTAAAAGAGCCCAAATTTCTAAAAATATTGCGAAAAAAAAACATTTTTCTGTGTTAGATTGAATGTTTGAGGTGTATAGAAGGCATTTATTTCATTTTTAGAAATTTTAACTTTTCACATTTTTCCATGAAAAGTGCCAATACCCCCCGTTTGGGTTCTAGGTGAAAATCTCACTCGACACAAATCAAACAAAAATGTTTCCATGGTGTGTATCGTTGTTCATTTTCATGAAATAAACAAAATAAAACCAAGGATAAATCCTGAAAGACAATAAATGAGCAAAAAAGATTCTTCAGCGCTAGTGTTAATGTTACTAAAAGAGCCCAAATTTCTAAAAATATTGCGAAAAACAACAATCTTCTGTTTTAGAGTGAATGTTTGAGGTGTATAGAAGGCATTTATTTCATTTTTAGAAATTTTAATTTTTCACATTTTTTCATGAAAAGTGCCAATACTCCCCCCTTTGGGTTCTAGGTGAAAATCTCACTCGACACAAATAAAACAAAAATGTTTCCATGGTGTGTATTGTTGTTAATTTTCATGAAAAAACAAAATAAAACCCAGAATAAATCCTAAGAGACAATAAATGAGCATAAAAGATACTTCAGCGCTAGTGTTAATGTTACTAAAAGAGCCCAAATATCTAAAAATATTGCGAAAAACGACATTTTTCTGTTTGAAAGTGAATGTTTGAGGTGCATAGAAGGCATTTATTTCATTTTAAGACATTTTAATTTTTCACATTTTTCCATGAAAAGTGCCAATACCCCCCCCTTTGGGTTCTAGGTGAAAATCTCACTCGACACAAATCAAACAAAAATGTTTCCATGGAGTGTATTGTTGATCATTTTCATGAAATAAACAAAATAAAACCCAGAATAAATCCTGAAAGACAAGAAATGAGCATAAAAGATGCTTCAGCGCTAGTGTTAATGTTACTAAAAGAGCCCAAATTTCTAAAAATATTGCGAAAAGCAACATTTTTCTGTTTTAAAGTGAATGTTTGAGGTGTATAGAAGGCATTTATTTCATTTTAAGAAATTTTAATTTTTCACATTTTTCCATGAAAAGTGCCAATACACCCCCCTTTGGGTTCTAGGTGAAAATCTCACTCGACACAAATCAAACAAAAATGTTTCCATGGAGTGTATTGTTGATCATTTTCATGAAATAAACAAAATAAAACCCAGAATAAATCCTGAAAGACAATAAATGAACATAAAAGATGCTTCAGCGCTAGTGTTAATGTTACTAAAAGAGCCCAAATTTCTAAAAATATTGCGAAAAACAACATTTTTCTTTTTTATAGTGAATGTTCTAGGTGTATAGAAGGCATTTATTTCTTTTTTAGAAATTTTAATTTTTCACATTTTTCCATGAAAAGTGCCAATACCCCCCCCTCTGGGTTCTAGGTGAAAATCTCACTCGACACAAATCAAACAAAAATGTTTCCATGGTGTGTATGGTTGTTCATTTTCATGAAATAAGCAAAATAAAACCAAGGATAAATCCTGAAAGACAATAAATGAGCATAAAAGATGCTTCAGCGCTAGTGTTAATGTTACTAAAAGAGCCCAAATTTCTAAAAATATTGCGAAAAACAACAATCTTCTGTTTTAAAGTGAATGTTCGAGGTGTATAGAAGGCATTTATTTCATTTTAAGACATTTTAATTTTTCACCTTTTTCCATGAAAAGTTCTAATACCCTCCCTTTGGGTTCTAGGTGAAAATCTCACTCGACATAAATCAAACAAAAATGTTTCCATGGTGTGTATTGTTGTTCATTTTCATGAAATAAACAAAATAAAACCCAGAATAAATCCTGAAAGACAAGAAATGAGCATAAAAGATGCTTCAGCGCTAGTGTTAATGTTATTAAAAGAGCCCAAATTTCTAAAAAATTGCGAAAAACAACAATCTTCTGTTTTAGAGTGAATGTTTGAGGTGTATAGAAGGCATTTATTTCATTTTTAGAAATTTTAATTTTTCACATTTTTCCATGAAAAGTGCCAATACACCCCCCTTTGGGTTCTAGGTGAAAATCTCACTCGACACAAATCAAACAAAAATGTTTCCATGGAGTGTATTGTTGTTCATTTTCATGAAATAAACAAAATAAAACCCAGAATAAATCCTGAAAGACAATAAATGAACATAAAAGATGCTTCAGCGCTAGTGTTAATGTTACTAAAAGAGCCCAAATTTCTAAAAATATTGCGAAAAACAACAATCTTCTGTTTTATAGTGAATGTTTTAGGTGTATAGAAGGCATTTATTTCTTTTTTAGAAATTTTAATTTTTCACATTTTTCCATGAAAAGTGGCAATACCCCCCCATTTGGGTTCTAGGTGAAAATCTCACTCGACACAAATCAAACAAAAATGTTTCCATGGTGTGTATGGTTGTTCATTTTCATGAAATAAGCAAAATAAAACCAAGGATAAATCCTGAAAGACAATAAATGAGCATAAAAGATGCTTCAGCGCTAGTGTTAATGTTACTAAAAGAGCCCAAATTTCTAAAAATATTGCGAAAAACAACAATCTTCTGGTTTAAAGTGAATGTTCGAGGTGTATAGAAGGCATTTATTTCATCTTTAGAAATTTTAATTTTTCACATTTTTTCATGAAAAGTGCCAATACCCCCCCCTTTGGGTTCTAGGTGAAAATCTCACTCGATACAAATCGAACAAAAATATTTCCATGGAGTGTATTGTTGTTCATTTTCATGAAATAAACAAAATAAAACCCAGAATAAATCCTGAAAGACAAGAAATGTGCAAAAAAGATTCTTCAGCGCTAGTGTAAATGTTACTAAAAGAGCCCAAATTTCTAAAAATATTGCGAAAAACAACATTTTTCTGTTTTAAAGTGAATGTTTGAGGTGTATAGAAGGCATTTATTTCATTTTTAGAAATTTTCATTATTCCCATTTTTCCATGAAAAGTGCCAATACCCCCCCCCTTTGGGTTCTAGGTGAAAATCTCACTCGACACAAATCAAACAAAAATGTTTCCATGGTGTGTATTGTTGTTAATTTTCATGAAAAAACAAAATAAAACCCAGAATAAATCCTGAAAGACAAGAAATGAGCATAAAAGATGCTTCAGCGCTAGTGTTAATGTTACTAAAAGAGCCCAAATTTCTAAAAATATTGCGAAAAACAACATTTTTCTGTTTTAGAGTGAATGTTTGAGGTTTATAGAAGGCATTTATTTCATTTTTAGAAATTTTAACTTTTCACATTTTTCCATGAAAAGTGCCAATACCCCCTTTGGGCTCTAGGTGAAAATCTCACTCGACACAAATCAAACGAAAATGTTTCCATGGTGTGTATTGTTGTTCATTTTCATGAAATAAACAAAATAAACCAAGGATAAATCCTGAAAGACAATAAATGAGCAAAAAAGATTCTTCAGCGCTAGTGTTAATGTTACTAAAAGAGCCCAAATTTCTAAAAATATTGCGAAAAACAACATTTTTCTGTTTGAAAATGAATGTTTGAGGTGTATAGAAGGCATTTATTTCATTTTTAGAAATTTTCATTATTCACATTTTTCCATGAAAAGTGCCAATACCCCCCCCTTTGGGTTCTAGGTGAAAATCTCACTCGACACAAATCAAACAAAAATGTTTCCATGGTGTGTATTAATGTTCGTTTTCATCAAATAAATAAAATAAAACCCAGAATAAATCCTGAAAGACAAGAAATGAGCATAAAAGATGCTTCAGCGCTAGTGTTAATGTTACTAAAAGAGCCCAAATTTCTAAAAATATTGCGAAAAACAACATTTTTCTGTTTTAAAGTGAATGTTTGAGGTGTATAGAAGGCATTTATTTCATTTTAAGAAATTTTAATTTTTCACATTTTTCCATGAAAAGTGCCAATACACCCCCCTTTGGGTTCTAGGTGAAAATCTCACTCGACACAAATCAAACAAAAATGTTTCCATGGAGTGTATTGTTGTTCATTTTCATGAAATAAACAAAATAAAACCCAGAATAAATCCTGAAAGGCAATAAATGAACATAAAAGATGCTTCAGCGCTAGTGTTAATGTTACAAAAAGAGCCCAAATTTCTAAAAATATTGCGAAAAACAACATTTTTCTGTTTTATAGTGAATGTTTTAGGTGTATAGAAGGCATTTATTTCTTTTTTAGAAATTTTAATTTTTCACATTTTTCCATGAAAAGTGCCAATACCCCCCCCCCTTTGGGTTCTAGGTGAAAATCTCACTCGACACATATCAAACAAAAATGTTTCCATGGTGTGTATGGTTGTTCATTTTCATGAAATAAACAAAATAAAACCAAGGATAAATCCTGAAAGACAATAAATGAGCATATAAGATGCTTCAGCGCTAGTGTTAATGTTACTAAAAGAGCCCAAATTTCTAAAAATATTGCGAAAAACAACAATCTTCTGTTTTAAAGTGAATGTTCGAGGTGTATAGAAGGCATTTATTTCATTTTAAGACATTTTAATTTTTCACATTTTTCCATGAAAAGTGCCAATACCCTCCCTTTGGGTTCTAGGTGAAAATCTCACTCGACACAAATCAAACAAAAATGTTTCCATGGTGTGTATTAGTGTTCATTTTCATCAAATAAAAAAAATAAAACCCAGAATAAATCCTGAAAGACAAGAAATGAGCATAAAAGATGCTTCAGGGCTAGTGTTAATGTTACTAAAAGAGCCCAAATTTCTAAAAATATTGCGAAAAACAACAATCTTCTGTTTTAAAGTGAATGTTCGAGGTGTATAGAAGGCATTTATTTCATTTTAAGAAATTTTAATTTTTCACATTTTTCCATGAAAAGTGCCAATACCCCCCCCTTTGGGTTCTAGGTGAAAATCTCACTCGACACAAATCAAACAAAAATGTCTCCATGGTGTGTATTAATGTTCATTTTCATCAATTAAATAAAATAAAACCCAGAATAAATCCTGAAAGACAAGAAATGAGCATAAAAGATGCTTGAGCGCTAGTGTTAATGTTACTAAAAGAGCCCAAATTTCTAAAAATATTGCGAAAAACAACATTTTTCTGTTTTAAAGTGAATGTTTGAGGTGTATAGAAGGCATTTATTTCATTTTAAGAAATTTTAATTTTTCACATTTTTCCATGAAAAGTGCCAATACACCCCCCTTTGGGTTCTAGGTGAAAATCTCACTCGACACAAATCAAACAAAAATGTTTCCATGGAGTGTATTGTTGATCATTTTCATGAAATAAACAATATAAAACCCAGAATAAATCCTGAAAGACAAGAAATGAGCATAAAAGATGCTTCAGCGCTAGTGTTAATGTTACTAAAAGAGCCCAAATTTCTAAAAATATTGCGAAAAGCAACATTTTTCTGTTTTAAAGTGAATGTTTGAGGTGTATAGAAGGCATTTATTTCATTTTAAGAAATTTTAATTTTTCACATTTTTCCATGAAAAGTGCCAATACACCCCCCTTTGGGTTCTAGGTGAAAATCTCACTCGACACAAATCAAACAAAAATGTTTCCATGGAGTGTATTGTTGATCATTTTCATGAAATAAACAAAATAAAACCCAGAATAAATCCTGAAAGACAATAAATGAACATAAAAGATGCTTCAGCGCTAGTGTTAATGTTACTAAAAGAGCCCAAATTTCTAAAAATATTGCGAAAAACAACATTTTTCTTTTTTATAGTGAATGTTTTAGGTGTATAGAAGGCATTTATTTCTTTTTTAGAAATTTTAATTTTTCACATTTTTCCATGAAAAGTGCCAATACCCCCCCCTTTGGGTTCTAGGTGAAAATCTCACTCGACACAAATCAAACAAAAATGTTTCCATGGTGTGTATGGTTGTTCATTTTCATGAAATAAGCAAAATAAAACCAAGGATAAATCCTGAAAGACAATAAATGAGCATAAAAGATGCTTCAGCGTTAGTGTTAATGTTACTAAAAGAGCCCAAATTTCTAAAAATATTGCGAAAAACAACAATCTTCTGTTTTAAAGTGAATGTTCGAGGTGTATAGAAGGCATTTATTTCATTTTAAGACATTTTAATTTTTCACCTTTTTCCATGAAAAGTTCTAATACCCTCCCTTTGGGTTCTAGGTGAAAATCTCACTCGATATAAATCAAACAAAAATGTTTCCATGGTGTGTATTGTTGTTCATTTTCATGAAATAAACAAAATAAAACCCAGAATAAATCCTGAAAGACAAGAAATGAGCATAAAAGATGCTTCAGCGCTAGTGTTAATGTTATTAAAAGAGCCCAAATTTCTAAAAAATTGCGAAAAACAACAATCTTCTGTTTTAGAGTGAATGTTTGAGGTGTATAGAAGGCATTTATTTCATTTTTAGAAATTTTAATTTTTCACATTTTTCCATGAAAAGTGCCAATACACCCCCCTTTGGGTTCTAGGTGAAAATCTCACTCGACACAAATCAAACAAAAATGTTTCCATGGAGTGTATTGTTGTTCATTTTCATGAAATAAACAAAATAAAACCCAGAATAAATCCTGAAAGACAATAAATGAACATAAAAGATGCTTCAGCGCTAGTGTTAATGTTACTAAAAGAGCCCAAATTTCTAAAAATATTGCGAAAAACAACAATCTTCTGTTTTATAGTGAATGTTTTAGGTGTATAGAAGGCATTTATTTCTTTTTTAGAAATTTTAATTTTTCACATTTTTCCATGAAAAGTGGCAATACCCCCCCCTTTGGGTTCTAGGTGAAAATCTCACTCGACACAAATCAAACAAAAATGTTTCCATGGTGTGTATGGTTGTTCATTTTCATGAAATAAGCAAAATAAAACCAAGGATAAATCCTGAAAGACAATAAATGAGCATAAAAGATGCTTCAGCGCTAGTGTTAATGTTACTAAAAGAGCCCAAATTTCTAAAAATATTGCGAAAAACAACAATCTTCTGTTTTAAAGTGAATGTTCGAGGTGTATAGAAGGCATTTATTTAATTTTTAGAAATTTTAATTTTTCACATTTTTTCATGAAAAGTGCCAATACCCCCCCCTTTGGGTTCTAGGTGAAAATCTCACTCGACACAAATCGAACAAAAATATTTCCATGGAGTGTATTGTTGTTCATTTTCATGAAATAAACAAAATAAAACCCAGAATAAATCCTGAAAGACAAGAAATGTGCAAAAAAGATTCTTCAGCGCTAGTGTAAATGTTACTAAAAGAGCCCAAATTTCTAAAAATATTGCGAAAAACAACATTTTTCTGTTTTAAAGTGAATGTTTGAGGTGTATTGAAGGCATTTATTTCATTTTTAGAAATTTTCATTATTCCCATTTTTCCATGAAAAGTGCCAATACCCCCCCCTTTGGGTTCTTGGTGAAAATCTCACTCGACACAAATCAAACAAAAACGTTTCCATGGTGTGTATTGTTGTTAATTTTCATGAAAAAACAAAATAAAACCCAGAATAAATCCTGAAAGACAATAAATGAGCATAAAAGATGCTTCAGCGCTAGTGTTAATGTTACTAAAAGAGCCCAAATTTCTAAAAATATTGCGAAAAACAACATTTTTCTGTTTTAAAGTGAATGTTTGAGGTGTATAGAAGGCATTTATTTCATTTTAAGAAATTTTAATTTTTCACATTTTTCCATGAAAAGTGCCAATACACCCCCCTTTGGGTTCTAGGTGAAAATCTCACTCGACACAAATCAAACAAAAATGTTTCCATGGAGTGTATTGTTGATCATTTTCATGAAATAAACAAAATAAAACCCAGAATAAATCCTGAAAGACAAGAAATGAGCATAAAAGATGCTTCAGCGCTAGTGTTAATGTTACTAAAAGAGCCCAAATTTCTAAAAATATTGCGAAAAGCAACATTTTTCTGTTTTAAAGTGAATGTTTGAGGTGTATAGAAGGCATTTATTTCATTTTAAGAAATTTTAATTTTTCACATTTTTCCATGAAAAGTGCCAATACACCCCCCTTTGGGTTCTAGGTGAAAATCTCACTCGACACAAATCAAACAAAAATGTTTCCATGGAGTGTATTGTTGATCATTTTCATGAAATAAACAAAATAAAACCCAGAATAAATCCTGAAAGACAATAAATGAACATAAAAGATGCTTCAGCGCTAGTGTTAATGTTACTAAAAGAGCCCAAATTTCTAAAAATATTGCGAAAAACAACATTTTTCTTTTTTATAGTGAATGTTTTAGGTGTATAGAAGGCATTTATTTCTTTTTTAGAAATTTTAATTTTTCACATTTTTCCATGAAAAGTGCCAATACCCCCCCCTTTGGGTTCTAGGTGAAAATCTCACTCGACACAAATCAAACAAAAATGTTTCCATGGTGTGTATGGTTGTTCATTTTCATGAAATAAGCAAAATAAAACCAAGGATAAATCCTGAAAGACAATAAATGAGCATAAAAGATGCTTCAGCGCTAGTGTTAATGTTACTAAAAGAGCCCAAATTTCTAAAAATATTGCGAAAAACAACAATCTTCTGTTTTAAAGTGAATGTTCGAGGTGTATAGAAGGCATTTATTTCATTTTAAGACATTTTAATTTTTCACCTTTTTCCATGAAAAGTTCTAATACCCTCCCTTTGGGTTCTAGGTGAAAATCTCACTCGATATAAATCAAACAAAAATGTTTCCATGGTGTGTATTGTTGTTCATTTTCATGAAATAAACAAAATAAAACCCAGAATAAATCCTGAAAGACAAGAAATGAGCATAAAAGATGCTTCAGCGCTAGTGTTAATGTTATTAAAACAGCCCAAATTTCTAAAAAATTGCGAAAAACAACAATCTTCTGTTTTAGAGTGAATGTTTGAGGTGTATAGAAGGCATTTATTTCATTTTTAGAAATTTTAATTTTTCACATTTTTCCATGAAAAGTGCCAATACACCCCCCTTTGGGTTCTAGGTGAAAATCTCACTCGACACAAATCAAACAAAAATGTTTCCATGGAGTGTATTGTTGTTCATTTTCATGAAATAAACAAAATAAAACCCAGAATAAATCCTGAAAGACAATAAATGAACATAAAAGATGCTTCAGCGCTAGTGTTAATGTTACTAAAAGAGCCCAAATTTCTAAAAATATTGCGAAAAACAACAATCTTCTGTTTTATAGTGAATGTTTTAGGTGTATAGAAGGCATTTATTTCTTTTTTAGAAATTTTAATTTTTCAAATTTTTCCATGAAAAGTGGCAATACCCCCCCCTTTGGGTTCTTGGTGAAAATCTCACTCGACACAAATCAAACAAAAATGTTTCCATGGTGTGTATGGTTGTTCATTTTCATGAAATAAGCAAAATAAAACCAAGGATAAATCCTGAAAGACAATAAATGAGCATAAAAGATGCTTCAGCGCTAGTGTTAATGTTACTAAAAGAGCCCAAATTTCTAAATATATTGCGAAAAACAACAATCTTCTGTTTTAAAGTGAATGTTCGAGGTGTATAGAAGGCATTTATTTCATTTTTAGAAATTTTAATTTTTCACATTTTTTCATGAAAAGTGCCAATACCCCCCCCTTTGGGTTCTAGGTGAAAATCTCACTCGACACAAATCGAACAAAAATATTTCCATGGAGTGTATTGTTGTTCATTTTCATGAAATAAACAAAATAAAACCCAGAATAAATCCTGAAAGACAAGAAATGTGCAAAAAAGATTCTTCAGCGCTAGTGTAAATGTTACTAAAAGAGCCCAAATTTCTAAAAATATTGCGAAAAACAACATTTTTCTGTTTTAAAGTGAATGTTTGAGGTGTATTGAAGGCATTTATTTCATTTTTAGAAATTTTAATTTTTCACATTTTTTCATGAAAAGTGCCAATACCCCCCCCTTTGGGTTCTAGGTGAAAATCTCACTCGACACAAATCAAACAAAAATGTTTCCATGGTGTGTATGGTTGTTCATTTTCATGAAATAAGCAAAATAAAACCAAGGATAAATCCTGAAAGACAATAAATGAGCATAAAAGATGCTTCAGCGCTAGTGTTAATGTTACTAAAAGAGCCCAAATTTCTAAAAATATTGCGAAAAACAACAATCTTCTGTTTTAAAGTGAATGTTCGAGGTGTATAGAAGGCATTTATTTCATTTTAAGACATTTTAATTTTTCACCTTTTTCCATGAAAAGTTCTAATACCCTCCCTTTGGGTTCTAGGTGAAAATCTCACTCGATATAAATCAAACAAAAATGTTTCCATGGTGTGTATTTATGTTCATTTTCGTGAAATAAACAAAATAAAACCCAGAATAAATCCTGAAAGTCAATAAATGAGCATAAAAGATGCTTCAGTGCTAGTGTTATTGTTACTAAAAGAGCCCAAATTTCTAAAAATATTGCGAAAAACAACATTTTTCTTTTTTATAGTGAATGTTTTAGGTGTATAGAAGGCATTTATTTCTTTTTTAGAAATTTTAATTTTTCACATTTTTCCATGAAAAGTGCCAATACCCCCCCCTTTGGGTTCTAGGTGAAAATCTCACTCGACACAAATCAAACAAAAATGTTTCCATGGTGTGTATGGTTGTTCATTTTCATGAAATAAGCAAAATAAAACCAAGGATAAATCCTGAAAGACAATAAATGAGCATAAAAGATGCTTCAGCGCTAGTGTTAATGTTACTAAAAGAGCCCAAATTTCTAAAAATATTGCGAAAAACAACAATCTTCTGTTTTAAAGTGAATGTTCGAGGTGTATAGAAGGCATTTATTTCATTTTAAGACATTTTAATTTTTCACCTTTTTCCATGAAAAGTTCTAATACCCTCCCTTTGGGTTCTAGGTGAAAATCTCACTCGATATAAATCAAACAAAAATGTTTCCATGGTGTGTATTGTTGTTCATTTTCATGAAATAAACAAAATAAAACCCAGAATAAATCCTGAAAGACAAGAAATGAGCATAAAAGATGCTTCAGCGCTAGTGTTAATGTTATTAAAAGAGCCCAAATTTCTAAAAAATTGCGAAAAACAACAATCTTCTGTTTTAGAGTGAATGTTTGAGGTGTATAGAAGGCATTTATTTCATTTTTAGAAATTTTAATTTTTCACATTTTTCCATGAAAAGTGCCAATACACCCCCCTTTGGGTTCTAGGTGAAAATCTCACTCGACACAAATCAAACAAAAATGTTTCCATGGAGTGTATTGTTGTTCATTTTCATGAAATAAACAAAATAAAACCCAGAATAAATCCTGAAAGACAATAAATGAACATAAAAGATGCTTCAGCGCTAGTGTTAATGTTACTAAAAGAGCCCAAATTTCTAAAAATATTGCGAAAAACAACAATCTTCTGTTTTATAGTGAATGTTTTAGGTGTATAGAAGGCATTTATTTCTTTTTTAGAAATTTTAATTTTTCACATTTTTCCATGAAAAGTGGCAATACCCCCCCCTTTGGGTTCTAGGTGAAAATCTCACTCGACACAAATCAAACAAAAATGTTTCCATGGTGTGTATGGTTGTTCATTTTCATGAAATAAGCAAAATAAAACCAAGGATAAATCCTGAAAGACAATAAATGAGCATAAAAGATGCTTCAGCGCTAGTGTTAATGTTACTAAAAGAGCCCAAATTTCTAAAAATATTGCGAAAAACAACAATCTTCTGTTTTAAAGTGAATGTTCGAGGTGTATAGAAGGCATTTATTTCATTTTTAGAAATTTTAATTTTTCACATTTTTTCATGAAAAGTGCCAATACCCCCCCCTTTGGGTTCTAGGTGAAAATCTCACTCGACACAAATCGAACAAAAATATTTCCATGGAGTGTATTGTTGTTCATTTTCATGAAATAAACAAAATAAAACCCAGAATAAATCCTGAAAGACAAGAAATGTGCAAAAAAGATTCTTCAGCGCTAGTGTAAATGTTACTAAAAGAGCCCAAATTTCTAAAAATATTGCGAAAAACAACATTTTTCTGTTTTAAAGTGAATGTTTGAGGTGTATTGAAGGCATTTATTTCATTTTTAGAAATTTTCATTATTCCCATTTTTCCATGAAAAGTGCCAATACCCCCCCCTTTGGGTTCTTGGTGAAAATCTCACTCGACACAAATCAAACAAAAATGTTTCCATGGTGTGTATTGTTGTTAATTTTCATGAAAAAACAAAATAAAACCCAGAATAAATCCTGAAAGACAATAAATGAGCATAAAAGATGCTTCAGCGCTAGTGTTAATGTTACTAAAAGAGCCCAAATTTCTAAAAATATTGCGAAAAACAACATTTTTCTGTTTTAAAGTGAATGTTTGAGGTGTATAGAAGGCATTTATTTCATTTTAAGAAATTTTAATTTTTCACATTTTTCCATGAAAAGTGCCAATACACCCCCCTTTGGGTTCTAGGTGAAAATCTCACTCGACACAAATCAAACAAAAATGTTTCCATGGAGTGTATTGTTGATCATTTTCATGAAATAAACAAAATAAAACCCAGAATAAATCCTGAAAGACAAGAAATGAGCATAAAAGATGCTTCAGCGCTAGTGTTAATGTTACTAAAAGAGCCCAAATTTCTAAAAATATTGCGAAAAGCAACATTTTTCTGTTTTAAAGTGAATGTTTGAGGTGTATAGAAGGCATTTATTTCATTTTAAGAAATTTTAATTTTTCACATTTTTCCATGAAAAGTGCCAATACACCCCCCTTTGGGTTCTAGGTGAAAATCTCACTCGACACAAATCAAACAAAAATGTTTCCATGGAGTGTATTGTTGATCATTTTCATGAAATAAACAAAATAAAACCCAGAATAAATCCTGAAAGACAATAAATGAACATAAAAGATGCTTCAGCGCTAGTGTTAATGTTACTAAAAGAGCCCAAATTTCTAAAAATATTGCGAAAAACAACATTTTTCTTTTTTATAGTGAATGTTTTAGGTGTATAGAAGGCATTTATTTCTTTTTTAGAAATTTTAATTTTTCACATTTTTCCATGAAAAGTGCCAATACCCCCCCCTTTGGGTTCTAGGTGAAAATCTCACTCGACACAAATCAAACAAAAATGTTTCCATGGTGTGTATGGTTGTTCATTTTCATGAAATAAGCAAAATAAAACCAAGGATAAATCCTGAAAGACAATAAATGAGCATTAAAGATGCTTCAGCGCTAGTGTTAATGTTACTAAAAGAGCCCAAATTTCTAAAAATATTGCGAAAAACAACAATCTTCTGTTTTAAAGTGAATGTTCGAGGTGTATAGAAGGCATTTATTTCATTTTAAGACATTTTAATTTTTCACCTTTTTCCATGAAAAGTTCTAATACCCTCCCTTTGGGTTCTAGGTGAAAATCTCACTCGATATAAATCAAACAAAAATGTTTCCATGGTGTGTATTGTTGTTCATTTTCATGAAATAAACAAAATAAAACCCAGAATAAATCCTGAAAGACAAGAAATGAGCATAAAAGATGCTTCAGCGCTAGTGTTAATGTTATTAAAAGAGCCCAAATTTCTAAAAAATTGCGAAAAACAACAATCTTCTGTTTTAGAGTGAATGTTTGAGGTGTATAGAAGGCATTTATTTCATTTTTAGAAATTTTAATTTTTCACATTTTTCCATGAAAAGTGCCAATACACCCCCCTTTGGGTTCTAGGTGAAAATCTCACTCGACACAAATCAAACAAAAATGTTTCCATGGAGTGTATTGTTGTTCATTTTCATGAAATAAACAAAATAAAACCCAGAATAAATCCTGAAAGACAATAAATGAACATAAAAGATGCTTCAGCGCTAGTGTTAATGTTACTAAAAGAGCCCAAATTTCTAAAAATATTGCGAAAAACAACAATCTTCTGTTTTATAGTGAATGTTTTAGGTGTATAGAAGGCATTTATTTCTTTTTTAGAAATTTTAATTTTTCACATTTTTCCATGAAAAGTGGCAATACCCCCCCCTTTGGGTTCTAGGTGAAAATCTCACTCGACACAAATCAAACAAAAATGTTTCCATGGTGTGTATGGTTGTTCATTTTCATGAAATAAGCAAAATAAAACCAAGGATAAATCCTGAAAGACAATAAATGAGCATAAAAGATGCTTCAGCGCTAGTGTTAATGTTACTAAAAGAGCCCAAATTTCTAAAAATATTGCGAAAAACAACAATCTTCTGTTTTAAAGTGAATGTTCGAGGTGTATAGAAGGCATTTATTTCATTTTTAGAAATTTTAATTTTTCACATTTTTTCATGAAAAGTGCCAATACCCCCCCCTTTGGGTTCTAGGTGAAAATCTCACTCGACACAAATCGAACAAAAATATTTCCATGGAGTGTATTGTTGTTCATTTTCATGAAATAAACAAAATAAAACCCAGAATAAATCCTGAAAGACAAGAAATGTGCAAAAAAGATTCTTCAGCGCTAGTGTAAATGTTACTAAAAGAGCCCAAATTTCTAAAAATATTGCGAAAAACAACATTTTTCTGTTTTAAAGTGAATGTTTGAGGTGTATTGAAGGCATTTATTTCATTTTTAGAAATTTTCATTATTCCCATTTTTCCATGAAAAGTGCCAATACCCCCCCCTTTGGGTTCTTGGTGAAAATCTCACTCGACACAAATCAAACAAAAACGTTTCCATGGTGTGTATTGTTGTTAATTTTCATGAAAAAACAAAATAAAACCCAGAATAAATCCTGAAAGACAATAAATGAGCATAAAAGATGCTTCAGCGCTAGTGTTAATGTTACTAAAAGAGCCCAAATTTCTAAAAATATTGCGAAAAACAACATTTTTCTGTTTTAGAGTGAATGTTTGAGGTTTATAGAAGGCATTTATTTCATTTTTAGAAATTTTAACTTTTCACATTTTTCCATGAAAAGTGCCAATACCCCCTTTGGGCTCTAGGTGAAAATCTCACTCGACACAAATCAAACAAAAATGTTTCCATGGTGTGTATTGTTGTTCATTTTCATGAAATAAACAAAATAAAACCAAGGATAAATCCTGAAAGACAATAAATGAGCAAAAAAGATTCTTCAGCGCTAGTGTTAATGTTACTAAAAGAGCCCAAATTTCTAAAAATATTGCGAAAAACAACATTTTTCTGTTTGAAAATGAATGTTTGAGGTGTATAGAAGGCATTTATTTCATTTTTAGAAATTTTCATTATTCACATTTTTCCATGAAAAGTGCCAATACCCCTTAGGGTTCTAGGTGAAAATCTCACTCGACAGAAATCAAACAAGATGTTTCCATGGTGAGTATTAATGTTCATTTTCATCAAATAAATAAAATAAAACCCAGAATAAATCCTGAAAGACAAGAAATGAGCATAAAAGATGCTTCAGCGCTAGTGTTAATGTTACTAAAAGAGCCCAAATTTCTAAAAATATTGCGAAAAAACAACATTTTTCTGTTTTAAAGTGAATGTTTGAGGTGTATAGAAGGCATTTATTTCATTTTAAGAAATTTTAATTTTTCACATTTTTCCATGAAAAGTGCCAATACACCCCCCTTTGGGTTCTAGGTGAAAATCTCACTCGACACAAATCAAACAAAAATGTTTCCATGGAGTGTATTGTTGTTCATTTTCATGAAATAAACAAAATAAAACCCAGAATAAATCCTGAAAGACAATAAATGAACATAAAAGATGCTTCAGCGCTAGTGTTAATGTTACAAAAAGAGCCCAAATTTCTAAAAATATTGCGAAAAACAACATTTTTCTGTTTTATAGTGAATGTTTTAGGTGTATAGAAGGCATTTATTTCTTTTTTAGAAATTTTAATTTTTAACATTTTTCCATGAAAAGTGCCAATACCCCCCCCTTTGGGTTCTAGGTGAAAATCTCACTCGACACATATCAAACAAAAATGTTTCCATGGTGTGTATTAATGTTCATTTTCATCAAATAAACAAAATAAAACCCAGAATAAATCCTGAAAGTCAATAAATGAGCATAAAAGATGCTTCAGCGCTAGTGTTAATGTTACTAAAAGAGCCCAAATTTCTAAAAATATTGCGAAAAACAACATTTTTCTGTTTTATAGTGAATGTTTGAGGTGTATAGAAGGCATTTATTTCATTTTAAGAAATTTTAATTTTTCACATTTTTCCATGAAAAGTGCCAATACCCCCCCCTTTGGGTTCTAGGTGAAAATCTCACTCGAAACAAATCAAACAAAAATGTTTCCATGGTGTGTATGGTTGTTCATTTTCATGAAATAAACAAAATAAAACCAAGGATAAATCCTGGAAGACAATAAATGAGCATAAAAGATGCTTCAGCGCTAGTGTTAATTTAACTAAAAGAGCCCAAATTTCTAAAAATATTGCGAAAAACAACAATCTTCTGTTTTAAAGTGAATGTTCGAGGTGTATAGAAGGCATTTATTTCATTTTTTGAAATATTAATTTTTCACATTTTTCCATGAAAAGTGCCAATACCCTTTGGGTTCTAGGTGAAAATCTCACTCGACACAAATCAAACAAAAATGTTTCCATGGTGTGTATTGTTGTTCATTTTCATGAAATAAACAAAATAAAACCCAGAATAAATCCTGAAAGACAATAAATGAGCAAAAAGATTCTTCAGCGCTAGTGTTAATGTTACTAAAAGAGCCCAAATTTCTAAAAATATTGCGAAAAACAACATTTTTCTGTTTTAAAGTGAATGTTTGAGGTGTATAGAAGGCATTTATTTCATTTTAAGAAATTTTAATTTTTCACATTTTTCCATGAAAAGTGTCAATACCCCCCCCTTTGGGTTCTAGGTGAAAATATCACTCGACAGAAATCAAACAAGATGTTTCCATGGTGTGTATTGTTGTTCATTTTCATGAAATAAACGAAATAAAACCAAGGATAAATCCTGAAAGACAATAAATGAGCAAAAAGATTCTTCAGTGCTAGTGTTAATGTTACTAAAAGAGCCCAAATTTCTAAAAATATTGCGAAAAACAACATTTTTCTGTTTTAAAGTGAATGTTTGAGGTGTATAGAAGGCATTTATTTCAATTTAAGAAATTTTAATTTTTCACATTTTTCCATGAAAAGTGTCAATACCCCCCCTTTGGGTTCTAGGTGAAAATCGCACTCGACACAAATCAAACAAAAATGTTTCCATGGTGTGTATTGTTGTTCATTTTCATGAAATAAACAAAATAAAACCCCGCATAAATCCTGAAAGACAAGAAATGAGCATAAAAGATGCTTCAGCGCTAGTGTTAATGTTACTAAAAGAGCCCAAATTTCTAAAAATATTGCGAAAAACAACATTTTTCTGTTTTAGAGTGAAAGTTTGAGGTGTATAGAAGGCATTTATTTCATTTTAAGAAATTTTAATTTTTCATATTTTTCAATGAAAAGTGCCAATACCCCCCCCTTTGGGTTCTAGGTGAAAATCTCACTCGACACAAATCAAACAAAAATGTTTCCATGGTGTGTATGGTTGTTCATTTTAATGAAAAAACAAAATAAAACCCAGAATAAATCCTGAAAGACAATAAATGAGCATAAAAGATGCTTCAGCGCTAGTGTTAATGTTACTAAAAGAGCCCAAATTTCTAAAAATATTGCGAAAAACAACATTTTTCTGTTTTAGAGTGAATGTTTGAGGTTTATAGAAGGCATTTATTTCATTTTTAGAAATTTTAACTTTTCACATTTTTCCATGAAAAGTGCCAATACCCCCTTTGGGCTCTAGGTGAAAATCTCACTCGACACAAATCAAACAAAAATGTTTCCATGGTGTGTATTGTTGTTCATTTTCATGAAATAAACAAAATAAAACCAAGGATAAATCCTGAAAGACAATAAATGAGCAAAAAAGATTCTTCAGCGCTAGTGTTAATGTTACTAAAAGAGCCCAAATTTCTAAAAATATTGCGAAAAACAACATTTTTCTGTTTTAGAGTGAATGTTTGAGGTTTATAGAAGGCATTTATTTCATTTTTAGAAATTTTAACTTTTCACATTTTTCCATGAAAAGTGCCAATACCCCCTTTGGGCTCTAGGTGAAAATCTCACTCGACACAAATCAAACAAAAATGTTTCCATGGTGTGTATTGTTGTTCATTTTCATGAAATAAACAAAATAAAACCAAGGATAAATCCTGAAAGACAATAAATGAGCAAAAAAGATTCTTCAGCGCTAGTGTTAATGTTACTAAAAGAGCCCAAATTTCTAAAAATATTGCGAAAAACAACATTTTTCTGTTTGAAAATGAATGTTTGAGGTGTATAGAAGGCATTTATTTCATTTTTAGAAATTTTCATTATTCACATTTTTCCATGAAAAGTGCCAATACCCCTTAGGGTTCTAGGTGAAAATCTCACTCGACAGAAATCAAACAAGATTTTTCCATGGTGAGTATTAATGTTCATTTTCATCAAATAAATAAAATAAAACCCAGAATAAATCCTGAAAGACAAGAAATGAGCATAAAAGATGCTTCAGCGCTAGTGTTAATGTTACTAAAAGAGCCCAAATTTCTAAAAATATTGCGAAAAACAACATTTTTCTGTTTTAAAGTGAATGTTTGAGGTGTATAGAAGGCATTTATTTCATTTTAAGAAATTTTAATTTTTCACATTTTTCCATGAAAAGTGCCAATACACCCCCCTTTGGGTTCTAGGTGAAAATCTCACTCGACACAAATCAAACAAAAATGTTTCCATGGAGTGTATTGTTGTTCATTTTCATGAAATAAACAAAATAAAACCCAGAATAAATCCTGAAAGACAATAAATGAACATAAAAGATGCTTCAGCGCTAGTGTTAATGTTACAAAAAGAGCCCAAATTTCTAAAAATATTGCGAAAAACAACATTTTTCTGTTTTATAGTGAATGTTTTAGGTGTATAGAAGGCATTTATTTCTTTTTTAGAAATTTTAATTTTTAACATTTTTCCATGAAAAGTGCCAATACCCCCCCCTTTGGGTTCTAGGTGAAAATCTCACTCGACACATATCAAACAAAAATGTTTCCATGGTGTGTATTAATGTTCATTTTCATCAAATAAACAAAATAAAACCCAGAATAAATCCTGAAAGTCAATAAATGAGCATAAAAGATGCTTCAGCGCTAGTGTTAATGTTACTAAAAGAGCCCAAATTTCTAAAAATATTGCGAAAAACAACATTTTTCTGTTTTATAGTGAATGTTTGAGGTGTATAGAAGGCATTTATTTCATTTTAAGAAATTTTAATTTTTCACATTTTTCCATGAAAAGTGCCAATACCCCCCCCTTTGGGTTCTAGGTGAAAATCTCACTCGAAACAAATCAAACAAAAATGTTTCCATGGTGTGTATGGTTGTTCATTTTCATGAAATAAACAAAATAAAACCAAGGATAAATCCTGGAAGACAATAAATGAGCATAAAAGATGCTTCAGCGCTAGTGTTAATTTAACTAAAAGAGCCCAAATTTCTAAAAATATTGCGAAAAACAACAATCTTCTGTTTTAAAGTGAATGTTCGAGGTGTATAGAAGGCATTTATTTCATTTTTTGAAATATTAATTTTTCACATTTTTCCATGAAAAGTGCCAATACCCTTTGGGTTCTAGGTGAAAATCTCACTCGACACAAATCAAACAAAAATGTTTCCATGGTGTGTATTGTTGTTCATTTTCATGAAATAAACAAAATAAAACCCAGAATAAATCCTGAAAGACAATAAATGAGCAAAAAGATTCTTCAGCGCTAGTGTTAATGTTACTAAAAGAGCCCAAATTTCTAAAAATATTGCGAAAAACAACATTTTTCTGTTTTAAAGTGAATGTTTGAGGTGTATAGAAAGCATTTATTTCATTTTAAGAAATTTTAATTTTTCACATTTTTCCATGAAAAGTGTCAATACCCCCCCCTTTGGGTTCTAGGTGAAAATATCACTCGACAGAAATCAAACAAGATGTTTCCATGGTGTGTATTGTTGTTCATTTTCATGAAATAAACGAAATAAAACCAAGGATAAATCCTGAAAGACAATAAATGAGCAAAAAGATTCTTCAGCGCTAGTGTTAATGTTACTAAAAGAGCCCAAATTTCTAAAAATATTGCGAAAAACAACATTTTTCTGTTTTAAAGTGAATGTTTGAGGTGTATAGAAGGCATTTATTTCAATTTAAGAAATTTTAATTTTTCACATTTTTCCATGAAAAGTGTCAATACCCCCCCTTTGGGTTCTAGGTGAAAATCGCACTCGACACAAATCAAACAAAAATGTTTCCATGGTGTGTATTGTTGTTCATTTTCATGAAATAAACAAAATAAAACCCCGCATAAATCCTGAAAGACAAGAAATGAGCATAAAAGATGCTTCAGCGCTAGTGTTAATGTTACTAAAAGAGCCCAAATTTCTAAAAATATTGCGAAAAACAACATTTTTCTGTTTTAGAGTGAAAGTTTGAGGTGTATAGAAGGCATTTATTTCATTTTAAGAAATTTTAATTTTTCATATTTTTCAATGAAAAGTGCCAATACCCCCCCCTTTGGGTTCTAGGTGAAAATCTCACTCGACACAAATCAAACAAAAATGTTTCCATGGTGTGTATGGTTGTTCATTTTAATGAAATAAACAAAATAAAACCAAGGATAAATCCTGAAAGACAATAAATGAGCATAAAAGATGCTTCAGCGCTTGTGTTAATGTTACTAAAAGAGCCCATTTTTCTAAAAATATTGCGAAGAACAACAATCTTCTGTTTTAAAGTGAATGTTCGAGGTGTATAGAAGGCATTTATTTCATTTTAAGAAATTTTAATTTTTCACATTTTTCCATGAAAAGTGTCAATACCCCTTTGGGTTCTAGGTGAAAATCTCACTCGACACAAATAAAACAAAAATGTTTCCATGGTGTGTATTAATGTTCATTTTCATCAAATAAACAAAATATAACCCAGAATAAATCCTGAAAGACAAGAAATGAGCATAAAAGCTGCTTCAGCGCTAGTGTTAATGTTACTAAAAGAGCCCAAATTTCTAAAAATATTGCGAAAAACAACAATCTTCTGTTTTATAGTGAATGTTTGAGGTGTATAGAAGGCATTTATTTCATTTTTAGAAATTTTAATTTTTCACATTTTTCCATGAAAACTGTCAATACCCCCCCCCTTAGGGTTCTAGGTGAAAATCTCCCCCGACAAAAATCAAACAAAAATGTTTCCATTGTGTGTATGGTTGTTCATTTTCATGAAATAAACAAAATTAAACCAAGGATAAATCCTGAAAGATAATAAATGAGCATAAATGATGCTTCAGCGCTAGTGTTAATGTTATAAAAGAGCCCAAATTTCTAAAAATATTACGAAAAACAACAATCTTCTGTTTTGAAGTGAATGTTTGAGGTGTATAGAAGGCATTTATTTCATTTTAAGAAATTTTAATTTTTCACATTTTTCCATGAAAAGTGTCAATACCCCTTTGGGATCTAGGTGAAAATCTCACTCGACACAAATCAAACAAAAATGTTTCCATGGTGTGTAATAATGTTCATTTTCATCAAATAAACAAATTAAAACCCAGAATAAATCCTGAAAGACAATAAATGAGCATAAAAGATGCTTCAGCGCTAGTGTTATTGTTACTAAAGAGCCCAAATTTCTAAAAATATTGCGAAAAACAACATTTTTCTGTTTTAGAGTGAATGTTTGAGGTGTATAGAAGGCATTTATTTCATTTTTAGAAATTTTAATATTTCACATTTTTCCATGAAAAGTGTCAATACCCCCCCCTTTGGGTTCTAGGTGAAAATCTCACTCAACACAAATCAAACAAAAATGTTTCCATGGTGTGTATTGTTGTTCATTTTCATGAAATAAACAAAATGAAACCAAGGATAAATCCTGAAAGACAATAAATGAGCAAAAAGATTCTTCAGCGCTAGTGTTAATGTTACTAAAAGAGCCCAAATTTCTAAAAATATTGCGAAAAACAACATTTTTCTGTTTTATAGTGAATGTTTGAGGTGTATAGAAGGCATTTATTTCATTTTAAGAAATTTTAATTTTTCACATTTTTCCATGAAAAGTGCCAATACCCCCCCCTTTGGGTTCTAGGTGAAAATCTCACTCGACACAAATCAAACAAATATGTTTCCATGGTGTGTATGGTTGTTCATTTTCATGAAATAAACAAAATAAAACCTAGGATAAATCCTGGAAGACAATAAATGAGCATAAAAGATGCTTCAGCGCTAGTGTTAATTTTACTAAAAGAGCCCAAATTTCTAAAAATATTGCGAAAAACAACAATCTTCTGTTTTAAAGTGAATGTTCGAGGTGTATAGAAGGCATTTATTTCATTTTTTGAAATATTAATTTTTCACATTTTTCCATGAAAAGTGCCAATACCCTTTGGGTTCTAGGTGAAAATCTCACTCGACACAAATCAAACAAAAATGTTTCCATGGTGTGTATTGTTGTTCATTTTCATGAAATAAACAAAATAAAACCCAGAATAAATCCTGAAAGACAATAAATGAGCAAAAAGATTCTTCAGCGCTAGTGTTAATGTTACTAAAAGAGCCCAAATTTCTAAAAATATTGCGAAAAACAACATTTTTCTGTTTTAAAGTGAATGTTTGAGGTGTATAGAAGGCATTTATTTCATTTTAAGAAATTTTAATTTTTCACATTTTTCCATGAAAAGTGTCAATACCCCCCCCTTTGGGTTCTAGGTGAAAATATCACTCGACAGAAATCAAACAAGATGTTTCCATGGTGTGTATTGTTGTTCATTTTCATGAAATAAACAAAATAAAACCAAGGATAAATCCTGAAAGACAATAAATGAGCAAAAAGATTCTTCAGCGCTAGTGTTAATGTTACTAAAAGAGCCCAAATTTCTAAAAATATTGCGAAAAACAACATTTTTCTGTTTTAAAGTGAATGTTTGAGGTGTATAGAAGGCATTTATTTCAATTTAAGAAATTTTAATTTTTCACATTTTTCCATGAAAAGTGTCAATACCCCCCCTTTGGGTTCTAGGTGAAAATCGCACTCGACACAAATCAAACAAAAATGTTTCCATGGTGTGTATTGTTGTTCATTTTCATGAAATAAACAAAATTAAACCCAGATTAAATCCTGAAAGACAATAAATGAGCATAAAATATGCTTCAGGGCTAGTGTTAATGTTACTAAAAGAGCCCAAATTTCTAAAAATATTGCGAAAAATAACAATCTTCTGTTTTAAAGTGAATGTTTGAGGTGTATAGAAGGCATTTATTTTATTTTAAGAAATTTTAATTTTTCACATTTTTCCATGAAAAGTGCCAATACCCCCCCCTTTGGGTTCTAGGTGAAAATCTCACTCGACACAAATCAAACAAAAATGTTTCCATGGTGTGTATTGTTGTTCATTTTCATGAAATAAACAAAATAAAACCCCGCATAAATCCTGAAAGACAAGAAATGAGCATAAAAGATGCTTCAGCGCTAGTGTTAATGTTACTAAAAGAGCCCAAATTTCTAAAAATATTGCGAAAAAACAACATTTTTCTGTTTTAGAGTGAAAGTTTGAGGTGTATAGAAGGCATTTATTTCATTTTAAGAAATTTTAATTTTTCATATTTTTCAATGAAAAGTGCCAATACCCCCCCCTTTGGGTTCTAGGTGAAAATCTCACTCGACACAAATCAAACAAAAATGTTTCCATGGTGTGTATGGTTGTTCATTTTAATGAAATAAACAAAATAAAACCAAGGATAAATCCTGAAAGACAATAAATGAGCATAAAAGATGCTTCAGCGCTAGTGTTAATGTTACTAAAAGAGCCCTTTTTTCTAAAAATATAGCGAAAAACAACAATCTTCTGTTTTAAAGTGAATGTTCGAGGTGTATAGAAGGCATTTATTTCATTTTAAGAAATTTTAATTTTTCACATTTTTCCATGAAAAGTGTCAATACCCCTTTGGGTTCTAGGTGAAAATCTCACTCGACACAAATCAAACAAAAATGTTTCCATGGTGTGTATTAATGTCCATTTTCATCAAATAAACAAAATAAAACCCAGAATAAATCCTGAAAGACAAGAAATGAGCATAAAAGCTGCTTCAGCGCTAGTGTTAATGTTACTAAAAGAGCCCAAATTTCTAAAAATATTGCGAAAAACAACAATCTTCTGTTTTATAGTGAATGTTTGAGGTGTATAGAAGGCATTTATTTCATTTTTAGAAATTTTAATTTTTCACATTTTTCCATGAAAAGTGTCAATACCCCCCCCTTAGGGTTCTAGGTGAAAATCTCACCCGACACAAATCAAACAAAAATGTTTCCATGGTGTGTATTGTTGTTCATTTTCATGAAATAAACAAAATAAAACCCAGAATAAATCCTGAAAGACAATAAATGAGCATAAAATATGCTTCAGGGCTAGTGTTAATGTCACTAAAAGAGCCCAAATTTCTAAAAATATTGCGAAAAACAACAATCTTCTGTTTTAAAGTAAATGTTTGAGGTGTATAGAAGGCATTTATTTCATTTTAAGAAAGTTTAATTTTTCACTTTTTTCCATGAAAAGTGCCAATACCCCACCCTTTTGGTTCTAGGTGAAAATCTCACTCGACACAAATCAAACAAAAATGTTTCCATGGTGTGTATGGTTGTTCATTTTCATGAAATAAACAAAATTAAACCAAGGATAAATCCTGAAAGATAATAAATGAGCATAAAAGATGCTTCAGCGCTAGTGTTAATGTTATAAAAGAGCCCAAATTTCTAAAAATATTGCGAAAAACAACATTTTTCTGTTTTAGAGTGAATGTTTGAGGTGTATAGAAGGCATTTATTTCATTTTTAGAAATTTTAACTTTTCACATTTTTCCATGAAAAGTGCCAATGCAAACCCCCCCTTTGGGTTCTAGGTGAAAATCTCACTCGACACAAATCAAACAAAAATGTTTCCATGGTGTGTAATAATGTTCATTTTCATCAAATAAACAAATTAAAACCCAGAATAAATCCTGAAAGACAATAAATGAGCATAAAAGATGCTTCAGCGCTAGTGTTATTGTTACTAAAGAGCCCAAATTTCTAAAAATATTGCGAAAAACCACAATCTTCTGTTGTAAAGTGAATGTTCGAGTTGTATAGAAGCTATTTATTTCATTTTTAGAAATTTTATTTTTTCACATTTTTCCATGAAAAGTGCCAATACCCCTTAGGGTTCTAGGTGAAAATCTCACTCGACAGAAATCAAACAAGATGTTTCCATGGTGAGTATTGTTGTTCATTTTCATGAAATATACAAAATAAAACCAAGGATAAATCCTGAAAGACAATAAATGAGCATAAAGATTCTTCAGCGCTAGTGTTAATGTTACTAAAAGAGCCCAAATTTCTAAAAATATTGCGAAAAACAACATTTTTCTGTTTTAGAGTGAATGTTTGAGGTGTATAGAAGGCATTTATTTCATTTTTAGAAATTTTAATTTTTCACATTTTTCCATGAAAAGTGTCAATACCCCCCCCTTTGGGTTCTAGGTGAAAATCTCACTCGACAGAAATCAAGCAAGATGTTTCCATGGTGTGTATTGTTGTTCATTTTCATGAAATAAACAAAATGAAACCAAGGATAAATCCTGAAAGACAATAAATGAGCAAAAAGATTCTTCAGCGATAGTTTTAATGTTACTAAAAGAGCCCAAATTTCTAAAAATATTGCGAAAAACAACATTTTTCTGTTTTAAAGTGAATGTTTGAGGTGTATAGAAGGCATTTATTTCATTTTAAGAAATTTTAATTTTTTACATTTTTCAATGAAAAGTGCCAATACCCTCCCTTTTGTGTCCCCAAAAGTGCCCCCCTTTGGGTCCTAGGTAAAAATCTCACTCGACACAAATCAAACAAAAATGTTTCCATGGTGTGTATGGTTGTTCATTTTCATGAAATAAACAAAATAAAACCAAGGATAAATCCTGAAAGATAATTAATGAGCATAAAAGATTCTTCAGCGCTAGTGTTAATGTTACTAAAAGAGCCCAAATTTCTAAAAATATTGCGAAAAACCACAATCTTCTGTTTTAAAATGAATGTTTGAGGTGTATAGAAGGCATTTATTTCATTTTAAGAAATTTTAATTTTTCCCATTTTTCCATGAAAAGTGCCAATACCCCCCCCTTTGCGTTCTAGGTGAAAATCTCACTCGACACAAATCAAACAAAAATGTTTCCATGGTGTGTATTGTTCATTTTCATGAAATAAACAAAATAAAACCCAGAATAAATCCTGAAAGACAAGAAATGAGCATAAAAGCTGCTTCAGCGCTAGTGTTAATGTTACTAAAAGAGCCCAAATTTCTAAAAATATTGCGAAAAACAACAATCTTCTGTTTTATAGTGAATGTTTGAGGTGTATAGAAGGCATTTATTTCATTTTTAGAAATTTAAATTTTTCACATTTTTCCATGAAAAGTGTCAAAACCCCCCCCGCTTAGGGTTCTAGGTGAAAATCCCACCCGACACAAATCAAACAAAAATGTTTCCATGGTGTGTATTGTTGTTCATTTTCATGAAATAAACAAAATAAAACCCAGAATAAATCCTGAAAGACAATAAATGAGCATAAAATATGCTTCAGGGCTAGTGTTAATGTCACTAAAAGAGCCCAAATTTCTAAAAATATTGCGAAAAACAACAATCTTCTGTTTTAAAGTAAATGTTTGAGGTGTATAGAAGGCATTTATTTCATTTTAAGAAATTTTAATTTTTCACATTTTTCCATGAAAAGTGCCAGTACCCCCCCCTTTGGATTCTAGGTGAAAATCTCACTCGACACAAATCAAACAAAAATGTTTCCATGGTGTGTATGGTTGTTCATTTTCATGAAATAAACAAAATTAAACCAAGGATAAATCCTGAAAGATAATAAATGAGCATAAAAGATGCTTCAGCGCTAGTGTTAATGTTATAAAAGAGCCCAAATTTCTAAAAATATTACGAAAAACAACAATCTTCTGTTTTGAAGTGAATGTTTGAGGTGTATAGAAGGCATTTATTTCATTTTAAGAAATTTTAATTTTTCACATTTTTCCATGAAAAGTGTCAATTCCCCTTTGGGTTCTAGGTGAAAATCTCACTCGACACAAATCAAACAAAAATGTTTCCATGGTGTGTAATAATGTTCATTTTCATCAAATAAACAAATTAAAACCCAGAATAAATCCTGAAAGACAATAAATGAGCATAAAAGATGCTTCAGCGCTAGTGTTATTGTTACTAAAGAGCCCAAATTTCTAAAAATATTGCGAAAAACCACAATCTTCTGTTGTAAAGTGAATGTTTGAGGTGTATAGAAGGCATTTATTTCATTTTAAGAAATTTTAATTTTTCCCATTTTTCCATGAAAAGTGCCAATACCCCCCCCTTTGCGTTCTAGGTGAAAATCTCACTCGACACAAATCAAACAAAAATGTTTCCATGGTGTGTATTGTTCATTTTCATGAAATAAACAAAATAAAACCCAGAATAAATCCTGAAAGACAAGAAATGAGCATAAAAGCTGCTTCAGCGCTAGTGTTAATGTTACTAAAAGAGCCCAAATTTCTAAAAATATTGCGAAAAACAACAATCTTCTGTTTTATAGTGAATGTTTGAGGTGTATAGAAGGCATTTATTTCATTTTTAGAAATTTTAATTTTTCACATTTTTCCATGAAAAGTGTCAATACCCCCCCCCCTTAGGGTTCTAGGTGAAAATCTCACCCGACACAAATCAAACAAAAATGTTTCCATGGTGTGTATTGTTGTTCATTTTCATGAAATAAACAAAATAAAACCCAGAATAAATCCTGAAAGACAATAAATGAGCATAAAATATGCTTCAGGGCTAGTGTTAATGTCACTAAAAGAGCCCAAACTTCTAAAAATATTGCGAAAAACAACAATCTTCTGTTTTAAAGTAAATGTTTGAGGTGTATAGAAGGCATTTATTTCATTTTAAGAAATTTTAATTTTTCACATTTTTCCATGAAAAGTGCCAATACCCCCCCCTTTGGGTTCTAGGTGAAAATCTCACTCGACACAAATCAAACAAAAATGTTTCCATGGTGTGTATTGTTGTTCATTTTCATGAAATAAACAAAATTAAATCAAGGATAAATCCTGAAAGATAATAAATGAGCATAAAAGATGCTTCAGCGCTAGTGTTAATGTTATAAAAGAGCTTAAATTTCTAAAAATATTACGAAAAACAACAATCTTCTGTTTTGAAGTGAATGTTTGAGGTGTATAGAAGGCATTTATTTCATTTTAAGAAATTTTAATTTTTCACATTTTTCCATGAAAAGTGTCAATTCCCCTTTGGGTTCTAGGTGAAAATCTCACTCGACACAAATCAAACAAAAATGTTTCCATGGTGTGTAATAATGTTCATTTTCATCAAATAAACAAATTAAAACCCAGAATAAATCCTGAAAGACAATAAATGAGCATAAAAGATGCTTCAGCGCTAGTGTTATTGTTACTAAAGAGCCCAAATTTCTAAAAATATTGCGAAAAACCACAATCTTCTGTTGTAAAGTGAATGTTCGAGTTGTATAGAAGCTATTTATTTCATTTTTAGAAATTTTATTTTTTCACATTTTTCCATGAAAAGTGCCAATACCCCTTAGGGTTCTAGGTGAAAATCTCACTCGACAGAAATCAAACAAGATGTTTCCATGGTGAGTATTGTTGTTCATTTTCATGAAATATACAAAATAAAACCAAGGATAAATCCTGAAATACAATAAATGAGCAAAAAGATTCTTCAGCGCTAGTGTTAATGTTACTAAAAGAGCCCAAATTTCTAAAAATATTGCGAAAAACAACATTTTTCTGTTTTAGAGTGAATGTTTGAGGTGTATAGAAGGCATTTATTTCATTTTTAGAAATTTTAATTTTTCACATTTTTCCATGAAAAGTGTCAATACCCCCCCCTTTGGGTTCTAGGTGAAAATCTCACTCGACAGAAATCAAGCAAGATGTTTCCATGGTGTGTATTGTGGTTCATTTTCATGAAATAAACAAAATGAAACCAAGGATAAATCCTGAAAGACAATAAATGAGCAAAAAGATTCTTCAGCGATAGTTTTAATGTTACTAAAAGAGACCAAATTTCTAAAAATATTGCGAAAAACAACATTTTTCTGTTTTAAAGTGAATGTTTGAGGTGTATAGAAGGCATTTATTTCATTTTAAGAAATTTTAATTTTTTACATTTTTCAATGAAAAGTGCCAATACCCTCCCCTTTGTGTCCCCAAAAGTGCCCCCCTTTGGGTTCTAGGTAAAAATCTCACTCGACACAAATCAAACAAAAATGTTTCCATGGTGTGTATGGTTGTTCATTTTCATGAAATAAACAAAATAAAACCAAGGATAAATCCTGAAAGATAATAAATGAGCATAAAAGATTCTTCAGCGCTAGTGTTAATGTTATAAAAGAGCCAAAATTTCTAAAAATATTGCGAAAAACAACAATCTTCTGTTTTGAAGTGAATGTTCGAGGTGTATAGAAGGCATTTATTTCATTTTAAGATATTTTAATTTTTCACATTTTTCCATGAAAAGTGTCAATACCCCTTTGGGTTCAAGGTGAAAATCTCACTCGACACAAATCAAACAAAAATGTTTCCATGGTGTGTATTAATGTTCATTTTCATCAAATAAACAAAATAAAACCCAGAATAAATCCTGAAACACAAGAAATGAGCATAAAAGATGCTTCAGCGCTAGTGTTAATGTTACTAAAAGAGCCCATTTCTAAAAATATTGCGAAAAACAACAATCTTCTGTTTTATAGTGAATGTTTGAGGTGTATAGAAGGCATTTATTTCATTTTTAGAAATTTTAATTTTTCACATTTTTCCATGAAAAGTGCCAATACCCCCCCCTTTGGGTTCTAGGTGAAAATCTCACTCGACACAAATCAAACAAGATGTTTCCATGGTGTGTAATAATGTTCATTTTCATCAAATAAACAAATTAAAAACCCAGAATAAATCCTGAAAGACAATAAATGAGCATAAAAGATGCTTCAGCGCTAGTGTTAATGTTACTAAAAGAGCCCAAATTTCTAAAAATATTGCGAAAAACCACAATCTTCTGTTTTAAAATGAATGTTTGAGGTGTATAGAAGGCATTTATTTCATTTTAAGAAATTTTAATTTTTCCCATTTTCCCATGAAAAGTGCCAATACCCCCCCCTTTGCGTTCTAGGTGAAAATCTCACTCGACACAAATCAAACAAAAATGTTTCCATGGTGTGTATTGTTCATTTTCATGAAATAAACAAAATAAAACCCAGAATAAATCCTGAAAGACAAGAAATGAGCATAAAAGATGCTTCAGCGCTTGCGTTAATGTTACTAAAAGAGCCCAAATTTCTAAAAATATTGCGAAAAAAAACATTTTTCTGTTTTAAAGTGAATGTTTTAGGTGTATAGAAGGCATTTATTTCATTTTAAGAAATTTTAATTTTTCACATTTTTCCATGAAAAGTGCCAATACCCCCCCCTTTGGGTTCTAGGTGAAAATCTCACTCGACACAAATCAAACAAAAATGTTTCCATGGTGTGTATTGTTGTTCATTTTCATGAAATAAACAAAATAAAACCCAGAATAAATCCTGAAAGACAAGAAATGAGCATAAAAGATGCTTCAGCGCTAGTGTTAATGTTACTAAAAGAGCCCAAATTTCTAAAAATATTGCGAAAAACAACAATCTTCTGTTTTAAAGTGAATGTTCGAGGTGTTTAGAAGGCATTTATTTCATTTTTAGAAATTTTAATTTTTCACATTTTTCCATGAAAAGGGCCAATACCCCCCCATTTGGGTTCTAGGTGAAAATCTCACTCGACACATATCAAACAAAAATGTTTCCATGGTGTGTATGGTTGTTCATTTTCATGAAATAAACAAAATAAAACCAAGGATAAATCCTGAAAGACAATAAATGAGCATAAAAGATACTTCAGCGATAGTGTAAATGTTACTAAAAGAGCCCAAATTTCTAAAAATATTGCGAAAAACAACATTTTTCTGTTTTAGAGTGAATGTTTGAGGTGTATAGAAGGCATTTATTTCATTTTAAGAAATTTTAATTTTTCACATTTTTCCATGAAAAGTGCCAAAACCCCCCCCCTTTGGGTTCTAGGTGAAAATCTCACTCGACACAAATCAAACAAAAATGTTTCCATGGTTTGTATCGTTGTTCATTTTCATCAAATAAACAAAATAAAACCCAGAATAAATCCTGAAAGACAATAAATGACCATAAAAGATGCTTCAGCGCTAGTGTTAATGTTACTAAAAGAGCCCAAATTTCTAAAAATATTGCGAAAAACAACATTTTTCTGTTTTAAAGTGAATGTTTGAGGTGTATAGAAGGCATTAATTTCATTTTTAGAAATTTTAGTTTTTACATTTTTCCATGAAAAGTGCCAATCCCCCCCCCCTTTGGGTTCTAGGTGAAAATCTCACTCGACACAAATCAAACAAAAATGTTTCCATGGTGTGTATTGTTGTTCATTTTCATGAAATAGACAAAATTAAACCCAGAATAAATTCTGAAAGACAAGAAATGAGCATAAAAGATGCTTCAGCGTTAGTGTTATTGTTACTAAAAGAGCCCAAATTTCTAAAAATATTGCGAAAAACCACAATCTTCTGTTTTAAAGTGAATGTTCGAGGTGTATACAAGGCATTTATTTCATTTTTAGAAATTTTATTTTTTCAGACTTTTCCATGAAAAGTGCCAATACCCCCCCTCTGGGTTCTAGGTGAAAATCTCACTCGACACATCACAAACAAAAATGTTTCCATGGTGTGTATTGTTGTTCATTTTCATGAAATAAACAATATAAAACCAAGGATAAATCCTGAAAGACAATAAATGAGCATAAAAGATGCTTCAGCGCTAGTGTTAATGCTACTAAAAAAGCCCAAATTTCTAAAAATATTGCGAAAAACAACAATCTTCTGTTTTAAAGTGAATGTTCGAGGTGTATAGAAGGCATTTATTTCATTTTAAGGAATTTTAATTTTTCACATTTTTCCATGAAAAGTGCCAATACCCCCCCCTTTGGGTTCTAGGTGAAAATCTCACTCGATACAAATCAAACAAAAATGTTTCCATGGTGTGTATTGTTGTTAATTTTCATCAAATAAACAAAATAAAACCCAGAATAATTCCTGAAAGACAAGAAATGAGCATAAAAGATGCTTCAGCGCTAGTGTTATTGTTACTAAAAGAGCCCAAATTTCTAAAAATATTGCGAAAAACCACAATCTTCTGTTTTAAAGTGAATGTTCGAGGTGTATAGAAGGCATTTATTTCATTTTTAGAAATTTTATTTTTTCACAATTTTCCATGAAAAGTGCCAATACCCTCCCCCTTTGGTTCTAGGTGAAAATCTCACTCAACATATCACACAAAAATCTTTCCATGGTGTGTATTGTTGTTCATTTTCATAGAATAAACAAAATAAAACCCAGAATAAATCCATAAAGACAAGAAATGAGCATAAAAGATGCTTCAGCGCTAGTGTTAGAGTTACTAAAAGAGCCCAAATTTCTAAAAATATTGCGAAAAAAAACATTTTTCTGTTTTAGAGTGAATGTTTGAGGTGTATAGAAGGCATTTATTTCATTTTAAGAAATTTTAATTTTTCACATTTTTCCATGAAAAGTGCCAATACCCCCCCCTTTGGGTTCTAGGTGAAAATCTCACTCGACACAAATCAAACAAAAATGTTTCCATGGTTTGTATCGTTGTTCATTTTCATCAAATAAACAAAATAAAACCCAGAATAAATCCTGAAAGACAATAAATGACCATAAAAGATGCTTCAGCGCTAGTGTTAATGTTACTAAAAGAGCCCAAATTTCTAAAAATATTGCGAAAAACAACATTTTTCTGTTTTAAAGTGAATGTTTGAGGTATATAGAAGGCTTTAATTTCATTTTTAGAAATTTTAGTTTTTACATTTTTCCATGAAAAGTGCCAATCCCCCCCCCCCTTTGGGTTCTAGGTGAAAATCTCACTCGACACAAATCAAACAAAAATGTTTCCATGGTGTGTATTGTTGTTCATTTTCATGAAATAGACAAAATTAAACCCAGAATAAATTCTGAAAGACAAGAAATGAGCATAAAAGATGCTTCAGCGTTAGTGTTATTGTTACTAAAAGAGCCCAAATTTCTAAAAATATTGCGAAAAACCACAATCTTCTGTTTTAAAGTGAATGTTCGAGGTGTATAGAAGGCATTTATTTCATTTTTAGAAATTTTATTTTTTCACACTTTTCCATGAAAAGTGCCAATACCCCCCCTCTGGGTTCTAGGTGAAAATCTCACTCGACACAAATCAAACAAAAATGTTTCCATGGTGTGTATTGTTGTTCATTTTCATGAAATAAACAATATAAAACCAAGGATAAATCCTGAAAGACAATAAATGAGCATAAAAGATGCTTCAGCGCTAGTGTTAATGTTACTAAAAAAGCCCAAATTTCTAAAAATATTGCGAAAAACAACAATCTTCTGTTTTAAAGTGAATGTTCGAGGTGTATAGAAGGCATTTATTTCATTTTAAGGAATTTTAATTTTTCACATTTTTCCATGAAAAGTGCCAATACCCCCCCTTTGGGTTCTAGGTGAAAATCTCACTCGACACAAATCAAACAAAAATGTTTCCATGGTGTGTATTGTTGTTAATTTTCATCAAATAAACAAAATAAAACCCAGAATAAATCCTGAAAGACAAGAAATGAGCATAAAATATGCTTCAGCGCTAGTGTTATTGTTACTAAAAGAGCCCAAATTTCTAAAAATATTGCGAAAAACCACAATCTTCTGTTTTAAAGTGAATGTTCGAGGTGTATAGAAGGCATTTATTTCATTTTTAGAAATTTTATTTTTTCACAATTTTCCATGAAAAGTGCCAATACCCTCCCCCTTTGGTTCTAGGTGAAAATCTCACTCAACATATCACACCAAAATCTTTCCATGGTGTGTATTGTTGTTCATTTTCATAGAATAAATAAAATAAAACCCAGAATAAATCCATAAAGACAAGAAATGAGCATAAAAGATGCTTCAGCGCTAGTGTAAGAGTTACTAAAAGAGCCCAAATTTCTAAAAATATTGCAAAAAAAAACATTTTTCTGTTTTAGAGTGAATGTTTGAGGTGTATAGAAGGCATTTATTTCATTTTAAGAAATTTTAATTTTTCACATTTTTCCATGAAAAGTGCCAATACCCCCCCCTTAGGATTCTAGGTGAAAATCTTACTCGACACAATTCAAACAAAAATGTTTCCATGGTGTGTATTGTTGTTAATTTTCATGAAAAAACAAAATAAAACCCTGAATAAATCCTGAAAGACAATAAATGAGCATTAAAGATGCTTCAGCGCTAGTGTTAATGTTACTAAAAGAGCCCAAATTTCTATAAATATTGCGAAAAAACCACAATCTTCTGTTGTAAAGTGAATGTTCGAGGTGTATAGAAGGCATTTATTTCATTTTTAGAAATTTTATTTTTTCACATTTTTCCATGAAAAGAGCCAATACCCCTTAGGGTTCTAGGTGAAAATCTCACTCAACACATATCACACAAAATATTTCCATGGTGTGTATTGTTGTTCATATTCATCGAATAAACAAAATAAAACCCAGAATAAATCCTGAAAGACAATAAATGAGCATAAAAGATGCTTCAGCGCTAGTGTTAATGTTACTAAAAGAGCCTAAATTTCTAAAAATATTGCGAAAAACAACAATCTTCTGTTTTAGAGTGAATGTTTGAGGTGTATAGAAGATATTTATTTTATTTTTAGAAATTTTAATTTTTCACATTTTTCCATGAAAAGTGTCAATACCCCCGGGTTCTAGGTGAAAATCTCACTCGATACAAATCAAACAAGATGTTTCCATGGTGTGTATTGTTGTTCATTTTCATCGAATAAACAAAATAAAACCCAGAATAAATCCTGAAAGACAATAAATGAGCATAAAATATGCTTCAGGGCTAGTGTTAATGTTACTAAAAGAGCCCAAATTTCTTAAAATATTGCGAAAAACAACAATCTTCTGTTTTAAAGTGAATGTTTGAGGTGTATAGAAGGCATTTATTTCATTTTAAGAAATTTTAATTTTTCACATTTTTCCATGAAAAGTGCCAATACCCCCCCTTTTGGGTTCTAGGTGAAAATCTCACTCGACACAAATCAAACAAAAATGTTTCCATGGAGTGTATTGTTGTTCCTTTTCATGAAATAAACAAAATAAAACCCAGAATAAATCCTGAAAGACAATAAATGAGCATACAATATGCTTCAGGGCTAGTGTTAATGTTACTAAAAGAGCCCAAATTTCTCAAAATATATTGCGAAAAACAACATTTTTCTGTTTTAAAGTGAATGTTTGAGGTGTATAGAAGGCATTTATTTCATTTTAAGAAATTTTAATTTTTCACATTTTTCCATGAAAAGTGCCAATACCCCCCCCCTTTGGGTTCTAGGTGAAAAACTCACTCGACACAAATCGAACAAAAATGTTTCCATGGAGTGTATTGTTGCTCATTTTCATGAAATAAATAAAATAAAACCCAGAATAAATCCTGAAAGACAAGAAATGAGCATAAAAGATGCTTCAGCGCTAGTGTTAATGTTACTAAAAGAGCCCAAATTTCTCAAAATATATTGCGAAAAACAACAATCTTCTGTTTTAAAGTGAATGTTTGAGGTGTATAGAAGGCATTTATTTCATTTTAAGAAATTTTAATTTTTCACATTTTTCCATGAAAAGTGCCAATACCCCCCCCTTTGGGTTCTAGGTGAAAATCTCACTCGACACAAATCAAACAAAAATGTTTCCATGGAGTGTATTGTTGTTCATTTTCATGAAATAAACAAAATAAAACCCAGAATAAATCCTGAAAGACAATAAATGAACATAAAAGATGCTTCAGCGCTAGTGTTAATGTTACTAAAAGAGCCCAAATTTCTAAAAAAATTGCGAAAAACAACATTTTTCTGTTTTATAGTGAATGTTCGAGGTGTATAGAAGGCATTTATTTCATTTTTAGAAATTTTAATTTTTCACATTTTTCCATGAAAAGTGTCAATACCCCCGGGTTCTAGGTGAAAATCTCACTCGACACAAATCAAACAAAAATGTTTCCATGGTGTGTATTGTTGTTCATTTTCATCGAATAAACAAAATAAAACCCAGAATAAATCCTGAAAGACAAGAAATGAGCATAAAAGATGCTTCAGCGCTAGTGTTAAAGTTACTAAAAGAGCCCAAATTTCTAAACATATTGCGAAAAACAACAATCTTCTGTTTTAGAGTGAATGTTTGAGGTGTATAGAAGATATTTATTTCATTTTTAGAAATTTTAATTTTTCACATTTTTCCATGGAAAGTGCCAATACCCCCCCCTTTGGGTTCTAGGTGAAAATCTCACTCGACAGAAATCAAACAAGATGTTTCCATGGTGTGTATTGTTGTTCATTTTCATGAAATAAACAAAATAAAACCCAGAATAAATCCTGAAAGACAATAAATGAGCATAAAATATGCTTCAGAGCTAGTGTTAATGTTACTAAAAGAGCCCAAATTTTTAAAAATATTGCGAAAAACAACAATCTTCTGTTTTAAAGTGAATGTTTGAGGTGTATAGAAGGCATTTATTTCATTTTAAGAAATTTTAATTTTTCACATTTTTCCATGAAAAGTGCCAATACCCCCCCTTTTGGGTTCTAGGTGAAAGTCTCACTCGACACATTCAAACAAAAATGTTTCCATGGTGTGTATTGTTGTTCATTTTCATGAAATAAACAAAATAAAACCCAGAATAAATCCTAAAAGACAATAAATGAGCAAAAAGATTCTTCAGCGCTAGTGTTAATGTTTCTAAAAGAGCCCAAATTTCTAAAAATATTGCGAAAAACAACATTTTTCTGTTTTAAAGTGAATGTTTGAGGTGTATAGAAGGCATTTATTTCATTTTAAGAAATTTTAATTTTTCACATTTTTCCATGAAAAGTGCCCATACCCCCCCCCTTTGGGTTCTAGGTGAAAATCTCACTCGACACAAATCAAACAAAAATGTTTCCATGGTTTGTATCGTTGTTCATTTTCATGAAATAAACAAAATAAAACCCAGAATAAATCCTGAAAGACAATAAATGAGCATAAAAGATGCTTCAGCGCTAGTGTTAATGTTACTAAAAGAGCCCAAATTTCTAAAAATATTGCGAAAAACAACATTTTTCTGTTTAAAAGTGAATGTTTGAGGTGTATAGAAGGCATTTATTTCATTTTAAGAAATTTTAATTTTTCACATTTTTCCATGAAAAGTGCCAATACCTCCCTTTTGGGTTCTAGGTGAAAATCTCACTCGGCACAAATCAAACAAAAATGTTTCCATGGTGTGTATTGTTGTTCATTTTCATGAAATAAACAAAATAAAACCCAGAATAAATCCTGAAAGACAAGAAATTAGCATAAAAGATGCTTCAGCGCTAGTGTTAATGTTACTAAAAGAGCCCAAATTTCTAAAAATATTGCGAAAAACAACATTTTTCTGTTTAAGAGTGAATGTTTGAGGTGTATAGAAGACATTTATTTCATTTTTAGAAATTTTAACTTTTCACATTTTTCCATGAAAAGTGCCAATACCCCCCCTTTGGGTTCTAGGTGAAAATCTCACTCGACACAAATCAAACAAAAATGTTTCCATGGAGTGTATTGTTGTTCATTTTCATGAAATAAACAAAATAAAACCCAGAATAAATCCTGAAAGACAAGAAATGTGCATAAAAGATGCTTCAGCGCTAATGTTAATGTTACTAAAAGAGCCCAAATTTCTCAAAATATATTGCGAAAAACAACAATCTTCTGTTTTAAAGTGAATGTTTGAGGTGTATAGAAGGCATTTATTTCATTTTAAGAAATTTTAATTTTTCACATTTTTCCATGAAAAGTGCCAATACCCCCCCCCTTGGGTTCTAGGTGAAAAACTCACTCGACACAAATCGAACAAAAATGTTTCCATGGAGTGTATTGTTGCTCATTTTCATGAAATAAACAAAATAAAACCCAGAATAAATCCTGAAAGACAAGAAATGAACATAAAAGATGCTTCAGCGCTAGTGTTAATGTTACTAAAAGAGCCCAAATTTCTAAAAATATTGCGAAAAACAACATTTTTCTGTTTTATAGTGAATGTTCGAGGTGTATAGAAGGCATTTATTTCATTTTTAGAAATTTTAATTTTTCACATTTTTCCGTGAAAAGTGTCAATAACCCCGGGTTTTAGGTGAAAATCTCACTCGACACAAATCAAACAAAAATGTTTCCATGGTGTGTATTGTTTTTCATTTTCATGAAATAAACAAAATAAACCCAGTATAAATCCTGAAAGACAATAAATGAGCATAAAAGATGCTTCAGCGCTAGTGTTAATGTTACTAAAAAAGCCCAAATTTCTCAAAATATATTGCGAAAAACAACAATCTTCTGTTTTAAAGTGAATGTTTGAGGTGTATAGAAGGCATTTATTTCATTTTAAGAAATTTTAATTTTTCACATTTTTCCATGAAAAGCTCCAATACCCCCCCCTTTGGGTTCTAGGTGAAAAACTCACTCGACACAAATCGAACAAAAATGTTTCCATGGAGTGTACTGTTGCTCATTTTCATGAAATAAACAAAATAAAACCCAGAATAAATCCTGAAAGACAAGAAATGAACATAAAAGATGCTTCAGCGCTAGTGTTAATGTAACTAAAAGAGCCCAAATTTCTAAAAATATTGCGAAAAACAACATTTTTCTGTTTTATAGTGAATGTTCGAGGTGTATAGAAGGCATTTATTTCATTTTTAGAAATTTTAATTTTTCACATTTTTCCATGAATAGTGTCAATACCCCCGGGTTCTAGGTGAAAATCTCACTCGACACAAATCAAACAAAAATGTTTCCATGGTGTGTATTGTTTTTCATTTTCATGAAATAAACAAAATAAAACCCAGTATAAATCCTGAAAGACAATAAATGAGCATAAAAGATGCTTCAGCGCTAGTGTTAATGTTACTTAAAGAGCCCAAATTTCTCAAAATATATTGCGAAAAACAACAATCTTCTGTTTTAAAGTGAATGTTCGAGGTGTATAGAAGGCATTTATTTCATTTTTAGAAATTTTAATTTTTCACATTTTTCCATGAAAAGTGCCAATACCTCCCCTTTGGGTTCTAGGTGAAAATCTCACTCGACACAAATCAAACAAAAATGTTTCCATGGTGTGTATTGTTGTTCATTTTCATGAAATAAACAAAATAAAACCCAGAATAAATCCTGAAAGACAAGAAATGAGCATAAAAGTTGCTTCAGCGCTAGTGTTAATGTTATTAAAAGAGCCCAAATTTCTAAAAAAAATTGCGAAAAACAAAAATCTTCTGTTTTAGAGTGAATGTATGAGGTGTATAGAAGGCATTTATTTCATTTTTAGAAATTTTAATTTTTCACATTTTTCCATGAAAAACGCCAATACCCGCCCCTTTGGGTTCTAGGTGAAAATCTCACTCGACACAAATCAAACAAAAATGTTTCTATGGAGTGTATTGTTGTTAATTTTCATGAAATAAACAAAATAAAACCCAGAATAAATCCTGAAAGACAATAAATGAACATGAAAGATGCTTCCGCGCTAGTGTTAATGTTACTGAAAGAGCCCAAATTTCTAAAAATATTGCGAAAAACAACATTTTTCTGTTTTAGAGTGAATGTTTGAGGTGTATAGAAGGCATTTATTTCATTTTTAGAAATTTTAATTTTTCACATTTTTCCATGAAAAGTGTCAATACCCCTTTGGGTTCTAGGTGAAAATCTCACTCGACATAAATCAAACAAAAATGTTTCCATGGTGTGTATTAATGTTCATTTTCATCAAATAAACCAAAATAAAACCCAGAATAAATCCTGAAAGACAAGAAATGAGCATAAAAGATGCTTCAGCGCTAGTGTAAATGTTACTAAAAGAGCCCAAATTTCTAAAAATATTGCGAAAAACAACAATCTTCTGTTTTAAAGTGAAAGTTCGAGGTGTATAGAAGGCATTTATTTCATTTTTAGAAATTTTAATTTTTCACTTTTTTTCATGAAAAGTGCCAATACCCCCCCCTTTGGGTTCTAGGTGAAAATCTCACTCGACACAAATCAACCAAAAATATTTCCATGGTATGTATTGTTGTTCATTTTCATGAAATAAACAAAATAAAACCAAGGATAAATCCTGAAAGACAATAAATGAGCATAAAAGATGCTTCAGCGCTAGTGTTAATGTTACTAAAAGAGCCCAAATTTCTAAAAATATTGCGAAAAACAACAATCTTCTGTTTTAAAGTGAATGTTCGAGGTGTATAGAAAGCATTTATTTCATTTTTAGAAATTTTAATTTTTCACATTTTTCCATGAAAAGTGCCAATACCCCCCCCTTTGGGTTCTAGGTGAAAATCTCACACGACACAAATCAAACAAAAATGTTTCCATGGTGTGTATCGTTGTTCATTTTCATGAAATAAACAAAATAAAACCCTGAATAAATCCTGAAAGACAATAAATGAGCATAAAAGATGCTTCAGCGCTAGTGTTTATGTTAATAAAAGAGCCCAAATTTATAAAAATATTGCGAAAAACAACATTTTTCTGTTTTAAAGTGAATGTTTGAGGTGTATAGAAGGCATTTATTTTATTTTAAGAAATTTTAATTTTTCACATTTTTCCATGAAAAGTGCCAATACCCCTTTGGGTTCTAGGTGAAAATCTCACTCGACACAAATCAAAAAAAAATGTTTCCATGGTGTGTATTGTTGTTCATTTTCATGAAATAAACAAAATAAAACCCAGAATAAATCCTGAAAGACAATAAATGAGCATAAACTATGCTTCAGGGCTAGTGTTAATGTTACTAAAAGAGCCCAAATTTCTTAAAATATTGCGAAAAACAACAATCTTCTGTTTTAAAGTGAATGTTTGAGGTGTATGGAAGGCATATATTTCATTTTAAGAAATTTTAATTTTTCACATTTTTCCATGAAAAGTTCCAATACCCTCCCTTTTGGGTTCTAGGTGAAAATCTCACTCGACACAAATCAAAAAAAAATGTTTCCATGGTGTGTATTGTTGTTCATTTTCATGAAATAAACAAAATAAAACCCAGAATAAATCCTGAAAGACAATAATTGAGCAAAAAGATTCTTCAGCGCTAGTGTTAATGTTTCTAAAAGAGCCCAAATTTCTAAAAATATTGCGAAAAACAACATTTTTCTGTTTTAAAGTGAATGTTTGAGGTGTATAGAAGGCATTTATTTCATTTTAAGAAATTTTAATTTTTCACATTTTTCCATGAAAATTGCCCATACCCCCCCCTTTGGGTTCTAGGTGAAAATCTCACTCGACACAAATCAAACAAAAATGTTTCCATGGAGTGTATTGTTGTTCCTTTTCATGAAATAAACAAAATAAAACCCAGAATAAATCCTGAAAGACAATAAATGAGCATAAAATATGCTTCAGGGCTAGTGTTAATGTTACTAAAAGAGCCCAAATTTCTTAAAATATTGCGAAAAACAACATTTTTCTGTTTTAAAGTGAATGTTTGAGGTGTATAGAAGGCATTTATTTCATTTTAAGAAATTTTAATTTTTCACATTTTTCCATGAAAAGTGCCAATACCCCCCCCCTTTGGGTTCTAGGTGAAAAACTCACTCGACACAAATCGAACAAAAATGTTTCCATGGAGTGAATTGTTGCTCATTTTCATGAAATAAACAAAATAAAACCCAGAATAAATCCTGAAAGACAAGAAATGAGCATAAAAGATGCTTCAGCGCTAGTGTTAATGTTACTAAAAGAGCCCAAATTTCTCAAAATATATTGCGAAAAACAACAATCTTCTGTTTTAAAGTGAATGTTTGAGGTGTATAGAAGGCATTTATTTCATTTTAAGAAATTTTAATTTTTCACATTTTTCCATGAAAAGTGCCAATACCCCCCCCTTTGGGTTCTAGGTGAAAATCTCACTCGACAGAAATCAAACAAGATGTTTCCATGGTGTGTATTGTTGTTCATTTTCATGAAATAAACAAAATAAAACCCAGAATAAATCCTGAAAGACAATAAATGAGCATAAAATATGCTTCAGAGCTAGTGTTAATGTTACTAAAAGAGCCCAAATTTCTAAAAATATTGCGAAAAACAACAATCTTCTGTTTTAAAGTGAATGTTTGAGGTGTATAGAAGGCATTTATTTCATTTTAAGAAATTTTAATTTTTCACATTTTTCCATGAAAAGTGCCAATACCCCCCCTTTTGGGTTCTAGGTGAAAATCTCACTCGACACAAATCAAACAAAAATGTTTCCATGGTGTGTATTGTTGTTCATTTTCATGAAATAAACATAATAAAACCCAGTATAAATCCTGAAAGACAATAAATGAGCATAAAAGATGCTTCAGCGCTAGTGTTAATGTTACTAAAAGAGCCCAAATTTCTCAAAATATATTGTGAAAAACAACAATCTTCTGTTTTAAAGTGAATGTTTGAGGTGTATAGAAGGCATTTATTTCATTTTAAGAAATTTTAATTTTTCACATTTTTCCATGAAAAGCTCCAATACCCCCCTTTGGGTTCAAGGTGAAAAACTCACTCGACACAAATCGAACAAAAATGTTTCCATGGAGTGTATTGTTGCTCATTTTCATGAAATAAACAAAATAAAACCCAGAATAAATCCTGAAAGACAAGAAATGAACATAAAAGATGCTTCAGCGCTAGTGTTAATGTAACTAAAAGAGCCCAAATTTCTAAAAATATTGCGAAAAACATTTTTCTGTTTTATAGTGAATGTTCGAGGTGTATAGAAGGCATTTATTTTATTTTAAGAAATTTTAATTTTTCACATTTTTCCATGAAAAGTGCCAATACCCCTTTGGGTTCTAGGTGAAAATCTCACTCGACACAAATCAAAAAAAAATGTTTCCATGGTGTGTATTGTTGTTCATTTTCATGAAATAAACATAATAAAACCCAGAATAAATCCTGAAAGACAATAAATGAGCATAAAATATGCTTCAGGGCTAGTGTTAATGTTACTAAAAGAGCCCAAATTTCTAAAAACATTGCGAAAAACAACAATCTTCTGTTTTAAAGTGAATGTTTGAGGTGTATAGAAGGCATTTATTTCATTTTAAGAAATTTTAATTTTTCACATTTTTCCATGAAAAGTTCCAATACCCTCCCTTTTGGGTTCTAGGTGAAAATCTCACTCGACACAAATCAAAAAAAAATGTTTCCATGGTGTGTATTGTTGTTCATTTTCATGAAATAAACAAAATAAAACCCAGAATAAATCCTGAAAGACAATAATTGAGCAAAAAGATTCTTCAGCGCTAGTGTTAATGTTTCTAAAAGAGCCCAAATTTCTAAAAATATTGCGAAAAACAACATTTTTCTGTTTTAAAGTGAATGTTTGAGGTGTATAGAAGGCATTTATTTCATTTTAAGAAATTTTAATTTTTCACATTTTTCCATGAAAATTGCCCATACCCCCCCCTTTGGGTTCTAGGTGAAAATCTCACTCGACACAAATCAAACAAAAATGTTTCCATGGAGTGTATTGTTGTTCCTTTTCATGAAATAAACAAAATAAAACCCAGAATAAATCCTGAAAGACAATAAATGAGCATAAAATATGCTTCAGGGCTAGTGTTAATGTTACTAAAAGAGCCCAAATTTCTTAAAATATTGCGAAAAACAACATTTTTCTGTTTTAAAGTGAATGTTTGAGGTGTATAGAAGGCATTTATTTCATTTTAAGAAATTTTAATTTTTCACATTTTTCCATGAAAAGTGCCAATACCCCCCCCCTTTGGGTTCTAGGTGAAAAACTCACTCGACACAAATCGAACAAAAATGTTTCCATGGAGTGAATTGTTGCTCATTTTCATGAAATAAACAAAATAAAACCCAGAATAAATCCTGAAAGACAAGAAATGAGCATAAAAGATGCTTCAGCGCTAGTGTTAATGTTACTAAAAGAGCCCAAATTTCTCAAAATATATTGCGAAAAACAACAATCTTCTGTTTTAAAGTGAATGTTTGAGGTGTATAGAAGGCATTTATTTCATTTTAAGAAATTTTAATTTTTCACATTTTTCCATGAAAAGTGCCAATACCCCCCCCTTTGGGTTCTAGGTGAAAATCTCACTCGACAGAAATCAAACAAGATGTTTCCATGGTGTGTATTGTTGTTCATTTTCATGAAATAAACAAAATAAAACCCAGAATAAATCCTGAAAGACAATAAATGAGCATAAAATATGCTTCAGAGCTAGTGTTAATGTTACTAAAAGAGCCCAAATTTCTAAAAATATTGCGAAAAACAACAATCTTCTGTTTTAAAGTGAATGTTTGAGGTGTATAGAAGGCATTTATTTCATTTTAAGAAATTTTAATTTTTCACATTTTTCCATGAAAAGTGCCAATACCCCCCCTTTTGGGTTCTAGGTGAAAATCTCACTCGACACAAATCAAACAAAAATGTTTCCATGGTGTGTATTGTTGTTCATTTTCATGAAATAAACATAATAAAACCCAGTATAAATCCTGAAAGACAATAAATGAGCATAAAAGATGCTTCAGCGCTAGTGTTAATGTTACTAAAAGAGCCCAAATTTCTCAAAATATATTGTGAAAAACAACAATCTTCTGTTTTAAAGTGAATGTTTGAGGTGTATAGAAGGCATTTATTTCATTTTAAGAAATTTTAATTTTTCACATTTTTCCATGAAAAGCTCCAATACCCCCCTTTGGGTTCAAGGTGAAAAACTCACTCGACACAAATCGAACAAAAATGTTTCCATGGAGTGTATTGTTGCTCATTTTCATGAAATAAACAAAATAAAACCCAGAATAAATCCTGAAAGACAAGAAATGAACATAAAAGATGCTTCAGCGCTAGTGTTAATGTTACTAAAAGAGCCCAAATTTCTAAAAATATTGCGAAAAACAACATTTTTCTGTTTTATAGTGAATGTTCGAGGTGTATAGAAGGCATTTATTTCATTTTTAGAAATTTTAATTTTTCACATTTTTCCGTGAAAAGTGTCAATAACCCCGGGTTCTAGGTGAAAATCTCACTCGACACAAATCAAACAAAAATGTTTCCATGGTGTGTATTGTTGTTCATTTTCATCGAATAAACAAAATAAAACCCAGAATAAATCCTGAAAGACAATAAATGAGCATAAAAGATGCTTCAGCGCTAGTGTTAAAGTTACTAAAAGAGCCCAAATTTCTAAACATATTGCGAAAAACAACAATCTTCTGTTTTAGAGTGAATGTTTGAGGTGTATAGAAGATATTTATTTCATTTTTAGAAATTTTAATTTTTCACATTTTTCCATGGAAAGTGCCAATACCCCCCCCTTTGGGTTCTAGGTGAAAATCTCACTCGACAGAAATCAAACAAGATGTTTCCATGGTGTGTATTGTTGTTCATTTTCATGAAATAAACAAAATAAAACCCAGAATAAATCCTGAAAGACAATAAATGAGCATAAAATATGCTTCAGAGCTAGTGTTAATGTTACTAAAAGAGCCCAAATTTCTAAAAATATTGCGAAAAACAACAATCTTCTGTTTTAAAGTGAATGTTTGAGGTGTATAGAAGGCATTTATTTCATTTTAAGAAATTTTAATTTTTCACATTTTTCCATGAAAAGTGCCAATACCCCCCCTTTTGGGTTCTAGGTGAAAATCTCACTCGACACAAATCAAACAAAAATGTTTCCATGGTGTGTATTGTTTTTCATTTTCATGAAATAAACAAAATAAAACCCAGTATAAATCCTGAAAGACAAAAAATGAGCATAAAAGATGCTTCAGCGCTAGTGTTAATGTTACTAAAAGAGCCCAAATTTCTCAAAATATATTGCGAAAAACAACATTTTTCTGTTTTAAAGTGAATGTTTGAGGTGTATAGAAGGCATTTATTTTATTTTAAGAAATTTTAATTTTTCACATTTTTCCATGAAAAGTGCCCATACCCCCCCCTTTGGGTTCTAGGTGAAAATCTCACTCGACACAAATCAAACAAAAATGTTTCCATGGTGTGTATTGTTGTTCATTTTCATGAAATAAACAAAATAAAACCCAGAATAAATCCTGAAAGACAATAAATGAGCATAAAAGATGCTTCAGCGCTAGTGTTAATGTTATTAAAAGAGCCCAAATTTCTAAAAATATTGCGAAAAACAACATTTTTCTGTTTAAAAGTGAATGTTTGAGGTGTATAGAAGGCATTTATTTCATTTTAAGAAATTTTAATTTTTCACATTTTTCCATGAAAAGTGCCAATACCTCCCTTTTGGGTTCTAGGTGAAAATCTCACTCGGCACAAATCAAACAAAAATGTTTCCATGGTGTGTATTGTTGTTCATTTTCATGAAATAAACAAAATAAAACCCAGAATAAATCCTGAAAGACAAGAAATTAGCATAAAAGATGCTTCAGCGCTAGTGTTAAAGTTACTAAAAGAGCCCAAATTTCTAAAAATATTGCGAAAAACAACATTTTTCTGTTTAAGAGTGAATGTTTGAGGTGTATAGAAGACATTTATTTCATTTTTAGAAATTTTAACTTTTCACATTTTTCCATGAAAAGTGCCAATACCCCCCCTTTGGGTTCTAGGTGAAAATCTCACTCGACACAAATCAAACAAAAATGTTTCCATGGAGTGTATTGTTGTTCATTTTCATGAAATAAACAAAATAAAACCCAGAATAATTCCTGAAAGACAAGAAATGAGCATAAAAGATGCTTCAGCGCTAATGTTAATGTTACTAAAAGAGCCCAAATTTCTCAAAATATATTGCGAAAAACAACAATCTTATTTTTTAAAGTGAATGTTTGAGGTGTATAGAAGGCATTTATTTCATTTTAAGAAATTTTAATTTTTCACATTTTTCCATGAAAAGTGCCAATACCCCCCCCTTTGGGTTCTAGGTGAAAAACTCACTCGACACAAATCGAACAAAAATGTTTCCATGGAGTGTATTGTTGCTCATTTTCATGAAATAAACAAAATAAAACCCAGAATAAATCCTGAAAGACAAGAAATGAACATAAAAGATGCTTCAGCGCTAGTGTTAATGTTACTAAAAGAGCCTAAATTTCTAAAAATATTGCGAAAAACAACATTTTTCTGTTTTATAGTGAATGTTCGAGGTGTATAGAAGGCATTTATTTCATTTTTAGAAATTTTAATTTTTCACATTTTTCCGTGAAAAGTGTCAATAACCCCGGGTTCTAGGTGAAAATCTCACTCGACACAAATCAAACAAAAATGTTTCCATGGTGTGTATTGTTTTTCATTTTCATGAAATAAACAAAATAAAACCCAGTATAAATCCTGAAAGACAATAAATGAGCATAAAAGATGCTTCAGCGCTAGTGTTAATGTTACTAAAAGAGCCCAAATTTCTCAAAATATATTGCGAAAAACAACAATCTTCTGTTTTAAAGTGAATGTTTGAGGTGTATAGAAGGCATTTATTTCATTTTAAGAAATTTTAATTTTTCACATTTTTCCATGAAAAGTGCCAATACCCCTTTGGGTTCTAGGTGAAAATCTTACTCGACACAAATCAAAAAAAAATGTTTCCATGGTGTGTATTGTTGTTCATTTTCATGAAATAAACAAAATAAAACCCAGAATAAATCCTGAAAGACAAGAAATGAGCATAAAAGATGCTTCAGCGCTAATGTTAATGTTACTAAAAGAGCCCAAATTTCTCAAAATATATTGCGAAAAACAACAATCTTATTTTTTAAAGTGAATGTTTGAGGTGTATAGAAGGCATTTATTTTATTTTAAGAAATTTTAATTTTTCACATTTTTCCATGAAAAGTGCCAATACCCCCCCCTTTGGGTTCTAGGTGAAAAACTCACTCGACACAAATCGAACAAAAATGTTTCCATGGAGTGTATTGTTGCTCATTTTCATGAAATAAACAAAATAAAACCCAGAATAAATCCTGAAAGACAAGAAATGAACATAAAAGATGCTTCAGCGCTAGTGTTAATGTTACTAAAAGAGCCCAAATTTCTAAAAATATTGCGAAAAACAACATTTTTCTGTTTTATAGTGAATGTTCGAGGTGTATAGAAGGCATTTATTTCATTTTTAGAAATTTTAATTTTTCACATTTTTCCGTGAAAAGTGTCAATAACCCCGGGTTCTAGGTGAAAATCTCACTCGACACAAATCAAACAAAAATGTTTCCATGGTGTGTATTGTTGTTCATTTTCATCGAATAAACAAAATAAAACCCAGAATAAATCCTGAAAGACAATAAATGAGCATAAAAGATGCTTCAGCGCTAGTGTTAAAGTTACTAAAAGAGCCCAAATTTCTAAACATATTGCGAAAAACAACAATCTTCTGTTTTAGAGTGAATGTTTGAGGTGTATAGAAGATATTTATTTCATTTTTAGAAATTTTAATTTTTCACATTTTTCCATGGAAAGTGCCAATACCCCCCCCCTTTGGGTTCTAGGTGAAAATCTCACTCGACAGAAATCAAACAAGATGTTTCCATGGTGTGTATTGTTGTTCATTTTCATGAAATAAACAAAATAAAACCCAGAATAAATCCTGAAAGACAATAAATGAGCATAAAATATGCTTCAGAGCTAGTGTTAATGTTACTAAAAGAGCCCAAATTTCTAAAAATATTGCGAAAAACAACAATCTTCTGTTTTAAAGTGAATGTTTGAGGTGTATAGAAGGCATTTATTTCATTTTAAGAAATTTTAATTTTTCACATTTTTCCATGAAAAGTGCCAATACCCCCCCTTTTGGGTTCTAGGTGAAAATCTCACTCGACACAAATCAAACAAAAATGTTTCCATGGTGTGTATTGTTTTTCATTTTCATGAAATAAACAAAATAAAACCCAGTATAAATCCTGAAAGACAAAAAATGAGCATAAAAGATGCTTCAGCGCTAGTGTTAATGTTACTAAAAGAGCCCAAATTTCTCAAAATATATTGCGAAAAACAACATTTTTCTGTTTTAAAGTGAATGTTTGAGGTGTATAGAAGGCATTTATTTCATTTTAAGAAATTTTAATTTTTCACATTTTTCCATGAAAAGTGCCCATACCCCCCCCTTTGGGTTCTAGGTGAAAATCTCACTCGACACAAATCAAACAAAAATGTTTCCATGGTTTGTATCGTTGTTCATTTTCATGAAATAAACAAAATAAAACCCAGAATAAATCCTGAAAGACAATAAATGAGCATAAAAGATGCTTCAGCGCTAGTGTTAATGTTATTAAAAGAGCCCAAATTTCTAAAAATATTGCGAAAAACAACATTTTTCTGTTTAAAAGTGAATGTTTGAGGTGTATAGAAGGCATTTATTTCATTTTAAGAAATTTTAATTTTTCACATTTTTCCATGAAAAGTGCCAATACCTCCCTTTTGGGTTCTAGGTGAAAATCTCACTCGGCACAAATCAAACAAAAATGTTTCCATGGTGTGTATTGTTGTTCATTTTCATGAAATAAACAAAATAAAACCCAGAATAAATCCTGAAAGACAAGAAATTAGCATAAAAGATGCTTCAGCGCTAGTGTTAATGTTACTAAAAGAGCCCAAATTTCTAAAAATATTGCGAAAAACAACATTTTTCTGTTTAAGAGTGAATGTTTGAGGTGTATAGAAGACATTTATTTCATTTTTAGAAATTTTAACTTTTCACATTTTTCCATGAAAAGTGCCAATACCCCCCCTTTGGGTTCTAGGTGAAAATCTCACTCGACACAAATCAAACAAAAATGTTTCCATGGAGTGTATTGTTGTTCATTTTCATGAAATAAACAAAATAAAACCCAGAATAATTCCTGAAAGACAAGAAATGAGCATAAAAGATGCTTCAGCGCTAATGTTAATGTTACTAAAAGAGCCCAAATTTCTCAAAATATATTGCGAAAAACAACAATCTTATTTTTTAAAGTGAATGTTTGAGGTGTATAGAAGGCATTTATTTCATTTTAAGAAATTTTAATTTTTCACATTTTTCCATGAAAAGTGCCAATACCCCCCCCTTTGGGTTCTAGGTGAAAAACTCACTCGACACAAATCGAACAAAAATGTTTCCATGGAGTGTATTGTTGCTCATTTTCATGAAATAAACAAAATAAAACCCAGAATAAATCCTGAAAGACAAGAAATGAACATAAAAGATGCTTCAGCGCTAGTGTTAATGTTACTAAAAGAGCCTAAATTTCTAAAAATATTGCGAAAAACAACATTTTTCTGTTTTATAGTGAATGTTCGAGGTGTATAGAAGGCATTTATTTCATTTTTAGAAATTTTAATTTTTCACATTTTTCCGTGAAAAGTGTCAATAACCCCGGGTTCTAGGTGAAAATCTCACTCGACACAAATCAAACAAAAATGTTTCCATGGTGTGTATTGTTTTTCATTTTCATGAAATAAACAAAATAAAACCCAGTATAAATCCTGAAAGACAATAAATGAGCATAAAAGATGCTTCAGCGCTAGTGTTAATGTTACTAAAAGAGCCCAAATTTCTCAAAATATATTGCGAAAAACAACAATCTTCTGTTTTAAAGTGAATGTTTGAGGTGTATAGAAGGCATTTATTTCATTTTAAGAAATTTTAATTTTTCACATTTTTCCATGAAAAGTGCCAATACCCCTTTGGGTTCTAGGTGAAAATCTTACTCGACACAAATCAAAAAAAAATGTTTCCATGGTGTGTATTGTTGTTCATTTTCATGAAATAAACAAAATAAAACCCAGAATAAATCCTGAAAGACAATAAATGAGCATAAAATATGCTTCAGGGCTAGTGTTAATGTTACTAAAAGAGCCCAAATTTCTAAAAATATTGCGAAAAACAACATTTTTCTGTTTAATAGTGAATGTTCGAGGTGTATAGAAGGCATTTATTTCATTTTTAGAAATTTTAATTTTTCACATTTTTCCATGAAAAGTGTCAATACCCCCGGGTTCTAGGTGAAAATCTCACTCGACACAAATCAAACAAAAATGTTTCCATGGCGTGTATTGTTTTTCATTTTCATGAAATAAACAAAATAAAACCCAGTATAAATCCTGAAAGACAATAAATGAGCATAAAAGATGCTTCAGCGCTAGTGTTAATGTTACTTAAAGAGCCCAAATTTCTCAAAATATATTGCGAAAAACAACAATCTTCTGTTTTAAAGTGAATGTTCGAGGTGCATAGAAGGCATTTATTTCATTTTTAGAAAATTTTAATTTTTCACATTTTTCCATGAAAAGTGCCAATACCTCCCCTTTGGGTTCTAGGTGAAAATCTCACTCGACACAAATCAAACAAAAATGTTTCCATGGTGTGTATTGTTGTTCATTTTCATGAAATAAACAAAATAAAACCCAGAATAAATCCTGAAAGACAAGAAATGAGCATTAAAGTTGCTTCAGCGCTAGTGTTAATGTTATTAAAAGAGCCCAAATTTCTAAAAAAAATTGCGAAAAACAACAATCTTCTGTTTTAGAGTGAATGTTTGAGGTGTATAGAAGGCATTTATTTCATTTTTAGAAATTTTAATTTTTCACATTTTTCCATGAAAAGTGCCAATACCCCCCCCTTTGGGTTCAAGGTGAAAATCTCACTCGACACAAATCAAACAAAAATGTTTCTATGGAGTGTATTGTTGTTAATTTTCATGAAATAAACAAAATAAAACCCACAATAAATCCTGAAAGACAATAAATGAACATGAAAGATGTTTCAGCGCAGGTGTTAATGTTACTAAAGGAGCCAAAATTTCTAAAAATATTGCGAAAAACAACAATCTTCTGTTTTAAAGTGACTGTTTGAGGTGTATAGAAGGCATTTATTTCATTTTTAGAAATTTTAATTTTTTACATTTCTCCATGAAAAGTGCCAATACCCACCCCTTTGGGTTCGAGGTGTAATTCTTACTCGACACAAATCAAACAAAAATGTTTCCATGGTGTGTATTAATGTTCATTTTCATCAAATAAACCAAAATAAAACCCAGAATAAATCCTGAAAGACAAGAAATGAGCATAAAAGATGCTTCAGCGCTAGTGTAAATGTTACTAAAAGAGCCCAAATTTCTAAAAATATTGCGAAAAACAACAATCTTCTGTTTTAAAGTGAAAGTTCGAGGTGTATAGAAGGCATTTATTTCATTTTTAGAAATTTTAATTTTTCACTTTTTTTCATGAAAAGTGCCAATACCCCCCCCTTTGGGTTCTAGGTGAAAATCTCACTCGACACAAATCAACCAAAAATATTTCCATGGTGTGTATTGTTGTTCATTTTCATGAAATAAACAAAATAAAACCAAGGATAAATCCTGAAAGACAATAAATGAGCATAAAAGATGCTTCAGCGCTAGTGTTAATGTTACTAAAAGAGCCCAAATTTCTAAAAATATTGCGAAAAACAACAATCTTCTGTTTTAAAGTGAATGTTCGAGGTGTATAGAAGGCATTTATTTCATTTTAAGAAATTTTAATTTTTCACATTTTTCCATGAAAAGTGTCAATACCCCCCCCTTTGGGTTCTAGGTGAAAATCTCACACGACACAAATCAAACAAAAATGTTTCCATGGTGTGTATCGTTGTTCATTTTCATGAAATAAACAAAATAAAACCCTGAATAAATCCTGAAAGACAATAAATGAGCATTAAAGATGCTTCAGCGCTAGTGTTAATGTTAATAAAAGAGCCCAAATTTATAAAAATATTGCGAAAAACAACATTTTTCTGTTTTAAAGTGAATGTTTGAGGTGTATAGAAGGCATTTATTTTATTTTAAGAAATTTTAATTTTTCACATTTTTCCATGAAAAGTGCCAATACCCCTTTGGGTTCTAGGTGAAAATCTCACTCCACACAAATCAAAAAAAAATGTTTCCATGGTGTGTATTGTTGTTCATTTTCATGAAATAAACAAAATAAAACCCAGAATAAATCCTGAAAGACAATAAATGAGCATAAAATATGCTTCAGGGCTAGTGTTAATGTTACTAAAAGAGCCCAAATTTCTAAAAATATTGCGAAAAACAACAATCTTCTGTTTTAAAGTGAATGTTTGAGGTGTATAGAAGGCATTTATTTCATTTTAAGAAATTTTAATTTTTCACATTTTTCCATGAAAAGTGCAAATCCCCCCCCCTTTGGGTTCAAGGTGAAAATCTCACTCGACACAAATCAAACAAAAATGTTTCCATGGTGTGTATTGTTGTTCATTTTCATGAAATAAACAAAATAAAACCCAGAATAAATCCTGAAAGACAAGAAATGAGCATAAAAGATGCTTTAGCGCTAGTGTTAATGTTACTAAAAGAGCCCAAATTTCTAAAAATATTGCGAAAAACAACATTTTTCTGCTTTAGAGTGAATGTTTCAGGTGTATAGAAGGCATTTATTTCATTTTAAGAAATTTTAATTTTTCACATTTTTCCATCAAAAGTGCCAATACCCCCCCTTTGGGTTCTAGGTGAGAATCTCACTCGACACAAATCAAACAAAAATGTTTCCATGGTGTGTATTGTTGTTAATTTTCATGAAAAAACAAAATAAAACCCAGAATAAATCCTGAAAGACAATAAATGAGCAAAAAGATTCTTCAGCGCTAGTGTTAATGTTTCTAAAAGAGCCCAAATTTCTAAAAATATTGCGAAAAACAACATTTTTCTGTTTTAAAGTGAATGTTTGAGGTGTATAGAAGGCATTTATTTCATTTTTAGAAATTTTAATTTTTCTCATTTTTCCATGAAAAGTGCCAATACCCCCCCTTTGGGTTCTAGGTGAAAATCTCACTCGACACAAATCAAACAAAAATGTTTCTATGGAGTGTATTGTTGTTAATTTTCATGAAATAAACAAAATAAAACCCAGAATAAATCCTGAAAGACAATTAATGAACATAAAAGATGCTTCAGCGCTAGTGTTAATGTGACTAGAAGAGCCCAAATTTCTAAAAATATTGCGAAAAACAACATTTTTCTGTTTTAGAGTGAATGTTTGAGGTGTATAGAAGGCAATTATTTCATTTTTAGAAATTTTAATTTTTCACATTTTTCCATGAAAAGTGTCAATACCCCTTTGGGTTCTAGGTGAAAATCTCTTTCGACACAAATCAAACAAAAATGTTTCCATGGTGTGTATTAATGTTCATTTTCATCAAATAAACCAAAATAAAACCCAGAATAAATCCTGAAAGACAAGAAATGAGCATAAAAGATGCTTCAGCGCTAGTGTAAATGTTACTAAAAGAGCCCAAATTTCTAAAAATATTGCGAAAAACAACAATCTTCTGTTTTAAAGTGAAAGTTCGAGGTGTATAGAAGGCATTTATTTCATTTTTAGAAATTGTAATTTTTCACTTTTTTTCATGAAAAGTGCAAATACCCCCCCTTTGGGTTCTAGGTGAAAATCTCACTCGACACAAATCAACCAAAAATATTTCCATGGTGTGTATTGTTGTTCATTTTCATGAAATAAACAAAATAAAACCAAGGATAAATCCTGAAAGACAATAAATGAGCATAAAAGATGCTTCAGCGCTAGTGTTAATGTTACTAAAAGAGCCCAAATTTCTAAAAATATTGCGAAAAACAACATTTTTCTGTTTTAGAGTGAATGTTTGAGGTGTATAGAAGGCATTTATTTCATTTTAAGAAATTTTAATTTTTCACATTTTTCCATGAAAAGTGCCAATACCCCTTTGGGTTCTAGGTGAAAATCTTACTCGACACAAATCAAAAAAAAATGTTTCCATGGTGTGTATTGTTGTTCATTTTCATGAAATAAACAAAATAAAACCCAGAATAAATCCTGAAAGACAATAAATGAGCATAAAATATGCTTCAGGGCTAGTGTTAATGTTACTAAAAGAGCCCAAATTTCTAAAAATATTGCGAAAAACAACATTTTTCTGTTTTAAAGTGAATGTTTGAGGTGTATAGAAGGCATTTATTTCATTTTAAGAAATTTTAATTTTTCACATTTTTCCATGAAAAGTGCCCATACCCCCCCCTTTGGGTTCTAGGTGAAAATCTCACTCGACACAAATCAAACAAAAATGTTTCCATGGTTTGTATCGTTGTTCATTTTCATGAAATAAACAAAATAAAACCCAGAATAAATCCTGAAAGACAATAAATGAGCATAAAAGATGCTTCAGCGCTAGTGTTAATGTTACTAAAAGAGCCCAAATTTCTAAAAATATTGCGAAAAACAACATTTTTCTGTTTAAAAGTGAATGTTTGAGGTGTATAGAAGGCATTTATTTCATTTTAAGAAATTTTAATTTTTCACATTTTTCCATGAAAAGTGCCAATACCTCCCTTTTGGGTTCTAGGTGAAAATCTCACTCGGCACAAATCAAACAAAAATGTTTCCATGGTGTGTATTGTTGTTCATTTTCATGAAATAAACAAAATAAAACCCAGATTAAATCCTGAAAGACAAGAAATTAGCATAAAAGATGCTTCAGCGCTAGTGTAAATGTTACTTAAAGAGCCCAAATTTCTAAAAATATTGCGAAAAACAACATTTTTCTGTTTAAGAGTGAATGTTTGAGGTGTATAGAAGAAATTTATTTCATTTTTAGAAATTTTAACTTTTCACATTTTTCCATGAAAAGTGCCAATACCCCCCCTTTGGGTTCTAGGTGAAAATCTCACTCGACACAAATCAAACAAAAATGTTTCCATGGTGTGTATTGTTGTTCATTTTCATGAAATAAACAAAATAAAACCCAGAATAAATCCTGAAAGACAAGAAATGAGCATAAAAGATGCTTCAGCGCTAATGTTAATGTTACTAAAAGAGCCCAAATTTCTCAAAATATATTGCGAAAAACAACAACCTTCTGTTTTAAAGTGAATGTTTGAGGTGTATAGAAGGCATTTATTTCATTTTAAGAAATTTTAATTTTTCACATTTTTCCATGAAAAGTGCCAATACCCCCCCTTTGGGTTCTAGGTGAAAAACTCACTCGACACAAATCGAACAAAAATGTTTCCATGGAGTGTATTGTTGCTCATTTTCATGAAATAAACAAAATAAAACCCAGAATAAATCCTGAAAGACAAGAAATGAACATAAAAGATGCTTCAGCGCTAGTGTTAATGTTACTAAAAGAGCCCAAATTTCTAAAAATATTGCGAAAAACAACATTTTTCTGTTTTATAGTGAATGTTCGAGGTGTATAGAAGGCATTTATTTCATTTTTAGAAATTTTAATTTTTCACATTTTTCCGTGAAAAGTGTCAATAACCCCGGGTTCTAGGTGAAAATCTCACTCGACACAAATCAAACAAAAATGTTTCCATGGTGTGTATTGTTTTTCATTTTCATGAAATAAACAAAATAAAACCCAGTATAAATCCTGAAAGACAATAAATGAGCATAAAAGATGCTTCAGCGCTAGTGTTAATGTTACTAAAAGAGCCCAAATTTCTCAAAATATATTGTGAAAAACAACAATCTTCTGTTTTAAAGTGAATGTTTGAGGTGTATAGAAGGCATTTATTTCATTTTAAGAAATTTTAATTTTTCACATTTTTCCATGAAAAGCTCCAATACCCCCCTTTGGGTTCAAGGTGAAAAACTCACTCGACACAAATCGAACAAAAATGTTTCCATGGAGTGTATTGTTGCTCATTTTCATGAAATAAACAAAATAAAACCCAGAATAAATCCTGAAAGACAAGAAATGAACATAAAAGATGCTTCAGCGCTAGTGTTAATGTAACTAAAAGAGCCCAAATTTCTAAAAATATTGCGAAAAACATTTTTCTGTTTTATAGTGAATGTTCGAGGTGTATAGAAGGCATTTATTTTATTTTAAGAAATTTTAATTTTTCACATTTTTCCATGAAAAGTGCCAATACCCCTTTGGGTTCTAGGTGAAAATCTCACTCGACACAAATCAAAAAAAAATGTTTCCATGGTGTGTATTGTTGTTCATTTTCATGAAATAAACATAATAAAACCCAGAATAAATCCTGAAAGACAATAAATGAGCATAAAATATGCTTCAGGGCTAGTGTTAATGTTACTAAAAGAGCCCAAATTTCTAAAAACATTGCGAAAAACAACAATCTTCTGTTTTAAAGTGAATGTTTGAGGTGTATAGAAGGCATTTATTTCATTTTAAGAAATTTTAATTTTTCACATTTTTCCATGAAAAGTGCAAATCCCCCCCCCTTTGGGTTCAAGGTGAAAATCTCACTCGACACAAATCAAACAAAAATGTTTCCATGGTGTGTATTGTTGTTCATTTTCATGAAATAAACAAAATAAAACCCAGAATAAATCCTGAAAGACAAGAAATGAGCATAAAAGATGCTTTAGCGCTAGTGTTAATGTTACTTAAAGAGCCCAAATTTCTAAAAATATTGCGAAAAACAACATTTTTCTGTTTTAGAGTGAATGTTTCAGGTGTATAGAAGGCATTTATTTCATTTTAAGAAATTTTAATTTTTCACATTTTTCCATCAAAAGTGCCAATACCCCCCCTTTGGGTTCTAGGTGAGAATCTCACTCGACACAAATCAAACAAAAATGTTTCCATGGTGTGTATTGTTGTTAATTTTCATGAAAAAACAAAATAAAACCCAGAATAAATCCTGAAAGACAATAAATGAGCAAAAAGATTCTTCAGCGCTAGTGTTAATGTTTCTAAAAGAGCCCAAATTTCTAAAAATATTGCGAAAAACAACATTTTTCTGTTTTAAAGTGAATGTTTGAGGTGTATAGAAGGCATTTATTTCATTTTTAGAAATTTTAATTTTTCACATTTTTCCATGAAAAGTGCCAATACCCCCCCCTTTGGGTTCTAGGTGCAAATCTCCCTCGACACAAATCAAACAAAAATGTTTCTATGGAGTGTATTGTTGTTAATTTTCATGAAATAAACAAAATAAAACCCAGAATAAATCCTGAAAGACAAGAAATGAGCATAAAAGATGCTTCAGCGCTAATGTTAATGTTACTAAAAGAGCCCAAATTTCTCAAAATATATTGCGAAAAACAACAATCTTCTGTTTTAAAGTGAATGTTTGAGGTGTATAGATGGCATTTATTTCATTTTAAGAAATTTTAATTTTTCACATTTATCCATGAAAAGTGCCAATACCCCCCCTTTGGGTTCTAGGTGAAAAACTCACTCAACACAAATCGAACAAAAATGTTTCCATGGAGTGTATTGTTGCTCATTTTCATGAAATAAACAAAATAAAACCCAGAATAAATCCTGAAAGACAAGAAATGAACATAAAAGATGCTTCAGCGCTAGTGTTAATGTTAATAAAAGAGCCCAAATTTCTAAAAATATTGCGATAAACAACATTTTTCTGTTTTATAGTGAATGTTCGAGGTGTATAGAAGGCATTTATTTCATTTTTAGAAATTTTAATTTTTCACATTTTTCCGTGAAGTGTCAATAACCCCGGGTTCTAGGTGAAAATCTCACTCGACACAAATCAACCAAAAATATTTCCATGGTGTGTATTGTTGCTCAATTTCATGAAATAAACAAAATAAAACCCAGAATAAATCCTGAAAGACAAGAAATGAACATAAAAGATGCTTCAGCGCTAGTGTTAATGTTACTAAAAGAGCCCAAATTTCTAAAAATATTGCGAAAAACAACATTTTTCTGTTTTATAGTGAATGTTCGAGGTGTATAGAAGGCATTTATTTCATTTTTAGAAATTTTAATTTTTCACATTTTTCCGTGAAAAGTGTCAATAACCCCGGGTTCTAGGTGAAAATCTCACTCGACACAAATCAAACAAAAATGTTTCCATGGTGTGTATTGTTTTTCATTTTCATGAAATAAACAAAATAAAACCCAGTATAAATCCTGAAAGACAATAAATGAGCATAAAAGATGCTTCAGCGCTAGTGTTAATGTTACTAAAAGAGCCCAAATTTCTCAAAATATATTGTGAAAAACAACAATCTTCTGTTTTAAAGTGAATGTTTGAGGTGTATAGAAGGCATTTATTTCATTTTAAGAAATTTTAATTTTTCACATTTTTCCATGAAAAGCTCCAATACCCCCCTTTGGGTTCAAGGTGAAAAACTCACTCGACACAAATCGAACAAAAATGTTTCCATGGAGTGTATTGTTGCTCATTTTCATGAAATAAACAAAATAAAACCCAGAATAAATCCTGAAAGACAAGAAATGAACATAAAAGATGCTTCAGCGCTAGTGTTAATGTAACTAAAAGAGCCCAAATTTCTAAAAATATTGCGAAAAACAACATTTTTCTGTTTTATAGTGAATGTTCGAGGTGTATAGAAGGCATTTATTTTATTTTAAGAAATTTTAATTTTTCACATTTTTCCATGAAAAGTGCCAATACCCCTTTGGGTTCTAGGTGAAAATCTCACTCGACACAAATCAAAAAAAAATGTTTCCATGGTGTGTATTGTTGTTCATTTTCATGAAATAAACATAATAAAACCCAGAATAAATCCTGAAAGACAATAAATGAGCATAAAATATGCTTCAGGGCTAGTGTTAATGTTACTAAAAGAGCCCAAATTTCTAAAAATATTGCGAAAAACAACAATCTTCTGTTTAAAAGTGAATGTTTGAGGTGTATAGAAGGCATTTATTTCATTTTAAGAAATTTTAATTTTTCACATTTTTCCATGAAAAGTGCAAATCCCCCCCCCTTTGGGTTCAAGGTGAAAATCTCACTCGACACAAATCAAACAAAAATGTTTCCATGGTGTGTATTGTTGTTCATTTTCATGAAATAAACAAAATAAAACCCAGAATAAATCCTGAAAGACAAGAAATGAGCATAAAAGATGCTTTAGCGCTAGTGTTAATGTTACTTAAAGAGCCCAAATTTCTAAAAATATTGCGAAAAACAACATTTTTCTGTTTTAGAGTGAATGTTTCAGGTGTATAGAAGGCATTTATTTCATTTTAAGAAATTTTAATTTTTCACATTTTTCCATCAAAAGTGCCAATACCCCCCCTTTGGGTTCTAGGTGAGAATCTCACTCGACACAAATCAAACAAAAATGTTTCCATGGTGTGTATTGTTGTTAATTTTCATGAAAAAACAAAATAAAACCCAGAATAAATCCTGAAAGACAATAAATGAGCAAAAAGATTCTTCAGCGCTAGTGTTAATGTTTCTAAAAGAGCCCAAATTTCTAAAAATATTGCGAAAAACAACATTTTTCTGTTTTAAAGTGAATGTTTGAGGTGTATAGAAGGCATTTATTTCATTTTTAGAAATTTTAATTTTTCACATTTTTCCATGAAAAGTGCCAATACCCCCCCCCTTTAGGTTCTAGGTGAAAATCTCCCTCGACACAAATCAAACAAAAATGTTTCTATGGAGTGTATTGTTGTTAATTTTCATGAAATAAACAAAATAAAACCCAGAATAAATCCTGAAAGACAAGAAATGAGCATAAAAGATGCTTCAGCGCTAATGTTAATGTTACTAAAAGAGCCCAAATTTCTCAAAATATATTGCGAAAAACAACAATCTTCTGTTTTAAAGTGAATGTTTGAGGTGTATAGATGGCATTTATTTCATTTTAAGAAATTTTAATTTTTCACATTTATCCATGAAAAGTGCCAATACCCCCCCTTTGGGTTCTAGGTGAAAAACTCACTCAACACAAATCGAACAAAAATGTTTCCATGGAGTGTATTGTTGCTCATTTTCATGAAATAAACAAAATAAAACCCAGAATAAATCCTGAAAGACAAGAAATGAACATAAAAGATGCTTCAGCGCTAGTGTTAATGTTAATAAAAGAGCCCAAATTTCTAAAAATATTGCGATAAACAACATTTTTCTGTTTTATAGTGAATGTTCGAGGTGTATAGAAGGCATTTATTTCATTTTTAGAAATTTTAATTTTTCACATTTTTCCGTGAAGTGTCAATAACCCCGGGTTCTAGGTGAAAATCTCACTCGACACAAATCAACCAAAAATATTTCCATGGTGTGTATTGTTGTTCATTTTCATGAAATAAACAAAATAAAACCAAGGATAAATCCTGAAAGACAATAAATGAGCTTAAAAGATGCTTCAGCGCTAGTGTTAATGTTACTAAAAGAGCCCGAATTTCTAAAAATATTGCGAAAAACAACATTTTTCTGTTTTATAGTGAATGTTTGAGGTGTATAGAAGGCATTTATTTCATTTTAAGAAATTTTAATTTTTCACATTTTTCCATGAAAAGTGCCAATACCCCTTTGGGTTCTAGGTGAAAATCTTACTCGACACAAATCAAAAAAAAATGTTTCCATGGTGTGTATTGTTGTTCATTTTCATGAAATAAACAAAATAAAACCCAGAATAAATCCTGAAAGACAATAAATGAGCATAAAATATGCTTCAGGGCTAGTGTTATTGTTACTAAAAGAGCCCAAATTTCTAAAAATATTGCGAAAAACAACATTTTTCTGTTTTAAAGTGAATGTTTGAGGTGTATAGAAGGCATTTATTTCATTTTAAGAAATTTTAATTTTTCACATTTTTCCATGAAAAGTGCCCATACCCCCCCCTTTGGGTTCTAGGTGAAAATCTCACTCGACACAAATCAAACAAAAATGTTTCCATGGTTTGTATCGTTGTTCATTTTCATGAAATAAACAAAATAAAACCCAGAATAAATCCTGAAAGACAATAAATGAGCATAAAAGATGCTTCAGCGCTAGTGTTAATGTTACTAAAAGAGCCCAAATTTCTAAAAATATTGCGAAAAACAACATTTTTCTGTTAAAAAGTGAATGTTTGAGGTGTATAGAAGGCATTTATTTCATTTTAAGAAATTTTAATTTTTCACATTTTTCCATGAAAAGTGCCAATACCTCCCTTTTGGGTTCTAGGTGAAAATCTCACTCGGCACAAATCAAACAAAAATGTTTCCATGGTGTGTATTGTTGTTCATTTTCATGAAATAAACAAAATAAAACCCAGATTAAATCCTGAAAGACAAGAAATTAGCATAAAAGATGCTTCAGCGCTAGTGTAAATGTTACTTAAAGAGCCCAAATTTCTAAAAATATTGCGAAAAACAACATTTTTCTGTTTAAGAGTGAATGTTTGAGGTGTATAGAAGACATTTATTTCATTTTTAGAAATTTTAACTTTTCACATTTTTCCATGAAAAGTGCCAATACCCCCCCTTTGGGTTCTAGGTGAAAATCTCACTCGACACAAATCAAACAAAAATGTTTCCATGGTGTGTATTGTTGTTCATTTTCATGAAATAAACAAAATAAAACCCAGAATAAATCCTGAAAGACAAGAAATGAGCATAAAAGATGCTTCAGCGCTAATGTTAATGTTACTAAAAGAGCCTAAATTTCTCAAAATATATTGCGAAAAACAACAATCTTCTGTTTTAAAGTGAATGTTTGAGGTGTATAGAAGGCATTTATTTCATTTTAAGAAATTTTAATTTTTCACATTTTTCCATGAAAAGTGCCAATACCCCCCCCTTTGGGTTCTAGGTGAAAAACTCACTCGACACAAATCGAACAAAAATGTTTCCATGGAGGGTATTGTTGCTCATTTTCATGAAATAAACAAAATAAAACCCAGAATAAATCCTGAAAGACAAGAAATGAACATAAAAGATGCTTCAGCGCTAGTGTTAATGTTACTAAAAGAGCCCAAATTTCTAAAAATATTGCGAAAAACAACGTTTTCTGTTTTATAGTGAATGTTCGAGGTGTATAGAAGGCATTTATTTCATTTTTAGAAATTTTAATTTTTCACATTTTTCCGTGAAAAGTGTCAATAACCCCGGGTTCTAGGTGAAAATCTCACTCGACACAAATCAAACAAAAATGTTTCCATGGTGTGTATTGTTTTTCATTTTCATGAAATAAACATAATTAACCCAGTATAAATCCTGAAAGACAATAAATGAGCATAAAAGATGCTTCAGCGCTAGTGTTAATGTTACTTAAAGAGCCCAAATTTCTCAAAATATATTGCGAAAAACAAAAATCTTCTGTTTTAAAGTGAATGTTCGAGGTGTATAGAAGGCATTTATTTCATTTTTAGAAATTTTAATTTTTCACATTTTTCCATGAAAAGTGCCAATACCTCCCCTTTGGGTTCTAGGTGAAAATCTCACTCGAATAAAATCAAACAAAAATGTTTCCATGGTGTGTATTGTTGTTCATTTTCATGAAATAAACAAAATAAAACCCAGAATAATTCCTGAAAGACAAGAAATGAGCATAAAAGTTGCTTCAGCGCTAGTGTTAATGTTATTAAAAGAGCCCAAATTTCTAAAAAAATTGCGAAAAACAACAATCTTCTGTTTTAGAGTGAATGTTTGAGGTGTATAGAAGGCATTTATTTCATTTTTAGAAATTTTAATTTTTCACATTTTTCCATGAAAAGTGCCAATACCCCCCCTTTGGGTTCTAGGTGAAAATCTCACTCGACACAAATCAAACAAAAATGTTTCCATGGAGTGTATTGTTGTTCATTTTCATGAAATAAACAAAATAAAACCCAGAATAAATCCTGAAAGACAAGAAATGAGCATAAAAGATGCTTCAGCGCTAGTGTAAATGTTACTAAAAGAGCCCAAATTTCTAAAAATATTGCGAAAAACAACAATCTTCTGTTTTAAAGTGAAAGTTCGAGGTGTATAGAAGGCATTTATTTCATTTTTAGAAATTTTAATTTTTCACTTTTTTTCATGAAAAGTGCCAATACCCCCCCCTTTGGGTTCTAGGTGAAAATCTCACTCGACACAAATCAACCAAAAATATTTCCATGGTGTGTATTGTTGTTCATTTTCATGAAATAAACAAAATAAAACCAAGGATAAATCCTGAAAGACAATAAATGAGCATAAAAGATGCTTCAGCGCTAGTGTTAATGTTACTAAAAGAGCCCAAATTTCTAAAAATATTGCGAAAAACAACAATCTTCTGTTTTAAAGTGAATGTTCGAGGTGTATAGAAAGCATTTATTTCATTTTTAGAAATTTTAATTTTTTACATTTTTCCATGAAAAGTGCCAATACCCCCCCCTTTGGGTTCTAGGTGAAAATCTCACACGACACAAATCAAACAAAAATGTTTCCATGGTGTGTATCGTTGTTCATTTTCATGAAATAAACAAAATAAAACCCTGAATAAATCCTGAAAGACAATAAATGAGCATAAAAGATGCTTTAGCGCTAGTGTTAATGTTACGAAAAGAGCCCAAATTTATAAAAATATTGCGAAAAACAACATTTTTCTGTTTTAGAGTGAATGTTTGAGGTGTATAGAAGGCATTTATTTCATTTTAAGAAATTTTAATTTTTCACATTTTTCCATCAAAAGTGCCAATACCCCCCCTTTGGGTTCTAGGTGAAAATCTCACTCGACACAAATCAAACAAAAATGTTTCCATGGTGTGTATTGTTGTTAATTTTCATGAAAAAACAAAATAAAACCCAGAATAAATCCTGAAAGACAATAAATGAGCAAAAAGATTCTTCAGCGCTAGTGTTAATGTTTCTAAAAGAGCCCAAATTTCTAAAAATATTGCGAAAAACAACAATCTTCTGTTTTAAAGTGAATGTTTGAGGTGTATAGAAGGCATTTATTTCATTTTAAGAAATTTTAATTTTTCACATTTTTCCATGAAAAGTGCAAATCCCCCCCCCTTTGATTTCAAGGTGAAAATCTCACTCGACACAAATCAAACAAAAATGTTTCCATGGTGTGTATTGTTGTTCATTTTCATGAAATAAACAAAATAAAACCCAGAATAAATCCTGAAAGACAAGAAATGAGCATAAAAGATGCTTTAGCGCTAGTGTTAATGTTACTTAAAGAGCCCAAATTTCTAAAAATATTGCGAAAAACAACATTTTTCTGTTTTAGAGTGAATGTTTGAGGTGTATAGAAGGCATTTATTTCATTTTAAGAAATTTTAATTTTTCAAATTTTTCCATCAAAAGTGCCAATACCCCCCCCTTTGGGTTCTAGGTGAAAATCTCACTCGACACAAATCAAACAAAAATGTTTATATGGAGTGTATTGTTGTTAATTTTCATGAAATAAACAAAATAAAACCCAGAATAAATCCTGAAAGACAATAAATGAACATAAAAGATGCTTCAGCGCTAGTGTTAATGTGACTGAAAGAGCCCAAATTTCTATAAATATTGCGAAAAACAACATTTTTCTGTTTTAGAGTGAATGTTTGAGGTGTATAGAAGGCATTTATTTCATTTTTAGAAATTTTAATTTTTCACATTTTTCCATGAAAAGTGTCAATACCCCTTTGGGTTCTAGGTGAAAATCTCACTCGACACAAATCAAACAAAAATGTTTCCATGGTGTGTATTAATGTTCATTTTCATCAAATAAACCAAAATAAAACCCAGAATAAATCCTGAAAGACAAGAAATGAGCATAAAAGATGCTTCAGCGCTAGTGTAAATGTTACTAAAAGAGCCCAAATTTCTAAAAATATTGCGAAAAACAACAATCTTCTGTTTTAAAGTGAAAGTTCAAGGTGTATAGAAGGCATTTATTTCATTTTTAGAAATTTTAATTTTTCACTTTTTTTCATGAAAAGTGCCAATACCCCCCCCTTTGGGTTCTAGGTGAAAATCCCACAAGACACAAATCAAACAAAAATGTTTCCATGGTGTGTATCGTTGTTCATTTTCATGAAATAAACAAAATAAAAACCCTGAATAAATCCTGAAAGACAATAAATGAGCATAAAAGATGCTTCAGCGCTAGTGTTAATGTTAATAAAAAGAGCCCAAATTTATAAAAATATTGCGAAAAACAACATTTTTCTGTTTTAAAGTGAATGTTTGAGGTGTATAGAAGGCATTTATTTTATTTTAAGAAATTTTAATTTTTCACATTTTTCCATGAAAAGTGCCAATACCCCTTTGGGTTCTAGGTGAAAATCTCACTCGACACAAATCAAACAAAAATGTTTCCATGGTGTGTATTGTTGTTCATTTTCATGAAATAAACAAAATAAAACCCAGAATAAATCCTGAAAGACAATAAATGAGCATAAAATATGTTTCAGGGCTAGTGTTAATGTTACTAAAAGAGCCCAAATTTCTAAAAATATTGCGAAAAACAACATTTTTCTGTTTTAAAGTGAATGTTTGAGGTGTATAGAAGGCATTTATTTCATTTTAAGAAATTTTAATTTTTCACATTTTTCCATGAAAAGTGCCCATACCCCCCCCCCCTTTGGGTTCTAGGTGAAAATCTCACTCGACACAAATCAAACAAAAATGTTTCCATGGTTTGTATCGTTGTTCATTTTCATGAAATAAACAAAATAAAACCCAGAATAAATCCTGAAAGACAATAAATGAGCATAAAAGATGCTTCAGCGCTAGTGTTAATGTTTCTAAAAGAGCCCAAATTTCTAAAAATATTGCGAAAAACAACATTTTTCTGTTTAAAAGTGAATGTTTGAGGTGTATAGAAGGCATTTATTTCATTTTAAGAAATTTTAATTTTTCACATTTTTCCATGAAAAGTGCCAATACCCCCCCTTTTGGGTTCTAGGTGAAAATCTCACACGACACAAATCAAACAAAAATGTTTCCATGTTGTGTATTATTGTTCATTTTCATCAAATAAACAAAATAAAACCCAGAATAAAACCTGAAAGAAAAGAAATGAGCATAAAAGATGCTTTAGCGCTAGTGTTAATGTTACTAAAAGAGCCCAAATTTCTAAAAATAATGCGAAAAACAACATTTTTCTGTTTTAGAGTGAATGTTTGAGGTGTATAGAAGGCATTTATTTCATTTTAAGAAATTTTAATTTTTCACATTTTTCCATCAAAAGTGCCAATACCCCCCCTTTGGGTTCTAGGTGAAAATCTCACTCGACACAAATCAAACAAAAATGTTTCCATGGTGTGTATTGTTGTTAATTTTCATGAAAAAACAAAATAAAACCCAGAATAAATCCTGAAAGACAATAAATGAGCAAAAAGATTCTTCAGCGCTAGTGTTAATGTTTCTAAAAGGGCCCAAATTTCTAAAAATATTGCGAAAAACAACATTTTTCTGTTTTAAAGTGAATGTTTGAGGTGTATAGAAGGCATTTATTTCATTTTTAGAAATTTTAATTTTTCACATTTTTCCATGAAAAGTGCCAATACCCCCCCCTTTGTGTTCTAGGTGAAAATCTCACTCGACACAAATCAAACAAAAATGTTTCTATGGAGTTTTTTGTTGTTAATTTTCATGAAATAAACAAAATAAAACCCAGAATAAATCCTGAAAGACAATAAATGAACATAAAAGATGCTTCAGCGCTAGTGTTAATGTGACTGAAAGAGCCCAAATTTCTAAAAATATTGCGAAAAACAACATTTTTCTGTTTTAGAGTGAATGTTTGAGGTGTAAAGAAGGCATTTATTTCATTTTTAGAAATTTTAATTTTTCACATTTTTCCATGAAAAGTGTCAATACCCCTTTGGGTTCTAGGTGAAAATCTCACTCGACACAAATCAAACAAAAATGTTTCCATGGTGTGTATTAATGTTCATTTTCATCAAATAAACCAAAATAAAACCCAGAATAAATCCTGAAAGACAAGAAATGAGCATAAAAGATGCTTCAGCGCTAGTGTAAATGTTACTAAAAGAGCCCAAATTTCTAAAAATATTGCGAAAAACAACAATCTTCTGTTTTAAAGTGAAAGTTCGAGGTGTATAGAAGGCATTTATTTCATTTTTAGAAATTTTAATTTTTCACTTTTTTTCATGAAAAGTGCCAATACCCCCCCCTTTGGGTTCTAGGTGAAAATCTCACTCGACACAAATCAACCAAAAATATTTCCATGGTGTGTATTGTTGTTCATTTTCATGAAATAAACAAAATAAAACCCAGAATAAATCCTGAAAGACAATAAATGAGCAAAAAATATGCTTCAGGGCTAGTGTTAATGTTACTAAAAAAGCCCAAATTTCTAAAAATATTGCGAAAAACAACATTTTTCTGTTTTAAAGTGAATGTTTGAGGTGTATAGAAGGCATTTATTTCATTTTAAGAAATTTTAATTTTTCACATTTTTCCATGAAAAGTGCCCATACCCCCCCCTTTGGGTTCTAGGTGAAAATCTCACTCGACACAAATCAAACAAAAATGTTTCCATGGTTTGTATCGTTGTTCATTTTCATGAAATAAACAAAATAAAACCCAGAATAAATCCTGAAAGACAATAAATGAGCATAAAAGATGCTTCAGCGCTAGTGTTAATGTTACTAAAAGAGCCCAAATTTCTAAAAATATTGCGAAAAACAACATTTTTCTGTTTAAAAGTGAATGTTTGAGGTGTATAGAAGGCATTTATTTCATTTTAAGAAATTTTAATTTTTCACATTTTTCCATGAAAAGTGCCAATACCTCCCTTTTGGGTTCTAGGTGAAAATCTCACTCGGCACAAATCAAACAAAAATGTTTCCATGGTGTGTATTGTTGTTCATTTTCATGAAATAAACAAAATAAAACCCAGAATAAATCCTGAAAGACAAGAAATTAGCATAAAAGATGCTTCAGCGCTAGTGTTAATGTTACTAAAAGAGCCCAAATTTCTAAAAATATTGCGAAAAACAACATTTTTCTGTTTAAGAGTGAATGTTTGAGGTGTATAGAAGACATTTATTTCATTTTTAGAAATTTTAACTTTTCACATTTTTCCATGAAAAATGCCAATACCCCCCCTTTGGGTTCTAGGTGAAAATCTCATTCGACACAAATCAAACAAAAATGTTTCCATGGTGTGTATTGTTGTTCATTTTCATGAAATAAACAAAATAAAACCCAGAATAAATCCTGAAAGACAAGAAATGAGCATAAAAGATGCTTCAGCGCTAATGTTAATGTTACTAAAAGAGCCCAAATTTCTCAAAATATATTGCGAAAAACAACAATCTTCTGTTTTAAAGTGAATGTTTGAGGTGTATAGAAGGCATTTATTTCATTTTAAGAAATTTTAATTTTTCACATTTTTCCATGAAAAGTGCCAATACCCCCCCCTTTGGGTTCAAGGTGAAAAACTCACTCGACACAAATCGAACAAAAATGTTTCCATGGAGTGTATTGTTGCTCATTTTCATGAAATAAACAAAATAAAACCCAGAATAAATCCTGAAAGACAAGAAATGAACATAAAAGATGCTTCAGCGCTAGTGTTAATGTAACTAAAAGAGCCCAAATTTTTAAAAATATTGCGAAAAACAACATTTTTCTGTTTTATAGTGAATGTTCGAGGTGTATAGAAGGCATTTATTTCATTTTTAGAAATTTTAATTTTTCACATTTTTCCATGAAAAGTGTCAATACCCCCGGGTTCTAGGTGAAAATCTCACTCGACACAAATCAAACAAAAATGTTTCCATGGTGTGTATTGTTTTTCATTTTCATGAAATAAACAAAATAAAACCCAGTATAAATCCTGAAAGACAATAAATGAGCATAAAAGATGCTTCAGCGCTAGTGTTAATGTTACTTAAAGAGCCCAAATTTCTCAAAATATATTGCGAAAAACAACAATCTTCTGTTTTAAAGTGAATGTTCGAGGTGTATAGAAGGCATTTATTTCATTTTTAGAAATTTTAATTTTTCACATTTTTCCATGAAAAGTGCCAATACCTCCCCTTTGGGTTCTAGGTGAAAATCTCACTCGACACAAATCAAACAAAAATGTTTCTATGGAGTGTATTGTTGTTAATTTTCATGAAATAAACAAAATAAAACCCAGAATAAATCCTGAAAGACAATAATTGAACATGAAAGATGCTTCCGCGCTAGTGTTAATGTTACTGAAATAGCCCAAATTTCTAAAAATATTGCGAAAAACAACATTTTTCTGTTTTAGAGTGAATGTTTGAGGTGTATAGAAGGCATTTATTTCATTTTTAGAAATTTTAATTTTTCACATTTTTCCATGAAAAGTGTCAATACCCCTTTGGGTTCTAGGTGAAAATCTCACTCGACACAAATCAACCAAAAATATTTCCATGGTGTGTATTGTTGTTCATTTTCATGAAATAAACAAAATAAAACCAAGGATAAATCCTGAAAGACAATAAATGAGCATAAAAGATGCTTCAGCGCTAGTGTTAATGTTACTAAAAGAGCCCAAATTTCTAAAAATATTGCGAAAAACAACATTTTTCTGTTTTAGAGTGAATGTTTGAGGTGTATAGAAGGCATTTATTTCATTTTAAGAAATTTTAATTTTTCACATTTTTCCATGAAAAGTGCCCATACCCCCCCCTTTGGGTTCTAGGTGAAAATCTCACTCGACACAAATCAAACAAAAATGTTTCCATGGTGTGTATTGTTGTTCATTTTCATGAAATAAACAAAATAAAACCCAGATTAAATCCTGAAAGACAAGAAATTAGCATAAAAGATGCTTCAGCGCTAGTGTAAATGTTACTTAAAGAGCCCAAATTTCTAAAAATATTGCGAAAAACAACATTTTTCTGTTTAAGAGTGAATGTTTGAGGTGTATAGAAGAAATTTATTTCATTTTTAGAAATTTTAACTTTTCACATTTTTCCATGAAAAGTGCCAATACCCCCCCTTTGGGTTCTAGGTGAAAATCTCACTCGACACAAATCAAACAAAAATGTTTCCATGGTGTGTATTGTTGTTCATTTTCATGAAATAAACAAAATAAAACCCAGAATAAATCCTGAAAGACAAGAAATGAGCATAAAAGATGCTTCAGCGCTAATGTTAATGTTACTAAAAGAGCCCAAATTTCTCAAAATATATTGCGAAAAACAACAACCTTCTGTTTTAAAGTGAATGTTTGAGGTGTATAGAAGGCATTTATTTCATTTTAAGAAATTTTAATTTTTCACATTTTTCCATGAAAAGTGCCAATACCCCCCCTTTGGGTTCTAGGTGAAAAACTCACTCGACACAAATCGAACAAAAATGTTTCCAAGGAGTGTATTGTTGCTCATTTTCATGAAATAAACAAAATAAAACCCAGAATAAATCCTGAAAGACAAGAAATGAACATAAAAGATGCTTCAGCGCTAGTGTTAATGTTACTAAAAGAGCCCAAATTTCTAAAAATATTGCGAAAAACAACATTTTTCTGTTTTATAGTGAATGTTCGAGGTGTATAGAAGGCATTTATTTCATTTTTAGAAATTTTAATTTTTCACATTTTTCCGTGAAAAGTGTCAATAACCCCGGGTTCTAGGTGAAAATCTCACTCGACACAAATCAAACAAAAATGTTTCCATGGTGTGTATTGTTTTTCATTTTCATGAAATAAACAAAATAAAACCCAGTATAAATCCTGAAAGACAATAAATGAGCATAAAAGATGCTTCAGCGCTAGTGTTAATGTTACTAAAAGAGCCCAAATTTCTCAAAATATATTGTGAAAAACAACAATCTTCTGTTTTAAAGTGAATGTTTGAGGTGTATAGAAGGCATTTATTTCATTTTAAGAAATTTTAATTTTTCACATTTTTCCATGAAAAGCTCCAATACCCCCCTTTGGGTTCAAGGTGAAAAACTCACTCGACACAAATCGAACAAAAATGTTTCCATGGAGTGTATTGTTGCTCATTTTCATGAAATAAACAAAATAAAACCCAGAATAAATCCTGAAAGACAAGAAATGAACATAAAAGATGCTTCAGCGCTAGTGTTAATGTAACTAAAAGAGCCCAAATTTCTAAAAATATTGCGAAAAACAACATTTTTCTGTTTTATAGTGAATGTTCGAGGTGTATAGAAGGCATTTATTTTATTTTAAGAAATTTTAATTTTTCACATTTTTCCATGAAAAGTGCCAATACCCCTTTGGGTTCTAGGTGAAAATCTCACTCGACACAAATCAAAAAAAAATGTTTCCATGGTGTGTATTGTTGTTCATTTTCATGAAATAAACATAATAAAACCCAGAATAAATCCTGAAAGACAATAAATGAGCATAAAATATGCTTCAGGGCTAGTGTTAATGTTACTAAAAGAGCCCAAATTTCTAAAAATATTGCGAAAAACAACAATCTTCTGTTTTAGAGTGAATGTTTGAGGTGTAAAGAAGGCATTTATTTCATTTTTAGAAATTTTAATTTTTCACATTTTTCCATGAAAAGTGTCAATACCCTTTGGGTTCTAGGTGAAAATCTCACTCGACACAAATCAAACAAAAATGTTTCCATGGTGTGTATTAATGTTCATTTTCATCAAATAAACCAAAATAAAACCCAGAATAAATCCTGAAAGACAAGAAATGAGCATAAAAGATGCTTCAGCGCTAGTGTAAATGTTACTAAAAGAGCCCAAATTTCTAAAAATATTGCGAAAAACAACAATCTTCTGTTTTAAAGTGAAAGTTCGAGGTGTATAGAAGGCATTTATTTCATTTTAAGAAATTTTAATTTTTCACATTTTTCCATCAAAAGTGCCAATACCCCCCCTTTGGGTTCTAGGTGAGAATCTCACTCGACACAAATCAAACAAAAATGTTTCCATGGTGTGTATTGTTTTTATTTTCATGAAAAAACAAAATAAAACCCAGAATAAATCCTGAAAGACAATAAATGAGCAAAAAGATTCTTCAGCGCTAGTGTTAATGTTTCTAAAAGAGCCCAAATTTCTAAAAATATTGCGAAAAAAACATTTTTCTGTTTTAAAGTGAATGTTTGAGGTGTATAGAAGGCATTTATTTCATTTTTAGAAATTTTAATTTTTCACATTTTTCCATGAAAAGTGCCAATACCCCCCCCTTTGGGTTCTAGGTGCAAATCTCCCTCGACACAAATCAAACAAAAATGTTTCTATGGAGTGTATTGTTGTTAATTTTCATGAAATAAACAAAATAAAACCCAGAATAAATCCTGAAAGACAAGAAATGAGCATAAAAGATGCTTCAGCGCTAATGTTAATGTTACTAAAAGAGCCCAAATTTCTCAAAATATATTGCGAAAAACAACAATCTTCTGTTTTAAAGTGAATGTTTGAGGTGTATAGATGGCATTTATTTCATTTTAAGAAATTTTAATTTTTCACATTTATCCATGAAAAGTGCCAATACCCCCCCTTTGGGTTCTAGGTGAAAAACTCACTCAACACAAATCGAACAAAAATGTTTCCATGGAGTGTATTGTTGCTCATTTTCATGAAATAAACAAAATAAAACCCAGAATAAATCCTGAAAGACAAGAAATGAACATAAAAGATGCTTCAGCGCTAGTGTTAATGTTACTAAAAGAGCCCGAATTTCTAAAAATATTGCGAAAAACAACATTTTTCTGTTTTATAGTGAATGTTTGAGGTGTATAGAAGGCATTTATTTCATTTTAAGAAATTTTAATTTTTCACATTTTTCCATGAAAAGTGCCAATACCCCTTTGGGTTCTAGGTGAAAATCTTACTCGACACAAATCAAAAAAAAATGTTTCCATGGTGTGTATTGTTGTTCATTTTCATGAAATAAACAAAATAAAACCAAGGATAAATCCTGAAAGACAATAAATGAGCTTAAAAGATGCTTCAGCGCTAGTGTTAATGTTACTAAAAGAGCCCGAATTTCTAAAAATATTGCGAAAAACAACATTTTTCTGTTTTATAGTGAATGTTTGAGGTGTATAGAAGGCATTTATTTCATTTTAAGAAATTTTAATTTTTCACATTTTTCCATGAAAAGTGCCAATACCCCTTTGGGTTCTAGGTGAAAATCTTACTCGACACAAATCAAAAAAAAATGTTTCCATGGTGTGTATTGTTGTTCATTTTCATGAAATAAACAAAATAAAACCCAGAATAAATCCTGAAAGACAATAAATGAGCATAAAATATGCTTCAGGGCTAGTGTTATTGTTACTAAAAGAGCCCAAATTTCTAAAAATATTGCGAAAAACAACATTTTTCTGTTTTAAAGTGAATGTTTGAGGTGTATAGAAGGCATTTATTTCATTTTAAGAAATTTTAATTTTTCACATTTTTCCATGAAAAGTGCCCATACCCCCCCCTTTGGGTTCTAGGTGAAAATCTCACTCGACACAAATCAAACAAAAATGTTTCCATGGTTTGTATCGTTGTTCATTTTCATGAAATAAACAAAATAAAACCCAGAATAAATCCTGAAAGACAATAAATGAGCATAAAAGATGCTTCAGCGCTAGTGTTAATGTTACTAAAAGAGCCCAAATTTCTAAAAATATTGCGAAAAACAACATTTTTCTGTTAAAAAGTGAATGTTTGAGGTGTATAGAAGGCATTTATTTCATTTTAAGAAATTTTAATTTTTCACATTTTTCCATGAAAAGTGCCAATACCTCCCTTTTGGGTTCTAGGTGAAAATCTCACTCGGCACAAATCAAACAAAAATGTTTCCATGGTGTGTATTGTTGTTCATTTTCATGAAATAAACAAAATAAAACCCAGATTAAATCCTGAAAGACAAGAAATTAGCATAAAAGATGCTTCAGCGCTAGTGTAAATGTTACTTAAAGAGCCCAAATTTCTAAAAATATTGCGAAAAACAACATTTTTCTGTTTAAGAGTGAATGTTTGAGGTGTATAGAAGACATTTATTTCATTTTTAGAAATTTTAACTTTTCACATTTTTCCATGAAAAGTGCCAATACCCCCCCTTTGGGTTCTAGGTGAAAATCTCACTCGACACAAATCAAACAAAAATGTTTCCATGGTGTGTATTGTTGTTCATTTTCATGAAATAAACAAAATAAAACCCAGAATAAATCCTGAAAGACAAGAAATGAGCATAAAAGATGCTTCAGCGCTAATGTTAATGTTACTAAAAGAGCCTAAATTTCTCAAAATATATTGCGAAAAACAACAATCTTCTGTTTTAAAGTGAATGTTTGAGGTGTATAGAAGGCATTTATTTCATTTTAAGAAATTTTAATTTTTCACATTTTTCCATGAAAAGTGCCAATACCCCCCCCTTTGGGTTCTAGGTGAAAAACTCACTCGACACAAATCGAACAAAAATGTTTCCATGGAGGGTATTGTTGCTCATTTTCATGAAATAAACAAAATAAAACCCAGAATAAATCCTGAAAGACAAGAAATGAACATAAAAGATGCTTCAGCGCTAGTGTTAATGTTACTAAAAGAGCCCAAATTTCTAAAAATATTGCGAAAAACAACATTTTTCTGTTTTATAGTGAATGTTCGAGGTGTATAGAAGGCATTTATTTCATTTTTAGAAATTTTAATTTTTCACATTTTTCCGTGAAAAGTGTCAATAACCCCGGGTTCTAGGTGAAAATCTCACTCGACACAAATCAAACAAAAATGTTTCCATGGTGTGTATTGTTTTTCATTTTCATGAAATAAACATAATTAACCCAGTATAAATCCTGAAAGACAATAAATGAGCATAAAAGATGCTTCAGCGCTAGTGTTAATGTTACTTAAAGAGCCCAAATTTCTCAAAATATATTGCGAAAAACAACAATCTTCTGTTTTAAAGTGAATGTTCGAGGTGTATAGAAGGCATTTATTTCATTTTTAGAAATTTTAATTTTTCACATTTTTCCATGAAAAGTGCCAATACCTCCCCTTTGGGTTCTAGGTGAAAATCTCACTCGAATAAAATCAAACAAAAATGTTTCCATGGTGTGTATTGTTGTTCATTTTCATGAAATAAACAAAATAAAACCCAGAATAAATCCTGAAAGACAAGAAATGAGCATAAAAGTTGCTTCAGCGCTAGTGTTAATGTTATTAAAAGAGCCCAAATTTCTAAAAAAATTGCGAAAAACAACAATCTTCTGTTTTAGAGTGAATGTTTGAGGTGTATAGAAGGCATTTATTTCATTTTTAGAAATTTTAATTTTTCACATTTTTCCATGAAAAGTGCCAATACCCCCCCTTTGGGTTCTAGGTGAAAATCTCACTCGACACAAATCAAACAAAAATGTTTCCATGGAGTGTATTGTTGTTCATTTTCATGAAATAAACAAAATAAAACCCAGAATAAATGCTGAAAGACAAGAAATGAGCATAAAAGATGCTTCAGCGCTAGTGTAAATGTTACTAAAAGAGCCCAAATTTCTAAAAATATTGCGAAAAACAACAATCTTCTGTTTTAAAGTGAAAGTTCGAGGTGTATAGAAGGCATTTATTTCATTTTTAGAAATTTTAATTTTTCACTTTTTTTCATGAAAAGTGCCAATACCCCCCCCTTTGGGTTCTAGGTGAAAATCTCACTCGACACAAATCAACCAAAAATATTTCCATGGTGTGTATTGTTGTTCATTTTCATGAAATAAACAAAATAAAACCAAGGATAAATCCTGAAAGACAATAAATGAGCATAAAAGATGCTTCAGCGCTAGTGTTAATGTTACTAAAAGAGCCCAAATTTCTAAAAATATTGCGAAAAACAACAATCTTCTGTTTTAAAGTGAATGTTCGAGGTGTATAGAAAGCATTTATTTCATTTTTAGAAATTTTAATTTTTCACATTTTTCCATGAAAAGTTCCAATACCCCCCCCTTTGGGTTCTAGGTGAAAATCTCACACGACACAAATCAAACAAAAATGTTTCCATGGTGTGTATCGTTGTTCATTTTCATGAAATAAACAAAATAAAACCCTGAATAAATCCTGAAAGACAATAAATGAGCATAAAAGATGCTTTAGCGCTAGTGTTAATGTTACGAAAAGAGCCCAAATTTATAAAAATATTGCGAAAAACAACATTTTTCTGTTTTAGAGTGAATGTTTGAGGTGTATAGAAGGCATTTATTTCATTTTAAGAAATTTTAATTTTTCACATTTTTCCATCAAAAGTGCCAATACCCCCCCTTTGGGTTCTAGGTGAAAATCTCACTCGACACAAATCAAACAAAAATGTTTCCATGGTGTGTATTGTTGTTAATTTTCATGAAAAAACAAAATAAAACCCAGAATAAATCCTGAAAGACAATAAATGAGCAAAAAGATTCTTCAGCGCTAGTGTTAATGTTTCTAAAAGAGCCCAAATTTCTAAAAATATTGCGAAAAACAACAATCTTCTGTTTTAAAGTGAATGTTTGAGGTGTATAGAAGGCATTTATTTCATTTTAAGAAATTTTAATTTTTCACATTTTTCCATGAAAAGTGCAAATCCCCCCCCCTTTGATTTCAAGGTGAAAATCTCACTCGACACAAATCAAACAAAAATGTTTCCATGGTGTGTATTGTTGTTCATTTTCATGAAATAAACAAAATAAAACCCAGAATAAATCCTGAAAGACAAGAAATGAGCATAAAAGATGCTTTAGCGCTAGTGTTAATGTTACTTAAAGAGCCCAAATTTCTAAAAATATTGCGAAAAACAACATTTTTCTGTTTTAGAGTGAATGTTTGAGGTGTATAGAAGGCATTTATTTCATTTTAAGAAATTTTAATTTTTCACATTTTTCCATCAAAAGTGCCAATACCCCCCCCTTTGGGTTCTAGGTGAAAATCTCACTCGACACAAATCAAACAAAAATGTTTATATGGAGTGTATTGTTGTTAATTTTCATGAAATAAACAAAATAAAACCCAGAATAAATCCTGAAAGACAATAAATGAACATAAAAGATGCTTCAGCACTAGTGTTAATGTGACTGAAAGAGCCCAAATTTCTATAAATATTGCGAAAAACAACATTTTTCTGTTTTAGAGTGAATGTTTGAGGTGTATAGAAGGCATTTATTTCATTTTTAGAAATTTTAATTTTTCACATTTTTCCATGAAAAGTGTCAATACCCCTTTGGGTTCTAGGTGAAAATCTCACTCGACACAAATCAAACAAAAATGTTTCCATGGTGTGTATTAATGTTCATTTTCATCAAATAAACCAAAATAAAACCCAGAATAAATCCTGAAAGACAAGAAATGAGCATAAAAGATGCTTCAGCGCTAGTGTAAATGTTACTAAAAGAGCCCAAATTTCTAAAAATATTGCGAAAAACAACAATCTTCTGTTTTAAAGTGAAAGTTCAAGGTGTATAGAAGGCATTTATTTCATTTTTAGAAATTTTAATTTTTCACTTTTTTTCATGAAAAGTGCCAATACCCCCCCCTTTGGGTTCTAGGTGAAAATCCCACAAGACACAAATCAAACAAAAATGTTTCCATGGTGTGTATCGTTGTTCATTTTCATGAAATAAACAAAATAAAACCCTGAATAAATCCTGAAAGACAATAAATGAGCATAAAAGATGCTTCAGCGCTAGTATTAATGTTAATAAAAGAGCCCAAATTTATAAAAATATTGCGAAAAACAACATTTTTCTGTTTTAAAGTGAATGTTTGAGGTGTATAGAAGGCATTTATTTTATTTTAAGAAATTTTAATTTTTCACATTTTTCCATGAAAAGTGCCAATACCCCTTTGGGTTCTAGGTGAAAATCTCACTCGACACAAATCAAACAAAAATGTTTCCATGGTGTGTATTGTTGTTCATTTTCATGAAATAAACAAAATAAAACCCAGAATAAATCCTGAAAGACAATAAATGAGCATAAAATATGTTTCAGGGCTAGTGTTAATGCTACTAAAAGAGCCCAAATTTCTAAAAATATTGCGAAAAACAACATTTTTCTGTTTTAAAGTGAATGTTTGAGGTGTATAGAAGGCATTTATTTCATTTTAAGAAATTTTAATTTTTCACATTTTTCCATGAAAAGTGCCCATACCCCCCCCCCCTTTGGGTTCTAGGTGAAAATCTCACTCGACACAAATCAAACAAAAATGTTTCCATGGTTTGTATCGTTGTTCATTTTCATGAAATAAACAAAATAAAACCCAGAATAAATCCTGAAAGACAATAAATGAGCATAAAAGATGCTTCAGCGCTAGTGTTAATGTTTCTAAAAGAGCCCAAATTTCTAAAAATATTGCGAAAAACAACATTTTTCTGTTTAAAAGTGAATGTTTGAGGTGTATAGAAGGCATTTATTTCATTTTAAGAAATTTTAATTTTTCACATTTTTCCATGAAAAGTGCCAATACCCCCCCTTTTGGGTTCTAGGTGAAAATCTCACACGACACAAATCAAACAAAAATGTTTCCATGGTGTGTATTATTGTTCATTTTCATCAAATAAACAAAATAAAACCCAGAATAAAACCTGAAAGACAAGAAATGAGCATAAAAGATGCTTTAGCGCTAGTGTTAATGTTACTAAAAGAGCCCAAATTTCTAAAAATATTGCGAAAAACAACATTTTTCTGTTTTAGAGTGAATGTTTGAGGTGTATAGAAGGCATTTATTTCATTTTAAGAAATTTTAATTTTTCACATTTTTCCATCAAAAGTGCCAATACCCCCCCTTTGGGTTCTAGGTGAAAATCTCACTCGACACAAATCAAACAAAAATGTTTCCATGTTGTGTATTGTTGTTAATTTTCATGAAAAAACAAAATAAAACCCAGAATAAATCCTGAAAGACAATAAATGAGCAAAAAGATTCTTCAGCGCTAGTGTTAATGTTTCTAAAAGGGCCCAAATTTCTAAAAATATTGCGAAAAACAACATTTTTCTGTTTTAAAGTGAATGTTTGAGGTGTATAGAAGGCATTTATTTCATTTTTAGAAATTTTAATTTTTCACATTTTTCCATGAAAAGTGCCAATACCCCCCCCTTTGTGTTCTAGGTGAAAATCTCACTCGACACAAATCAAACAAAAATGTTTCTATGGAGTTTTTTGTTGTTAATTTTCATGAAATAAACAAAATAAAACCCAGAATAAATCCTGAAAGACAATAAATGAACATAAAAGATGCTTCAGCGCTAGTGTTAATGTGACTGAAAGAGCCCAAATTTCTAAAAATATTGCGAAAAACAACATTTTTCTGTTTTAGAGTGAATGTTTGAGGTGTAAAGAAGGCATTTATTTCATTTTTAGAAATTTTAATTTTTCACATTTTTCCATGAAAAGTGTCAATACCCTTTGGGTTCTAGGTGAAAATCTCACTCGACACAAATCAAACAAAAATGTTTCCATGGTGTGTATTAATGTTCATTTTCATCAAATAAACCAAAATAAAACCCAGAATAAATCCTGAAAGACAAGAAATGAGCATAAAAGATGCTTCAGCGCTAGTGTAAATGTTACTAAAAGAGCCCAAATTTCTAAAAATATTGCGAAAAACAACAATCTTCTGTTTTAAAGTGAAAGTTCGAGGTGTATAGAAGGCATTTATTTCATTTTTAGAAATTTTAATTTTTCACTTTTTTTCATGAAAAGTGCCAATACCCCCCCCTTTGGGTTCTAGGTGAAAATCTCACTCGACACAAATCAACCAAAAATATTTCCATGGTGTGTATTGTTGTTCATTTTCATGAAATAAACAAAATAAAACCCAGAATAAATCCTGAAAGACAATAAATGAGCAAAAAATATGCTTCAGGGCTAGTGTTAATGTTACTAAAAGAGCCCAAATTTCTAAAAATATTGCGAAAAACAACATTTTTCTGTTTTAAAGTGAATGTTTGAGGTGTATAGAAGGCATTTATTTCATTTTAAGAAATTTTAATTTTTCACATTTTTCCATGAAAAGTGCCCATACCCCCCCCTTTGGGTTCTAGGTGAAAATCTCACTCGACACAAATCAAACAAAAATGTTTCCATGGTTTGTATCGTTGTTCATTTTCATGAAATAAACAAAATAAAACCCAGAATAAATCCTGAAAGACAATAAATGAGCATAAAAGATGCTTCAGCGCTAGTGTTAATGTTACTAAAAGAGCCCAAATTTCTAAAAATATTGCGAAAAAACAACATTTTTCTGTTTAAAAGTGAATGTTTGAGGTGTATAGAAGGCATTTATTTCATTTTAAGAAATTTTAATTTTTCACATTTTTCCATGAAAAGTGCCAATACCTCCCTTTTGGGTTCTAGGTGAAAATCTCACTCGGCACAAATCAAACAAAAATGTTTCCATGGTGTGTATTGTTGTTCATTTTCATGAAATAAACAAAATAAAACCCAGAATAAATCCTGAAAGACAAGAAATTAGCATAAAAGATGCTTCAGCGCTAGTGTTAATGTTACTAAAAGAGCCCAAATTTCTAAAAATATTGCGAAAAACAACATTTTTCTGTTTAAGAGTGAATGTTTGAGGTGTATAGAAGACATTTATTTCATTTTTAGAAATTTTAACTTTTCACATTTTTCCATGAAAAATGCCAATACCCCCCCTTTGGGTTCTAGGTGAAAATCTCATTCGACACAAATCAAACAAAAATGTTTCCATGGTGTGTATTGTTGTTCATTTTCATGAAATAAACAAAATAAAACCCAGAATAAATCCTGAAAGACAAGAAATGAGCATAAAAGATGCTTCAGCGCTAATGTTAATGTTACTAAAAGAGCCCAAATTTCTCAAAATATATTGCGAAAAACAACAATCTTCTGTTTTAAAGTGAATGTTTGAGGTGTATAGAAGGCATTTATTTCATTTTAAGAAATTTTAATTTTTCACATTTTTCCATGAAAAGTGCCAATACCCCCCCTTTGGGTTCAAGGTGAAAAACTCACTCGACACAAATCGAACAAAAATGTTTCCATGGAGTGTATTGTTGCTCATTTTCATGAAATAAACAAAATAAAACCCAGAATAAATCCTGAAAGACAAGAAATGAACATAAAAGATGCTTCAGCGCTAGTGTTAATGTAACTAAAAGAGCCCAAATTTCTAAAAATATTGCGAAAAACAACATTTTTCTGTTTTATAGTGAATGTTCGAGGTGTATAGAAGGCATTTATTTCATTTTTAGAAATTTTAATTTTTCACATTTTTCCATGAAAAGTGTCAATACCCCCGGGTTCTAGGTGAAAATCTCACTCGACACAAATCAAACAAAAATGTTTCCATGGTGTGTATTGTTTTTCATTTTCATGAAATAAACAAAATAAAACCCAGTATAAATCCTGAAAGACAATAAATGAGCATAAAAGATGCTTCAGCGCTAGTGTTAATGTTACTTAAAGAGCCCAAATTTCTCAAAATATATTGCGAAAAACAACAATCTTCTGTTTTAAAGTGAATGTTCGAGGTGTATAGAAGGCATTTATTTCATTTTTAGAAATTTTAATTTTTCACATTTTTCCATGAAAAGTGCCAATACCTCCCCTTTGGGTTCTAGGTGAAAATCTCACTCGAATAAAATCAAACAAAAATGTTTCCATGGTGTGTATTGTTGTTCATTTTCATGAAATAAAATAAAACCCAGAATAAATCCTGAAAGACAAGAAATGAGCATAAAAGTTGCTTCAGCGCTAGTGTTAATGTTATTAAAAGAGCCCAAATTTCTAAAAAAAATTGCGAAAAACAACAATCTTCTGTTTTAGAGTGAATGTTTGAGGTGTATAGAAGGCATTTATTTCATTTTTAGAAATTTTAATTTTTCACTTTTTTTCATGAAAAGTGCCAATAACCCCCCTTTGGGTTCTAGGTGAAAATCTCACTCGACACAAATCAAACAAAAATGTTTCTATGGAGTGTATTGTTGTTAATTTTCATGAAATAAACAAAATAAAACCCAGAATAAATCCTGAAAGACAATAATTGAACATGAAAGATGCTTCCGCGCTAGTGTTAATGTTACTGAAATAGCCCAAATTTCTAAAAATATTGCGAAAAACAACATTTTTCTGTTTTAGAGTGAATGTTTGAGGTGTATAGAAGGCATTTATTTCATTTTTAGAAATTTTAATTTTTCACATTTTTCCATGAAAAGTGTCAATACCCCTTTGGGTTCTAGGTGAAAATCTCACTCGACACAAATCAACCAAAAATATTTCCATGGTGTGTATTGTTGTTCATTTTCATGAAATAAACAAAATAAAACCAAGGATATCTCCTGAAAGACAATAAATGAGCATAAAAGATGCTTCAGCGCTAGTGTTAATGTTACTAAAAGAGCCCAAATTTCTAAAAATATTGCGAAAAACAACATTTTTCTGTTTTAGAGTGAATGTTTGAGGTGTATAGAAGGCATTTATTTCATTTTAAGAAATTTTAATTTTTCACATTTTTCCATGAAAAGTGCCAATACCCCTTTGGGTTCTAGGTTAAAATCTTACTCGACACAAATCAAAAAAAAATGTTTCCATGGTGTGTATTGTTGTTCATTTTCATGAAATAAACAAAATAAAACCCAGAATAAATCCTGAAAGACAATAAATGAGCATAAAATATGCTTCAGGGCTAGTGTTAATGTTACTAAAAGAGCCCAAATTTCTAAAAATATTGCGAAAAACAACATTTTTTCTGTTTTAAAGTGAATGTTTGAGGTGTATAGAAGGCATTTATTTCATTTTAAGAAATTTTAATTTTTCACATTTTTCCATGAAAAGTGCCCATACCCCCCCCTTTGGGTTCTAGGTGAAAATCTCACTCGACACAAATCAAACAAAAATGTTTCCATGGTTTGTATCGTTGTTCATTTTCATGAAATAAACAAAATAAAACCCAGAATAAATCCTGAAAGACAATAAATGAGCATAAAAGATGCTTCAGCGCTAGTGTTAATGTTACTAAAAGAGCCCAAATTTCTAAAAATATTGCGAAAAACAACATTTTTCTGTTTAAAAGTGAATGTTTGAGGTGTATAGAAGGCATTTATTTCATTTTAAGAAATTTTAATTTTTCACATTTTTCCATGAAAAGTGCCAATACCTCCCTTTTGGGTTCTAGGTGAAAATCTCACTCGGCACAAATCAAACAAAAATGTTTCCATGGTGTGTATTGTTGTTCATTTTCATGAAATAAAAAAAATAAAACCCAGAATAAATCCTGAAAGACAAGAAATTAGCATAAAAGATGCTTCAGCGCTAGTGTTAATGTTACTAAAAGAGCCCAAATTTCTAAAAATATAACGAAAAACAACATTTTTCTGTTTAAGAGTGAATGTTTGAGGTGTATAGAAGGCATTTATTTCATTTTAAGAAATTTTAATTTTTCACATTTTTCCATGAAAAGTGCCAATACCCCCCCCTTTGGGTTCAAGGTGAAAAACTCACTCGACACAAATCGAACAAAATGTTTCCATGGAGTGTATTGTTGCTCATTTTCATGAAATAAACAAAATAAAACCCAGAATAAATCCTGAAAGACAAGAAATGAACATAAAAGATGCTTCAGCGCTAGTGTTAATGTAACTAAAAGAGCCCAAATTTCTAAAAATATTGCGAAAAACAACATTTTTCTGTTTTATAGTGAATGTTCGAGGTGTATAGAAGGCATTTATTTCATTTTTAGAAATTTTAATTTTTCACATTTTTCCATGAAAAGTGTCAATACCCCCGGGTTCTAGGTGAAAATCTCACTCGACACAAATCAAACAAAAATGTTTCCATGGTGTGTATTGTTTTTCATTTTCATGAAATAAACAAAATAAAACCCAGTATAAATCCTGAAAGACAATAAATGAGCATAAAAGATGCTTCAGCGCTAGTGTTAATGTTACTTAAAGAGCCCAAATTTCTCAAAATATATTGCGAAAAACAACAATCTTCTGTTTTAAAGTGAATGTTCGAGGTGTATAGAAGGCATTTATTTCATTTTTAGAAATTTTAATTTTTCACATTTTTCCATGAAAAGTGCCAATACCTCCCCTTTGGGTTCTAGGTGAAAATCTCACTCGAATAAAATCAAACAAAAATGTTTCCATGGTGTGTATTGTTGTTCATTTTCATGAAATAAAATAAAACCCAGAATAAATCCTGAAAGACAAGAAATGAGCATAAAAGTTGCTTCAGCGCTAGTGTTAATGTTATTAAAAGAGCCCAAATTTCTAAAAAAAATTGCGAAAAACAACAATCTTCTGTTTTAGAGTGAATGTTTGAGGTGTATAGAAGGCATTTATTTCATTTTTAGAAATTTTAATTTTTCACTTTTTTTCATGAAAAGTGCCAATACCCCCCCTTTGGGTTCTAGGTGAAAATCTCACTCGACACAAATCAAACAAAAATGTTTCTATGGAGTGTATTGTTGTTAATTTTCATGAAATAAACAAAATAAAACCCAGAATAAATCCTGAAAGACAATAATTGAACATGAAAGATGCTTCCGCGCTAGTGTTAATGTTACTGAAATAGCCCAAATTTCTAAAAATATTGCGAAAAACAACATTTTTCTGTTTTAGAGTGAATGTTTGAGGTGTATAGAAGGCATTTATTTCATTTTTAGAAATTTTAATTTTTCACATTTTTCCATGAAAAGTGTCAATACCCCTTTGGGTTCTAGGTGAAAATCTCACTCGACACAAATCAAACAAAAATGTTTCCATGGTGTGTATTAATGTTCATTTTCATCAAATAAACCAAAATAAAACCCAGAATAAATCCTGAAAGACAAGAAATGAGCATAAAATATGCTTCAGCGCTAGTGTAAATGTTACTAAAAGGGCCCAAATTTCTAAAAATATTGCGAAAAACAACAATCTTCTGTTTTAAAGTGAAAGTTCGAGGTGTATAGAAGGCATTTATTTCATTTTTAGAAATTTTAATTTTTCACTTTTTTTCATGAAAAGTGCCAATACCCCCCCCTTTGGGTTCTAGGTGAAAATCTCACTCGACAAAAATCAACCAAAAATATTTCCATGGTATGTATTGTTGTTCATTTTCATGAAATAAACAAAATAAAACCAAGGATAAATCCTGAAAGACAATAAATGAGCATAAAAGATGCTTCAGCGCTAGTGTTAATGTTACTAAAAGAGCCCAAATTTCTAAAAATATTGCGAAAAACAACAATCTTCTGTTTTAAAGTGAATGTTCGAGGTGTATAGAAAGCATTTATTTCATTTTTAGAAATTTTAATTTTTCACATTTTTCCATGAAAAGTGCCAATACCCCCCCCTTTGGGTTCTAGGTGAAAATCTCACACGACACAAATCAAACAAAAATGTTTCCATGGTGTGTAATAATGTTCATTTTCATGAAATAAACAAAATAAAACCCTGAATAAATCCTGAAAGACAATAAATGAGCATAAAAGATGCTTCAGCGCTAGTGTTAATGTTAATAAAAGAGCCCAAATTTATAAAAATATTGCGAAAAACAACATTTTTCTGTTTTAAAGTGAATGTTTGAGGTGTATAGAAGGCATTTATTTTATTTTAAGAAATTTTAATTTTTCACATTTTTCCATGAAAAGTGCCAATACCCCTTTGGGTTCTAGGTGAAAATCTCACTCGACACAAATCAAAAAAAAATGTTTCCATGGTGTGTATTGTTGTTCATTTTCATGAAATAAACAAAATAAAACCCAGAATAAATCCTGAAAGACAATAAATGAGCATAAAATATGCTTCAGGGCTAGTGTTAATGTTACTAAAAGAGCCCAAATTTCTAAAAATATTGCGAAAAACAACAATCTTCTGTTTTTAAGTGAATGTTTGAGGTGTATAGAAGGCATTTATTTCATTTTAAGAAATTTTAATTTTTCACATTTTTCCATGAAAAGTGCAAATCCCCCCCCCCTTTGGGTTCAAGGTGAAAATCTCACTCGACACAAATCAAACAAAAATGTTTCCATGGTGTGTATTGTTGTTCATTTTCATGAAATAAACAAAATAAAACCCAGAATAAATCCTGAAAGACAAGAAATGAGCATAAAAATGCTTTAGCGCTAGTGTTAATGTTACTAAAAGAGCCCAAATTTCTAAAAATATTGCGAAAAACAACATTTTTCTGTTTTAGAGTGAATGTTTGAGGTGTATAAAAGGCATTTATTTCATTTTAAGAAATTTTAATTTTTCACATTTTTCCATCAAAAGTGCCAATACCCCCCCTTTGGGTTCTAGGTGAAAATCTCACTCGACACAAATCAAACAAAAATGTTTCCATGGTGTGTATTGTTGTTAATTTTCATGAAAAAACAAAATAAAACCCAGAATAAATCCTGAAAGACAATAAATGAGCAAAAAGATTCTTCAGCGCTAGTGTTTATGTTTCTAAAAGAGCCCAAATTTCTAAAAATATTGCGAAAAACAACATTTTTCTGTTTTAAAGTGAATGTTTGAGGTGTATAGAAGGCATTTATTTCATTTTTAGAAATTTTAATTTTTCACATTTTTCCATGAAAAGTGTCAATACCCCTTTAAGTTCTAGGTGAAAATCTCACTCGACACAAATCAAACAAAAATGTTTCCATGGTGTGTATTAATGTTCATTTTCATCAAATAAACCAAAATAAAACCCAGAATAAATCCTGAAAGACAAGAAATGAGCATAAAAGATGCTTCAGCGCTAGTGTAAATGTTACTAAAAGAGCCCAAATTTCTAAAAATATTGCGAAAAACAACAATCTTCTGTTTTAAAGTGAAAGTTCGAGGTGTATAGAAGGCATTTATTTCATTTTTAGAAATTTTAATTTTTCACTTTTTTTCATGAAAAGTGCCAATACCCCCCCCTTTGGGTTCTAGGTGAAAATCTCACTCGACACAAATCAACCAAAAATATTTCCATGGTGTGTATTGTTGTTCATTTTCATGAAATAAACAAAATAAAACCAAGGATAAATCCTGAAAGACAATAAATGAGCATAAAAGATGCTTCAGCGCTAGTGTTAATGTTACTAAAAGAGCCCAAATTTCTAAAAATATTGCGAAAAACAACAATATTCTGTTTTAAAGTGAATGTTCGAGGTGTATAGAAAGCATTTATTTCATTTTTAGAAATTTTAATTTTTCACATTTTTCCATGAAAAGTGCCAATACCCCCCCCTTTGGGTTCTAGGTGAAAATCTCACACGACACAAATCAAACAAAAATGTTTCCATGGTGTGTATCGTTGTTCATTTTCATGAAATAAACAAAATAAAACCCTGAATAAATCCTGAAAGACAATAAATGAGCATAAAAGATGCTTCAGCGCTAGTGTTAATGTTAATAAAAGAGCCCAAATTTATAAAAATATTGCGAAAAACAACATTTTTCTGTTTTAAAGTGAATGTTTGAGGTGTATAGAAGGCATTTATTTTATTTTAAGAAATTTTAATTTTTCACATTTTTCCATGAAAAGTGCCAATACCCCTTTGGGTTCTAGGTGAAAATCTCACTCGACACAAATCAAAAAAAATGTTTCCATGGTGTGTATTGTTGTTCATTTTCATGAAATAAACAAAATAAAACCCAGAATAAATCCTGAAAGACAATAAATGAGCATAAAATATGCTTCAGGGCTAGTGTTAATGTTACTAAAAGAGCCCAAATTTCTAAAAATATTGCGAAAACAACATTTTTCTGTTTTAAAGTGAATGTTTGAGGTGTATAGAAGGCATTTATTTCATTTTAAGAAATTTTAATTTTTCACATTTTTCCATGAAAAGTGCCCCCCCCCCTTTGGGTTCTAGGTGAAAATCTCACTCGACACAAATCAAACAAAAATGTTTCCATGGTTTGTATCGTTGTTCATTTTCATGAAATAAACAAAATAAAACCCAGAATAAATCCTGAAAGACAATAAATGAGCATAAAAGATGCTTCAGCACTAGTGTAAATGTTACTAAAAGAGCCCAAATTTCTAAAAATATTGCGAAAAACAACATTTTTCTGTTTAAAAGTGAATGTTTGAGGTGTATAGAAGGCATTTATTTCATTTTAAGAAATTTTAATTTTTCACATTTTTCCATGAAAAGTGCCAATACCTCCCTTTTGGGTTCTAGGTGAAAATCTCACTCGGCACAAATCAAACAAAAATGTTTCCATGGTGTGTATTGTTGTTCATTTTCATGAAATAAACAAAATAAAACCCAGAATAAATCCTGAAAGACAAGAAATTAGCATAAAAGATACTTCAGCGCTAGTGTTAATGTTACTAAAAGAGCCCAAATTTCTAAAAATATTGCGAAAAACAACATTTTTCTGTTTAAGAGTGAATGTTTGAGGTGTATAGAAGACATTTATTTCATTTTTAGAAATTTTAACTTTTCACATTTTTCCATGAAAAGTGCCAATACCCCCCCTTTGGGTTCTAGGTGAAAATCTCACTCGACACAAATCAAACAAAAATGTTTCCATGGTGTGTATTGTTGTTCATTTTCATGAAATAAACAAAATAAAACCCAGAATAAATCCTGAAAGACAAGAAATGAGCATAAAAGATGCTTAAGCGCTAATGTTAATGTTACTAAAAGAGCCCAAATTTCTCAAAATATATTGCGAAAAACAACAATCTTCTGTTTTAAAGTGAATGTTTGAGGTGTATAGAAGGCATTTATTTCATTTTAAGAAATTTTAATTTTTCACATTTTTCCATGAAAAGTGCCAATACCCCCCCCTTTGGGTTCTAGGTGAAAAACTCACTCGACACAAATCGAACAAAAATGTTTCCATGGAGTGTATTGTTGCTCATTTTCATGAAATAAACAAAATAAAACCCAGAATAAATCCTGAAAGACAAGAAATGAACATAAAAGATGCTTCAGCGCTAGTGTTAATGTTACTAAAAGAGCCCAAATTTCTAAAAATATTGCGAAAAACAACATTTTTTCTGTTTTATAGTGAATGTTCGTGGTGTATAGAAGGCATTTATTTCATTTTTAGAAATTTTAATTTTTTCACATTTTTCCGTGAAAAGTGTCAATAACCCCGGGTTCTAGGTGAAAATCTCACTCGACATAAATCAAACAAAAATGTTTCCATGGTGTGTATTGTTTTTCATTTTCATGAAATAAACAAAATAAAACCCAGTATAAATCCTGAAAGACAATAAATGAGCATAAAAGATGCTTCAGCGCTAGTGTTAATGTTACTAAAAGAGCCCAAATT
>NW_027286979.1:0-169635 GCF_022747635.1 Hetaerina americana | reverse complement strand
TTTTGGAGTGGGACATAATGGAGTAAAATCCTTGAGGAGTAATTTCCGGGAATATCTGGAATGGGCAAAGTGACAGGCCATAGACACTGATCAACGCTTCTGAATCCAACAAGGATGTATTATTGTTTTAAAAATGCATTCGAAGGAGTCGGCAGAGGTATTTGCTTTGTTGCTGTCATCGTATAGTGCTCTCCCATTATGTGGTATTGGCGGGGTGGGTACCTTTTTCCTTTGCGGACAGTGGGCTAGGGTCCATACCGAATTATCCTTATGTGAGAGTGAACTTATTTTCTCATGCCAAGTTTTTTCCCAATGTTTTCTAGTTTTGGATGTTACAAGGTTTCAAAGTGCACAGAAGCCGATTTTATCTTGGCGGAGATTAGTGCATTGCCAGAGGGCTCTGCCTTGTTTCTAAGTGAAATTAGGCGCAAAATATCCTGAGGTAGTGTGGCACCAGCGATGGAGGCCGGAGAAGGAGGGTAGCAAGAGCGATGAATGATTTTGGTTAAGGTGCTTGTAAAATCTTGAGCCGCTTTCTCTATGCTGTCTGGAGTGCTAGCAGGACATGGGACAAGGTTAATGGCCAAGCAGTTTTCTTTAAATAGTTTCCAGTTAACTCTTCTAGTTGTATGAAGGAGGGTAAGAACGCAGTAAAATATGGGGCAGTGGTCCGAGACTGAGTTATCTAGGTTAAGGATTTGGAATGCGATATCTGCGAATAATAGAACTACATCCAGGATATCGGAGGAGTGGGAGTGATGATGGAAGTGGGTAGGGAATGGCGGTGAGTGAATTGCGATATTTTTGGTAAATAGGAGCTTATGAAGGGCTCGCCTTTGTGTAGTAGTGGTTTTTCCAGCTTTTGTTTTTTGTATTTTATGCCATTTATGTTCCATTGTAAAACTTTAAGGAAGTGGTTGTTTATTTGTAAATTAGGCACCATTTACAAGTTGAAGAAGGGCTGGTATAAGGTCATTGGTTATGATGCTAATAAGGGTTTTATTGTCAGTAGGAGAGAGAAGTTTCGTAATTATGCTCAATAGAGCAGTTCTTATATTTGCGGTTGATGATTGGTCATTGATTGAGGGAGACTGTTGTCCAGAGGTTGGCGGAGGGTGTTGATCGGAGGTTAGGGGAGAGTTAAGAGATGATTGAGGAGTTCACAGCCAAGCTGTCAGCTATCAAGAGGGCCCTAAAAGACATAAGAGAATGTAATGGCTCTTCTCTCATCTGTTCGCACTCATTGATTTCCCTATAATCCATATCAGTCTTGTCATCAATGCACCTGATGGTTCAGGAGATCTATTATACCCTGTGGTCCCTTCAGATAAAGGGGAAGTAGGTATCCTCTACATGGACTGCTGGTCATGTGGGAATACCAGGCATTGAAAAGGCTGGCAAAGCAGCAAATGAAGCCCTGGTCAATCTCAAAACAGACTCAGCTTTGCTTCCTGTGCTGGATGTCGGGGCTGCCTTGCTGAATTTGGTTCTGAACCAGTGGAAGGAAGCTTGGTGATTCTTGCAAAACGAGGAAGTTAAGGCCATAAATTTGGTTGTTTTGACAGGGCCCTCTTCCATCTGGAACATTCAGAGGGAAGAGAGGTCAGGATCACGCGCCTGAGAATAGGGCACTTAGCCCTCACGCACTCTTCATGGAGACAAAAATGCAACCTTGCTGCAATGTTTGTAACTTGCACCTGATTGTGACTCAGAAATAAATTATAAAAGGCCAGATACCTTTTTAAAATATGAGATAATTTAAGAAATAGTTTAGGAGAGGACCCCAACTCTTTAGGTAAGGTTTCCGAGTTTTTAAAGGAAACTGACCTGAACGGACAACTTGAGTTTCCGTTTATTTTTTTTTAAATAATTTTGTTTTTAACTATTTATATGTTTTTTATCCATTGACGTATTTATCAAAATTGGATTGAGGTTTTAAATGTTTTAAAAAGTGGTGCAAAAACAACCACAGTGGTTGATGCATCCAAAAACCCCAACTATCAATACGGGTTGGTTTCTTTGGGTAAGACCATTTCCTTCAGCTGAGAGATCTCAATGAAAATGTTGGTAGGTACGGAAGAGAGGGGTGATCCCATGGCTGCACTTTCATGATGTTCAATTTGCTTATCATTTTAAAGGAAGTATAAGTTCCTGAGGCAGAATTTTCGAGGTCCAGGTTAATCCTTAGCTAATCCCTGTGAGGTGAGGTTTTTGATGAGTAGCATGGAGCCATCAATGGGCGTATTTGTGAACAAGGAGATTACATCAAAGGCCACCAGCATGTTGACTATTTGGACTTCAGCATTCCGAATAATGTGAATGAAATCCATGGAAGTTTTAGCAAAAAAGTCAGTTTTTCTGGCGAAGAGTTGAAGAGCATGCGCAACAAATTGCGGTAGCTTGTGGGTTGGTGCATCGATGTTGCTGACGATGGGTCGTCAGCAACATCGATGCGTCATCACCTTAAGTGCCATCAAAGCACGCCGAAATTTGGAAACTAAGAAGAAAAAGAACCACAATGAAACTACAAGATATTAACTTGCATTACTGGAAAGATAGCCCAGGCGTGTACACTAATAGGCAATGGTTTGCATTCTTAAACTATAATTACATATTTTATGTATTTTTTACACTCCTTCCCATGTATGGTAAATTTATTCATTCATTTATTTATTATATTACCAACACGAAGCCCGGATACATCATGAAATGACTTTCTTGCTTGCAAGAAAGAAAAACATCTTCAATTGCCATTATATATTTGTGGAGAAAGGAAAGTCAAACGTTTGTATGTCTCCGCACATGTCCAATAATTTGATTTTCCTTTTCAGTATTTGATCTTTATACCTAATAAACGAAAATATAGTATCCATAGAGCATACTTTATTTCTCTTTAAAATTAAATCTTATTCTCAATCTAATTCGAAACTTTTCATTCTTCACTTGTTTGTTACTGTTGCCACGGCTACAGCGTCACCATATGATCGAATCAAAACAAACATTATTGCGTACTTCAGAAACAATATTCTTTACACACTCACAGACCATAGGCTTTCCTTTCCAACTGAATGACATGGAGCAGATTCTTAACGGTATGGCTTCTCATTTGCGTAAACAAGGATATACTGCTTCAGGTTGCAAATCTTAGTGAATGTATTTTGGAAAGAATGGACGGGTGAGATCATTTGTGAGATATATGCCTTTTAAATTTGGAGAACACCTAATTACATACACAACAATAATACTTGCTGCTGAGATAGTCATGTTTTAATTGCTTTGGGCTCTGCTTGAATTGACTGCAGTATCAATCTCTGTAGAAAATATATTTGTAAATGTTCCTTTTTGAAGTAGTTAAGATCGTATGTTTTTGGTAGAATTGAACGGGAGTCAAGTGTCAAACGACAGCTATAAACATCGTCAATAATGTTTAGAAAATAGTATTATTTCACATGCGCAATGATCAAACGATACATTGACTCCAAATCATTCAAAATGGATAGTTAAAATACAACGGTTATAAATAGTAAGATTCGATATTTAAGTAGTTAACGTAAAATTAGATTTTTATTGTTTTCTGTAGTGAGGTATTATTTAATTTAATATGCTGAATCAATTCCCAAATACACCTATTAACGCCACAAATCCCTTGCTGTTGTGAAATACTCCTTTTTAATTATGGTGATTGGGATCGAATTCATTTCTTCTTCTACATTCTGTTCGATTGGCATTGCTTTTATTCTTGAAAATGCCATTATTTAAGGATACAAGTGTGACCTTTATATTTCAAATGCATTTAATGTACTCACTTTCACAGCAAACCGATAATGGTTGATTATATGCAGTTTAATTGAGTACACTATGCATTTAGACGGGCTTTATTTTTATACAAATTCAGAATCAATGGAAACAAAATTTATTTAAATATTGGAGCAATGTAAGACAATAAGAAGTCTCCTTGAATTTGAGTGTTTGTGTGCAATAATATAAAAATGTTTAACATCACCAATATAATGGCACGCTCATTTAAACTGTTAAATTCTCATTATGTATGATTAAGGATCATGCATCAATTGTCCTTTGATAATGGAGAATTTAGTAGACCAAAATGTGCAAACATAATAAAATGGCACCCATCATGATTTCTGTCAAATTTCCTTGAAGAATTAGCAGTTTTAATGTGGCGTTCTTGGATTTATTTTGAAGAATGCACCAAACTCATAGGATTTCATTTCCACCTTACTCATCTCTCAATAAACAATCTGTGTCACAGAAACAGTGTAAAAAAACAGATAGTTCTACATTTGAATGTCCACAATATGAAATGCGCTGTAAGTTGATGAAATTCCACAATAAATAGTATTATTTAGATTTGCTCTACCCCTCATGGTGTACAATCATGACTCCACAGCTAATTAAAAATGGTCTGCAGAAATCACGTTGTGGTGTATTAGCAAGGGAGGAAAAATCTCTCTTGGGTAGTAGCAAGATTCGTATGACATGTTTTGGGAAATGACCCCATAACTCATCACTGCAATTCAAATGACATGGAAAGAAGACGTGGTCAAGTGTTAAACGATACTCATTTGAAATGGGAAAGTTGAGCTTTAATCAGTTCATTACAGATCTGACTGATGTGAGTCTCCCTGTTAAGTTTCCTATCTATATTAATTCGTAGTATTTTAGAATTTTCAACATCAGTACATTTTTATATACTATAACTGCATACATTATGCTGAGTTTTGTTAGTATTTAAACGTAAATGATTAATATGAAACCTTCCTGCTTATCCTGTCTTTGAGTGGCTCTGAATCGTACCTTTGCATCTTCTAGATTTTTATATTTTTGCACACAAAAAGCATAATAATGATATAAAACATATGTAGGTTTAATTTTACAGGGCAAATCAGGTATCATGATGATACCCAAAATAGCTCAATACTAGAAATTTGTCATGAAAATATGGGCATTAAAATTATTATTGGAAGCAAAATGAGGCCATGTCTTTATGGACAAATTAACCCTAGAACTACTAAAAATTTAAGAGAAATTAGGTAAATCAGACTGTTGTGCTACAATACAATTTTCAAGGAAATAATGAAATTAACTCCTAATAATAATAATCTAGAAGGAACTTGAATCCTTAAATGAAACATCCCTATCCTGTTCATTCCCTTTTCTTGCTCGTCTCACATTCTCCCCTCTATTACCATCTTGAACAGTCCCTTTTTCGGTCAATATGCCCTTCATCCATTTTTACTGCCTCAATAGGATTTCTCCCAACCAACCCCTCTCTTCACCCACCATACCAAGTACTTTCTCATTGGTTTTCTTCTCGGTCCATTTCACCTTCTCCTTTTTCTCCACACCCACATGTCAAAAGCCGCCAGTCCACGACTATCCTCCTGCTTCAATGACCACATTTCCGTATATAACTATGCACCATATCAAAAGTTTCACGAGTCTTTTTTTAATATTCTTACTTAAAGTCCCATTCGTCAACTCTCTCCTCCTTATGAAAGCCTCTGTGCCTAGCGTAATTCTTCTCCATACGTCCCTACTACTATGACCGTATTGGTCCAAATGCTTCAGAGATACGTGAACTATTCTATCTGCATTAGTTTTTGCCCTCCTATTTTAATGTTTAGCTTTGCTTTTTTTCTTTCTAGAAAATTGCATAACCTTTGTTTTATTAATATTGATTCTCATCCCATACCTGTCGCCCTGAATTTCCAATTCACTCAGCAATCCTTACAACCCTTCGGCTGACTGACAAACTAAAGCTTGGTCATCCGCAAACCTAATTAATTTTACGAATTCCATTCTTCCATTTTCTGGCGTAGTTTACGTTTACGCATTTTGTGGTGTTAATGGTTAGTTTCCAATCGGTCATCCACTCTGCTATGCTCTTAAGGTGTTCTTGGACATTTTTTGCGGCATGATTTGGGTCAGAGGAAGTTGACGCTCTAGCTGAGTCATCCGCATGGAGGTAGCTTTTGGGTCGGAGGGGAGGTCGTTAATGTAGAGGTTGAATAGGACGGGTGACAAAATTGATCCTTGGAGAAAGCCTGCGGATATGTACTGGGTAGTTGATTTGGCATTGTTAAGGGCTAAAAAGAATGTGCGGTTTGAAAGAAAGGAGGGGATGGTCTTATTAAGGTATACTGATATGTCGGTTTTAAGCAGTTTATGTATTAAACCAGTTCGCCAGAACTTGTCAAAAGCTTTCCAAGATTATTCGGGTCTCCCACTTGGTCCACGTTCGTAGGGTTGTCGACGTTTCGATGGCCGAGTCGTCCATCGTCTTCAGGGCATTTCGGTACTCAGGTTTGGCCGCCTTATATAGTTTGGTCGGGAGGTCAAGTCACGTCTGATTGGTCGGACGCTTTCCGCCTCTTGTTTTGCCTGATGTTCCTCAAAATGGGTTTCCACGCGTTACTGAGGGAGTATCCGCTGTCTCGGTTAATGGATTTGTTTTCGAGCCGGATCACTATTGCTTCCTTAGTCAATCTTTCCCAGAATTTTTCTTCTCGGCAAAGGACCCTTGTCTCCTCCCACCGAATGCTATGGTCTGAGATGATGCTGTGCTCTGCAATGGCTGACTTCTCAGGTTGGCACAGTCTGAGGTGTCTCCGGTGTTCTTTTAACCCTTAGCGATGGTCCTTCCGGTCTCTCTAACGTAGACTTGGCCGCACTCGCAGGGTATTCGGTATACTCCCGGGGTCATTAGGCCACAGGGGTCCTTTGCCCTTACTAATTCGTCCCTGAGTTTGTTACAGGGACGGAAGTAGGTGTCGATGTTGTACCTCTTCAGTATTCTCGTGACCTTCCCCGAGACCGTGGAGACAAAGGGTAGACCCGCCCTTGCCAGTGGTTTTGGTTCTTCTTCCTACGAACGTGGACCCGGTGGGAGACCCGAATAATCTTGGAAAACATTATTCGCCGGGAAAGTACCAGATCATTCTTGTCAAAAGCTCTTTGGAAATCAAGGAAGACTACTTGGGTGTGCTTGTGGATGTGGAAGCCGAAAGTGATCAGTTAAACCAATCTTGTTATTTGCTGAGTCATGGAATGGCGACGGCGGAAGCCAGTTTGCTCAGGTCTGATCAAGTCTAGGGCCGAGATTTCTTCTTTGAGCCTGTTTAAGATGCATTTTTCTAGAAGTTTGCCCATGCAGGGGAGCAGGCCACTGGGTCTATAGTTAGGGATATAAGAAGGATTTTTATCGGGTTTTGGAAGGAGTATTATCTTAGCCGTTTTCAATGCCTTTGGGAAGTACGATTGGGAAAGATGGCGTTGAGAATAGAGAGTAGGTGTTTGATAAAAGATTTAGGAAGGTTTTTCAGGTGAAGGTAGGAGATTTGATCGGGTCCCAGTGATGACTTTGTTTTGGAGTGGGACATAATGGAGTAAAATCCTTGAGGAGTAATTTCCGGGAATATCTGGAATGGGCAAAGTGACAGGCCATAGACACTGATCAACGCTTCTGAATCCAACAAGGATGTATTATTGTTTTAAAAATGCATTCGAAGGAGTCGGCAGAGGTATTTGCTTTGTTGCTGTCATCGTATAGTGCTCTCCCATTATGTGGTATTGGCGGGGTGGGTACCTTTTTCCTTTGCGGACAGTGGGCTAGGGTCCATACCGAATTATCCTTATGTGAGAGTGAACTTATTTTCTCATGCCAAGTTTTTTCCCAATGTTTTCTAGTTTTGGATGTTACAAGGTTTCAAAGTGCACAGAAGCCGATTTTATCTTGGCGGAGATTAGTGCATTGCCAGAGGGCTCTGGCCTTGTTTCTAAGTGAAATTAGGCGCAAAATATCCTGAGGTAGTGTGGCACCAGCGATGGAGGCCGGAGAAGGAGGGTAGCAAGAGCGATGAATGATTTTGGTTAAGGTGCTTGTAAAATCTTGAGCCGCTTTCTCTATGCTGTCTGGAGTGCTAGCAGGACATGGGACAAGGTTAATGGCCAAGCAGTTTTCTTTAAATAGTTTCCAGTTAACTCTTCTAGTTGTATGAAGGAGGGTAAGAACGCAGTAAAATATGGGGCAGTGGTCCGAGACTGAGTTATCTAGGTTAAGGATTTGGAATGCGATATCTGCGAATAATAGAACTACATCCAGGATATCGGAGGAGTGGGAGTGATGATGGAAGTGGGTAGGGAATGGCGGTGAGTGAATTGCGATATTTTTGGTAAATAGGAGCTTATGAAGGGCTCGCCTTTGTGTAGTAGTGGTTTTTCCAGCTTTTGTTTTTTGTATTTTATGCCATTTATGTTCCATTGTAAAACTTTAAGGAAGTGGTTGTTTATTTGTAAATTAGGCACCATTTACAAGTTGAAGAAGGGCTGGTATAAGGTCATTGGTTATGATGCTAATAAGGGTTTTATTGTCAGTAGGAGAGAGAAGTTTCGTAATTATGCTCAATAGAGCAGTTCTTATATTTGCGGTTGATGATTGGTCATTGATTGAGGGAGACTGTTGTCCAGAGGTTGGCGGAGGGTGTTGATCGGAGGTTAGGGGAGAGTTAAGAGATGATTGAGGAGTTCACAGCCAAGCTGTCAGCTATCAAGAGGGCCCTAAAAGACATAAGAGAATGTAATGGCTCTTCTCTCATCTGTTCGCACTCATTGATTTCCCTATAATCCATATCAGTCTTGTCATCAATGCACCTGATGGTTCAGGAGATCTATTATACCCTGTGGTCCCTTCAGATAAAGGGGAAGTAGGTATCCTCTACATGGACTGCTGGTCATGTGGGAATACCAGGCATTGAAAAGGCTGGCAAAGCAGCAAATGAAGCCCTGGTCAATCTCAAAACAGACTCAGCTTTGCTTCCTGTGCTGGATGTCGGGGCTGCCTTGCTGAATTTGGTTCTGAACCAGTGGAAGGAAGCTTGGTGATTCTTGCAAAACGAGGAAGTTAAGGCCATAAATTTGGTTGTTTTGACAGGGCCCTCTTCCATCTGGAACATTCAGAGGGAAGAGGTCAGGATCACGCGCCTGAGAATAGGGCACTTAGCCCTCACGCACTCTTCATGGAGACAAAAATGCAACCTTGCTGCAATGTTTGTAACTTGCACCTGATTGTGACTCAGAAATAAATTATAAAAGGCCAGATACCTTTTTTAAAATATGAGATAATTTAAGAAATAGTTTAGGAGAGGACCCCAACTCTTTAGGTAAGGTTTCCGAGTTTTTAAAGGAAACTGACCTGAACGGACAACTTGAGTTTCCGTTTATTTTTTTTTAAATAATTTTGTTTTTAACTATTTATATGTTTTTTATCCATTGACGTATTTATCAAAATTGGATTGAGGTTTTAAATGTTTTAAAAAGTGGTGCAAAAACAACCACAGTGGTTGATGCATCCAAAAACCCCAACTATCAATACGGGTTGGTTTCTTTGGGTAAGACCATTTCCTTCAGCTGAGAGATCTCAATGAAAATGTTGGTAGGTACGGAAGAGAGGGGTGATCCCATGGCTGCACTTTCATGATGTTCAATTTGCTTATCATTTTAAAGGAAGTATAAGTTCCTGAGGCAGAATTTTCGAGGTCCAGGTTAATCCTTAGCTAATCCCTGTGAGGTGAGGTTTTTGATGAGTAGCATGGAGCCATCAATGGGCGTATTTGTGAACAAGGAGATTACATCAAAGGCCACCAGCATGTTGACTATTTGGACTTCAGCATTCCGAATAATGTGAATGAAATCCATGGAAGTTTTAGCAAAAAAGTCAGTTTTTCTGGCGAAGAGTTGAAGAGCATGCGCAACAAATTGCGGTAGCTTGTGGGTTGGTGCATCGATGTTGCTGACGATGGGTCGTCAGCAACATCGATGCGTCATCACCTTAAGTGCCATCAAAGCACGCTGAAATTTGGAAACTAAGAAGAAAAAGAACCACAATGAAACTACAAGATATTAACTTGCATTACTGGAAAGATAGCCCAGGCGTGTACACTAATAGGCAATGGTTTGCATTCTTAAATATAATTACATATTTTATGTATTTTTTACACTCCTTCCCATGTATGGTAAATTTATTCAATCATTTATTTATTATATTACCAACACGAAGCCCGGATACATCATGAAATGACTTTCTTGCTTGCAAGAAAGAAAAACATCTTCAATTGCCATTATATATTTGTGGAGAAAGGAAAGTCAAACGTTTGTATGTCTCCGCACATGTCCAATAATTTGATTTTCCTTTTCAGTATTTGATCTTTATACCTAATAAACGAAAATATAGTATCCATAGAGCATACTTTATTTCTCTTTAAAATTAAATCTTATTCTCAATCTAATTCGAAACTTTTCATTCTTCACTTGTTTGTTACTGTTGCCACGGCTACAGCGTCACCATATGATCGAATCAAAACAAACATTATTGCGTACTTCAGAAACAATATTCTTTACACACTCACAGACCATAGGCTTTCCTTTCCAACTGAATGACATGGAGCAGATTCTTAACGGTATGGCTTCTCATTTGCGTAAACAAGGATATACTGCTTCAGGTTGCAAATCTTAGTGAATGTATTTTGGAAAGAATGGACGGGTGAGATCATTTGTGAGATATATGCCTTTTAAATTTGGAGAACACCTAATTACATACACAACAATAATACTTGCTGCTGAGATAGTCATGTTTTAATTGCTTTGGGCTCTGCTTGAATTGACTGCAGTATCAATCTCTGTAGAAAATATATTTGTAAATGTTCCTTTTTGAAGTAGTTAAGATCGTATGTTTTTGGTAGAATTGAACGGGAGTCAAGTGTCAAACGACAGCTATAAACATCGTCAATAATGTTTAGAAAATAGTATTATTTCACATGCGCAATGATCAAACGATACATTGACTCCAAATCATTCAAAATGGATAGTTAAAATACAACGGTTATAAATAGTAAGATTCGATATTTAAGTAGTTAACGTAAAATTAGATTTTTATTGTTTTCTGTAGTGAGGTATTATTTAATTTAATATGCTGAATCAATTCCCAAATACACCTATTAACGCCACAAATCCCTTGCTGTTGTGAAATACTCCTTTTTAATTATGGTGATTGGGATCGAATTCATTTCTTCTTCTACATTCTGTTCGATTGGCATTGCTTTTATTCTTGAAAATGCCATTATTTAAGGATACAAGTGTGACCTTTATATTTCAAATGCATTTAATGTACTCACTTTCACAGCAAACCGATAATGGTTGATTATATGCAGTTTAATTGAGTACACTATGCATTTAGACGGGCTTTATTTTTATACAAATTCAGAATCAATGGAAACAAAATTTATTTAAATATTGGAGCAATGTAAGACAATAAGAAGTCTCCTTGAATTTGAGTGTTTGTGTGCAATAATATAAAAATGTTTAACATCACCAATATAATGGCACGCTCATTTAAACTGTTAAATTCTCATTATGTATGATTAAGGATCATGCATCAATTGTCCTTTGATAATGGAGAATTTAGTAGACCAAAATGTGCAAACATAATAAAATGGCACCCATCATGATTTCTGTCAAATTTCCTTGAAGAATTAGCAGTTTTAATGTGGCGTTCTTGGATTTATTTTGAAGAATGCACCAAACTCATAGGATTTCATTTCCACCTTACTCATCTCTCAATAAACAATCTGTGTCACAGAAACAGTGTAAAAAAACAGATAGTTCTACATTTGAATGTCCACAATATGAAATGCGCTGTAAGTTGATGAAATTCCACAATAAATAGTATTATTTAGATTTGCTCTACCCCTCATGGTGTACAATCATGACTCCACAGCTAATTAAAAATGGTCTGCAGAAATCACGTTGTGGTGTATTAGCAAGGTAGGAAAAATCTCTCTTGGGTAGTAGCAAGATTCGTATGACATGTTTTGGGAAATGACCCCATAACTCATCACTGCAATTCAAATGACATGGAAAGAAGACGTGGTCAAGTGTTAAACGATACTCATTTGAAATGGGAAAGTTGAGCTTTAATCAGTTCATTACAGATCTGACTGATGTGAGTCTCCCTGTTAAGTTTCCTATCTATATTAATTCGTAGTATTTTAGAATTTTCAACATCAGTACATTTTTATATACTATAACTGCATACATTATGCTGAGTTTTGTTAGTATTTAAACGTAAATGATTAATATGAAACCTTCCTGCTTATCCTGTCTTTGAGTGGCTCTGAATCGTACCTTTGCATCTTCTAGATTTTTATATTTTTGCACACAAAAAGCATAATAATGATATAAAACATATGTAGGTTTAATTTTACAGGGCAAATCAGGTATCATGATGATACCCAAAATAGCTCAATACTAGAAATTTGTCATGAAAATATGGGCATTAAAATTATTATTGGAAGCAAAATGAGGCCATGTCTTTATGGACAAATTAACCCTAGAACTACTAAAAATTTAAGAGAAATTAGGTAAATCAGACTGTTGTGCTACAATACAATTTTCAAGGAAATAATGAAATTAACTCCTAATAATAATAATCTAGAAGGAACTTGAATCCTTAAATGAAACATCCCTATCCTGTTCATTCCCTTTTCTTGCTCGTCTCACATTCTCCCCTATATTACCATCTTGAACAGTCCCTTTTTCGGTCAATATGCCCTTCATCCATTTTTACTGCCTCAATAGGATTTCTCCCAACCAACCCCTCTCTTCACCCACTATACCAAGTACTTTCTCATTGGTTTTCTTCTCGGTCCATTTCACCTTCTCCTTTTTCTCCACACCCACATGTCAAAAGCCGCCAGTCCACGACTATCCTCCTGCTTCAATGACCACATTTCCGTATATAACTATGCACCATATCAAAAGTTTCACGAGTCTTTTTTTAATATTCTTACTTAAAGTCCCATTCGTCAACTCTCTCCTCCTTATGAAAGCCTCTGTGCCTAGCGTAATTCTTCTCCATACGTCCCTACTACTATGACCGTATTGGTCCAAATGCTTCAGAGATACGTGAACTATTCTATCTGCATTAGTTTTTGCCCTCCTATTTTAATGTTTAGCTTTGCTTTTTTCTTTCTAGAAAATTGCATAACCTTTGTTTTATTAATATTGATTCTCATCCCATACCTGTCGCCCTGAATTTCCAATTCACTCAGCAATCCTTACAACCCTTCGGCTGACTGACAAACTAAAGCTTGGTCATCCGCAAACCTAATTAATTTTACGAATTCCATTCTTCCATTTTCTGGCGTAGTTTACGTTTACGCATTTTGTGGTGTTAATGGTTAGTTTCCAATCGGTCATCCACTCTGCTATGCTCTTAAGGTGTTCTTGGACATTTTTTGCGGCATGATTTGGGTCAGAGGAAGTTGACGCTCTAGCTGAGTCATCCGCATGGAGGTAGCTTTTGGGTCGGAGGGGAGGTCGTTAATGTAGAGGTTGAATAGGACGGGTGACAAAATTGATCCTTGGAGAAAGCCTGCGGATATGTACTGGGTAGTTGATTTGGCATTGTTAAGGGCTAAAAAGAATGTGCGGTTTGAAAGAAAGGAGGGGATGGTCTTATTAAGGTATACTGATATGTCGGTTTTAAGCAGTTTATGTATTAAACCAGTTCGCCAGAACTTGTCAAAAGCTTTCCAAGATTATTCGGGTCTCCCACTTGGTCCACGTTCGTAGGGTTGTTGACGTTTCGATGGCCGAGTCGTCCATCGTCTTCAGGGCATTTCGGTACTCAGGTTTGGCCGCCTTATATAGTTTGGTCGGGAGGTCAAGTCACGTCTGATTGGTCGGACGCTTTCCGCCTCTTGTTTTGCCTGATGTTCCTCAAAATGGGTTTCCACGCGTTACTGAGGGAGTATCCGCTGTCTCGGTTAATGGATTTGTTTTCGAGCCGGATCACTATTGCTTCCTTAGTCAATCTTTCCCAGAATTTTTCTTCTCGGCAAAGGACCCTTGTCTCCTCCCACCGAATGCTATGGTCTGAGATGATGCTGTGCTCTGCAATGGCTGACTTCTCAGGTTGGCACAGTCTGAGGTGTCTCCGGTGTTCTTTTAACCCTTAGCGATGGTCCTTCCGGTCTCTCTAAAGTAGACTTGGCCGCACTCGCAGGGTATTCGGTATACTCCCGGGGTCATTAGGTCACAGGGGTCCTTTGCCCTTACTAATTCGTCCCTGAGTTTGTTACAGGGACGGAAGTAGGTGTCGATGTTGTACCTCTTCAGTATTCTCGTGACCTTCCCCGAGACCGTGGAGACAAAGGGTAGACCCGCCCTTGCCAGTGGTTTTGGTTCTTCTTCCTACGAACGTGGACCCGGTGGGAGACCCGAATAATCTTGGAAAACATTATTCGCCGGGAAAGTACCAGATCATTCTTGTCAAAAGCTCTTTGGAAATCAAGGAAGACTACTTGGGTGTGCTTGTGGATGTGGAAGCCGAAAGTGATCAGTTAAACCAATCTTGTTATTTGCTGAGTCATGGAATGGCGACGGCGGAAGCCAGTTTGCTCAGGTCTGATCAAGTCTAGGGCCGAGATTTCTTCTTTGAGCCTGTTTAAGATGCATTTTTCTAGAAGTTTGCCCATGCAGGGGAGCAGGCCACTGGGTCTATAGTTAGGGATATAAGAAGGATTTTTATCGGGTTTTGGAAGGAGTATTATCTTAGCCGTTTTCAATGCCTTTGGGAAGTACGATTGGGAAAGATGGTGTTGAGAATAGAGAGTAGGTGTTTGATAAAAGATTTAGGAAGGTTTTTCAGGTGAAGGTAGGAGATTTGATCGGGTCCCAGTGATGACTTTGTTTTGGAGTGGGACATAATGGAGTAAAATCCTTGAGGAGTAATTTCCGGGAATATCTGGAATGGGCAAAGTGACAGGCCATAGACACTGATCAACGCTTCTGAATCCAACAAGGATGTATTATTGTTTTAAAAATGCATTCGAAGGAGTCGGCAGAGGTATTTGCTTTGTTGCTGTCATCGTATAGTGCTCTCCCATTATGTGGTATTGGCGGGGTGGGTACCTTTTTCCTTTGCGGACAGTGGGCTAGGGTCCATACCGAATTATCCTTATGTGAGAGTGAACTTATTTTCTCATGCCAAGTTTTTTCCCAATGTTTTCTAGTTTTGGATGTTACAAGGTTTCAAAGTGCACAGAAGCCGATTTTATCTTGGCGGAGATTAGTGCATTGCCAGAGGGCTCTGGCCTTGTTTCTAAGTGAAATTAGGCGCAAAATATCCTGAGGTAGTGTGGCACCAGCGATGGAGGCCGGAGAAGGAGGGTAGCAAGAGCAATGAATGATTTTGGTTAAGGTGCTTGTAAAATCTTGAGCCGCTTTCTCTATGCTGTCTGGAGTGCTAGCAGGACATGGGACAAGGTTAATGGCCAAGCAGTTTTCTTTAAATAGTTTCCAGTTAACTCTTCTAGTTGTATGAAGGAGGGTAAGAACGCAGTAAAATATGGGGCAGTGGTCCGAGACTGAGTTATCTAGGTTAAGGATTTGGAATGCGATATCTGCGAATAATAGAACTACATCCAGGATATCGGAGGAGTGGGAGTGATGATGGAAGTGGGTAGGGAATGGCGGTGAGTGAATTGCGATATTTTTGGTAAATAGGAGCTTATGAAGGGCTCGCCTTTGTGTAGTAGTGGTTTTTCCAGCTTTTGTTTTTTGTATTTTATGCCATTTATGTTCCATTGTAAAACTTTAAGGAAGTGGTTGTTTATTTGTAAATTAGGCACCATTTACAAGTTGAAGAAGGGCTGGTATAAGGTCATTGGTTATGATGCTAATAAGGGTTTTATTGTCAGTAGGAGAGAGAAGTTTCGTAATTATGCTCAATAGAGCAGTTCTTATATTTGCGGTTGATGATTGGTCATTGATTGAGGGAGACTGTTGTCCAGAGGTTGGCGGAGGGTGTTGATCGGAGGTTAGGGGAGAGTTAAGAGATGATTGAGGAGTTCACAGCCAAGCTGTCAGCTATCAAGAGGGCCCTAAAAGACATAAGAGAATGTAATGGCTCTTCTCTCATCTGTTCGCACTCATTGATTTCCCTATAATCCATATCAGTCTTGTCATCAATGCACCTGATGGTTCAGGAGATCTATTATACCCTGTGGTCCCTTCAGATAAAGGGGAAGTAGGTATCCTCTACATGGACTGCTGGTCATGTGGGAATACCAGGCATTGAAAAGGCTGGCAAAGCAGCAAATGAAGCCCTGGTCAATCTCAAAACAGACTCAGCTTTGCTTCCTGTGCTGGATGTCGGGGCTGCCTTGCTGAATTTGGTTCTGAACCAGTGGAAGGAAGCTTGGTGATTCTTGCAAAACGAGGAAGTTAAGGCCATAAATTTGGTTGTTTTGACAGGGCCCTCTTCCATCTGGAACATTCAGAGGGAAGAGGTCAGGATCACGCGCCTGAGAATAGGGCACTTAGCCCTCACGCACTCTTCATGGAGACAAAAATGCAACCTTGCTGCAATGTTTGTAACTTGCACCTGATTGTGACTCAGAAATAAATTATAAAAGGCCAGATACCTTTTTTAAAATATGAGATAATTTAAGAAATAGTTTAGGAGAGGACCCCAACTCTTTAGGTAAGGTTTCCGAGTTTTTAAAGGAAACTGACCTGAACGGACAACTTGAGTTTCCGTTTATTTTTTTTTAAATAATTTTGTTTTTAACTATTTATATGTTTTTTATCCATTGACGTATTTATCAAAATTGGATTGAGGTTTTAAATGTTTTAAAAAGTGGTGCAAAAACAACCACAGTGGTTGATGCATCCAAAAACCCCAACTATCAATACGGGTTGGTTTCTTTGGGTAAGACCATTTCCTTCAGCTGAGAGATCTCAATGAAAATGTTGGTAGGTACGGAAGAGAGGGGTGATCCCATGGCTGCACTTTCATGATGTTCAATTTGCTTATCATTTTAAAGGAAGTATAAGTTCCTGAGGCAGAATTTTCGAGGTCCAGGTTAATCCTTAGCTAATCCCTGTGAGGTGAGGTTTTTGATGAGTAGCATGGAGCCATCAATGGGCGTATTTGTGAACAAGGAGATTACATCAAAGGCCACCAGCATGTTGACTATTTGGACTTCAGCATTCCGAATAATGTGAATGAAATCCATGGAAGTTTTAGCAAAAAGGTCAGTTTTTCTGGCGAAGAGTTGAAGAGCATGCGCAACAAATTGCGGTAGCTTGTGGGTTGGTGCATCGATGTTGCTGACGATGGGTCGTCAGCAACATCGATGCGTCATCACCTTAAGTGCCATCAAAGCACGCTGAAATTTGGAAACTAAGAAGAAAAAGAACCACAATGAAACTACAAGATATTAACTTGCATTACTGGAAAGATAGCCCAGGCGTGTACACTAATAGGCAATGGTTTGCATTCTTAAATATAATTACATATTTTATGTATTTTTTACACTCCTTCCCATGTATGGTAAATTTATTCATTCATTTATTTATTATATTACCAACACGAAGCCCGGATACATCATGAAATGACTTTCTTGCTTGCAAGAAAGAAAAACATCTTCAATTGCCATTATATATTTGTGGAGAAAGGAAAGTCAAACGTTTGTATGTCTCCGCACATGTCCAATAATTTGATTTTCCTTTTCAGTATTTGATCTTTATACCTAATAAACGAAAATATAGTATCCATAGAGCATACTTTATTTCTCTTTAAAATTAAATCTTATTCTCAATCTAATTCGAAACTTTTCATTCTTCACTTGTTTGTTACTGTTGCCACGGCTACAGCGTCACCATATGATCGAATCAAAACAAACATTATTGCGTACTTCAGAAACAATATTCTTTACACACTCACAGACCATAGGCTTTCCTTTCCAACTGAATGACATGGAGCAGATTCTTAACGGTATGGCTTCTCATTTGCGTAAACAAGGATATACTGCTTCAGGTTGCAAATCTTAGTGAATGTATTTTGGAAAGAATGGACGGGTGAGATCATTTGTGAGATATATGCCTTTTAAATTTGGAGAACACCTAATTACATACACAACAATAATACTTGCTGCTGAGATAGTCATGTTTTAATTGCTTTGGGCTCTGCTTGAATTGACTGCAGTATCAATCTCTGTAGAAAATATATTTGTAAATGTTCCTTTTTGAAGTAGTTAAGATCGTATGTTTTTGGTAGAATTGAACGGGAGTCAAGTGTCAAACGACAGCTATAAACATCGTCAATAATGTTTAGAAAATAGTATTATTTCACATGCGCAATGATCAAACGATACATTGACTCCAAATCATTCAAAATGGATAGTTAAAATACAACGGTTATAAATAGTAAGATTCGATATTTAAGTAGTTAACGTAAAATTAGATTTTTATTGTTTTCTGTAGTGAGGTATTATTTAATTTAATATGCTGAATCAATTCCCAAATACACCTATTAACGCCACAAATCCCTTGCTGTTGTGAAATACTCCTTTTTAATTATGGTGATTGGGATCGAATTCATTTCTTCTTCTACATTCTGTTCGATTGGCATTGCTTTTATTCTTGAAAATGCCATTATTTAAGGATACAAGTGTGACCTTTATATTTCAAATGCATTTAATGTACTCACTTTCACAGCAAACCGATAATGGTTGATTATATGCAGTTTAATTGAGTACACTATGCATTTAGACGGGCTTTATTTTTATACAAATTCAGAATCAATGGAAACAAAATTTATTTAAATATTGGAGCAATGTAAGACAATAAGAAGTCTCCTTGAATTTGAGTGTTTGTGTGCAATAATATAAAAATGTTTAACATCACCAATATAATGGCACGCTCATTTAAACTGTTAAATTCTCATTATGTATGATTAAGGATCATGCATCAATTGTCCTTTGATAATGGAGAATTTAGTAGACCAAAATGTGCAAACATAATAAAATGGCACCCATCATGATTTCTGTCAAATTTCCTTGAAGAATTAGCAGTTTTAATGTGGCGTTCTTGGATTTATTTTGAAGAATGCACCAAACTCATAGGATTTCATTTCCACCTTACTCATCTCTCAATAAACAATCTGTGTCACAGAAACAGTGTAAAAAAACAGATAGTTCTACATTTGAATGTCCACAATATGAAATGCGCTGTAAGTTGATCAAATTCCACAATAAATAGTATTATTTAGATTTGCTCTACCCCTCATGGTGTACAATCATGACTCCACAGCTAATTAAAAATGGTCTGCAGAAATCACGTTGTGGTGTATTAGCAAGGGAGGAAAAATCTCTCTTGGGTAGTAGCAAGATTCGTATGACATGTTTTGGGAAATGACCCCATAACTCATCACTGCAATTCAAATGACATGGAAAGAAGACGTGGTCAAGTGTTAAACGATACTCATTTGAAATGGGAAAGTTGAGCTTTAATCAGTTCATTACAGATCTGACTGATGTGAGTCTCCCTGTTAAGTTTCCTATCTATATTAATTCGTAGTATTTTAGAATTTTCAACATCAGTACATTTTTATATACTATAACTGCATACATTATGCTGAGTTTTGTTAGTATTTAAACGTAAATGATTAATATGAAACCTTCCTGCTTATCCTGTCTTTGAGTGGCTCTGAATCGTACCTTTGCATCTTCTAGATTTTTATATTTTTGCACACAAAAAGCATAATAATGATATAAAACATATGTAGGTTTAATTTTACAGGGCAAATCAGGTATCATGATGATACCCAAAATAGCTCAATACTAGAAATTTGTCATGAAAATATGGGCATTAAAATTATTATTGGAAGCAAAATGAGGCCATGTCCTTATGGACAAATTAACCCTAGAACTACTAAAAATTTAAGAGAAATTAGGTAAATCAGACTGTTGTGCTACAATACAATTTTCAAGGAAATAATGAAATTAACTCCTAATAATAATAATCTAGAAGGAACTTGAATCCTTAAATGAAACATCCCTATCCTGTTCATTCCCTTTTCTTGCTCGTCTCACATTCTCCCCTATATTACCATCTTGAACAGTCCCTTTTTCGGTCAATATGCCCTTCATCCATTTTTACTGCCTCAATAGGATTTCTCCCAACCAACCCCTCTCTTCACCCACTATACCAAGTACTTTCTCATTGGTTTTCTTCTCGGTCCATTTCACCTTCTCCTTTTTCTCCACACCCACATGTCAAAAGCCGCCAGTCCACGACTATCCTCCTGCTTCAATGACCACATTTCCGTATATAACTATGCACCATATCAAAAGTTTCACGAGTCTTTTTTTAATATTCTTACTTAAAGTCCCATTCGTCAACTCTCTCCTCCTTATGAAAGCCTCTGTGCCTAGCGTAATTCTTCTCCATACGTCCCTACTACTATGACCGTATTGGTCCAAATGCTTCAGAGATACGTGAACTATTCTATCTGCATTAGTTTTTGCCCTCCTATTTTAATGTTTAGCTTTGCTTTTTTCTTTCTAGAAAATTGCATAACCTTTGTTTTATTAATATTGATTCTCATCCCATACCTGTCGCCCTGAATTTCCAATTCACTCAGCAATCCTTACAACCCTTCGGCTGACTGACAAACTAAAGCTTGGTCATCCGCAAACCTAATTAATTTTACGAATTCCATTCTTCCATTTTCTGGCGTAGTTTACGTTTACGCATTTTGTGGTGTTAATGGTTAGTTTCCAATCGGTCATCCACTCTGCTATGCTCTTAAGGTGTTCTTGGACATTTTTTGCGGCATGATTTGGGTCAGAGGAAGTTGACGCTCTAGCTGAGTCATCCGCATGGAGGTAGCTTTTGGGTCGGAGGGGAGGTCGTTAATGTAGAGGTTGAATAGGACGGGTGACAAAATTGATCCTTGGAGAAAGCCTGCGGATATGTACTGGGTAGTTGATTTGGCATTGTTAAGGGCTAAAAAGAATGTGCGGTTTGAAAGAAAGGAGGGGATGGTCTTATTAAGGTATACTGATATGTCGGTTTTAAGCAGTTTATGTATTAAACCAGTTCGCCAGAACTTGTCAAAAGCTTTCCAAGATTATTCGGGTCTCCCACTTGGTCCACGTTCGTAGGGTTGTCGACGTTTCGATGGCCGAGTCGTCCATCGTCTTCAGGGCATTTCGGTACTCAGGTTTGGCCGCCTTATATAGTTTGGTCGGGAGGTCAAGTCACGTCTGATTGGTCGGACGCTTTCCGCCTCTTGTTTTGCCTGATGTTCCTCAAAATGGGTTTCCACGCGTTACTGAGGGAGTATCCGCTGTCTCGGTTAATGGATTTGTTTTCGAGCCGGATCACCATTGCTTCCTTAGTCAATCTTTCCCAGAATTTTTCTTCTCGGCAAAGGACCCTTGTCTCCTCCCACCGAATGCTATGGTCTGAGATGATGCTGTGCTCTGCAATGGCTGACTTCTCAGGTTGGCACAGTCTGAGGTGTCTCCGGTGTTCTTTTAACCCTTAGCGATGGTCCTTCCGGTCTCTCTAACGTAGACTTGGCCGCACTCGCAGGGTATTCGGTATACTCCCGGGGTCATTAGGCCACAGGGGTCCTTTGCCCTTACTAATTCGTCCCTGAGTTTGTTACAGGGACGGAAGTAGGTGTCGATGTTGTACCTCTTCAGTATTCTCGTGACCTTCCCCGAGACCGTGGAGACAAAGGGTAGACCCGCCCTTGCCAGTGGTTTTGGTTCTTCTTCCTACGAACGTGGACCCGGTGGGAGACCCGAATAATCTTGGAAAACATTATTCGCCGGGAAAGTACCAGATCATTCTTGTCAAAAGCTCTTTGGAAATCAAGGAAGACTACTTGGGTGTGCTTGTGGATGTGGAAGCCGAAAGTGATCAGTTAAACCAATCTTGTTATTTGCTGAGTCATGGAATGGCGACGGCGGAAGCCAGTTTGCTCAGGTCTGATCAAGTCTAGGGCCGAGATTTCTTCTTTGAGCCTGTTTAAGATGCATTTTTCTAGAAGTTTGCCCATGCAGGGGAGCAGGCCACTGGGTCTATAGTTCAGGATATAAGAAGGATTTTTATCGGGTTTTGGAAGGAGTATTATCTTAGCCGTTTTCAATGCCTTTGGGAAGTACGATTGGGAAAGATGGCGTTGAGGATAGAGAGTAGGTGTTTGATAAAAGATTTAGGAAGGTTTTTCAGGTGAAGGTAGGAGATTTGATTGGGTCCCAGTGATGACTTTGTTTTGAGTGGGACATAATGAAGTAAAATCCTTGAGGAGTAATTTCCGGGAATATCTGGAATGGGCAAAGTGACAGGCCATAGACACTGATCAACGCTTCTGAATCCAACAAGGATGTATTATTTTTTTAAAAATGCATTCGAAGGAGTCGGCAGAGGTATTTGCTTTGTTGCTGTCATCGTATAGTGCTCTCCCATTATGTGGTATTGGCGGGGTGGGTACCTTTTTCCTTTGCGGACAGTGGGCTAGGGTCCATACCGAATTATCCTTATGTGAGAGTGAACTTATTTTCTCATGCCAAGTTTGTTCCCAATGTTTTCTAGTTTTGGATGTTACAAGGTTTCAAAGTGCACAGAAGCCGATTTTATCTTGGCGGAGATTAGTGCATTGCCAGAGGGCTCTGGCCTTGTTTCTAAGTGAAATTAGGCGCAAAATATCCTGAGGTAGTGTGGCACCAGCGATGGAGGCCGGAGAAGGAGGGTAGCAAGAGCGATGAATGATTTTGGTTAAGGTGCTTGTAAAATCTTGAGCCGCTTTCTCTATGCTGTCTGGAGTGCTAGCAGGACATGGGACAAGGTTAATGGCCAAGCAGTTTTCTTTAAATAGTTTCCAGTTAACTCTTCTAGTTGTATGAAGGAGGGTAAGAACGCAGTAAAATATGGGGCAGTGGTCCGAGACTGAGTTATCTAGGTTAAGGATTTGGAATGCGATATCTGCGAATGATAGAACTACATCCAGGATATCGGAGGAGTGGGAGTGATGATGGAAGTGGGTAGGGAATGGCGGTGAGTGAATTGCGATATTTTTGGTAAATAGGAGCTTATGAAGGGCTCGCCTTTGTGTAGTAGTGGTTTTTCCAGCTTTTGTTTTTTGTATTTTATGCCATTTATGTTCCATTGTAAAACTTTAAGGAAGTGGTTGTTTATTTGTAAATTAGGCACCATTTACAAGTTGAAGAAGGGCTGGTATAAGGTCATTGGTTATGATGCTAATAAGGGTTTTATTGTCAGTAGGAGAGAGAAGTTTCGTAATTATGCTCAATAGAGCAGTTCTTATATTTGCGGTTGATGATTGGTCATTGATTGAGGGAGACTGTTGTCCAGAGGTTGGCGGAGGGTGTTGATCGGAGGTTAGGGGAGAGTTAAGAGATGATTGAGGAGTTCACAGCCAAGCTGTCAGCTATCAAGAGGGCCCTAAAAGACATAAGAGAATGTAATGGCTCTTCTCTCATCTGTTCGCACTCATTGATTTCCCTATAATCCATATCAGTCTTGTCATCAATGCACCTGATGGTTCAGGAGATCTATTATACCCTGTGGTCCCTTCAGATAAAGGGGAAGTAGGTATCCTCTACATGGACTGCTGGTCATGTGGGAATACCAGGCATTGAAAAGGCTGGCAAAGCAGCAAATGAAGCCCTGGTCAATCTCAAAACAGACTCAGCTTTGCTTCCTGTGCTGGATGTCGGGGCTGCCTTGCTGAATTTGGTTCTGAACCAGTGGAAGGAAGCTTGGTGATTCTTGCAAAACGAGGAAGTTAAGGCCATAAATTTGGTTGTTTTGACAGGGCCCTCTTCCATCTGGAACATTCAGAGGGAAGAGGTCAGGATCACGCGCCTGAGAATAGGGCACTTAGCCCTCACGCACTCTTCATGGAGACAAAAATGCAACCTTGCTGCAATGTTTGTAACTTGCACCTGATTGTGACTCAGAAATAAATTATAAAAGGCCAGATACCTTTTTTAAAATATGAGATAATTTAAGAAATAGTTTAGGAGAGGACCCCAACTCTTTAGGTAAGGTTTCCGAGTTTTTAAAGGAAACTGACCTGAACGGACAACTTGAGTTTCCGTTTATTTTTTTTTAAATAATTTTGTTTTTAACTATTTATATGTTTTTTATCCATTGACGTATTTATCAAAATTGGATTGAGGTTTTAAATGTTTTAAAAAGTGGTGCAAAAACAACCACAGTGGTTGATGCATCCAAAAACCCCAACTATCAATACGGGTTGGTTTCTTTGGGTAAGACCATTTCCTTCAGCTGAGAGATCTCAATGAAAATGTTGGTAGGTACGGAAGAGAGGGGTGATCCCATGGCTGCACTTTCATGATGTTCAATTTGCTTATCATTTTAAAGGAAGTATAAGTTCCTGAGGCAGAATTTTCGAGGTCCAGGTTAATCCTTAGCTAATCCCTGTGAGGTGAGGTTTTTGATGAGTAGCATGGAGCCATCAATGGGCGTATTTGTGAACAAGGAGATTACATCAAAGGCCACCAGCATGTTGACTATTTGGACTTCAGCATTCCGAATAATGTGAATGAAATCCATGGAAGTTTTAGCAAAAAAGTCAGTTTTTCTGGCGAAGAGTTGAAGAGCATGCGCAACAAATTGCGGTAGCTTGTGGGTTGGTGCATCGATGTTGCTGACGATGGGTCGTCAGCAACATCGATGCGTCATCACCTTAAGTGCCATCAAAGCACGCCGAAATTTGGAAACTAAGAAGAAAAAGAACCACAATGAAACTACAAGATATTAACTTGCATTACTGGAAAGATAGCCCAGGCGTGTACACTAATAGGCAATGGTTTGCATTCTTAAATATAATTACATATTTTATGTATTTTTTACACTCCTTCCCATGTATGGTAAATTTATTCATTCATTTATTTATTATATTACCAACACGAAGCCCGGATACATCATGAAATGACTTTCTTGCTTGCAAGAAAGAAAAACATCTTCAATTGCCATTATATATTTGTGGAGAAAGGAAAGTCAAACGTTTGTATGTCTCCGCACATGTCCAATAATTTGATTTTCCTTTTCAGTATTTGATCTTTATACCTAATAAACGAAAATATAGTATCCATAGAGCATACTTTATTTCTCTTTAAAATTAAATCTTATTCTCAATCTAATTCGAAACTTTTCATTCTTCACTTGTTTGTTACTGTTGCCACGGCTACAGCGTCACCATATGATCGAATCAAAACAAACATTATTGCGTACTTCAGAAACAATATTCTTTACACACTCACAGACCATAGGCTTTCCTTTCCAACTGAATGACATGGAGCAGATTCTTAACGGTATGGCTTCTCATTTGCGTAAACAAGGATATACTGCTTCAGGTTGCAAATCTTAGTGAATGTATTTTGGAAAGAATGGACGGGTGAGATCATTTGTGAGATATATGCCTTTTAAATTTGGAGAACACCTAATTACATACACAACAATAATACTTGCTGCTGAGATAGTCATGTTTTAATTGCTTTGGGCTCTGCTTGAATTGACTGCAGTATCAACCTCTGTAGAAAATATATTTGTAAATGTTCCTTTTTGAAGTAGTTAAGATCGTATGTTTTTGGTAGAATTGAACGGGAGTCAAGTGTCAAACGACAGCTATAAACATCGTCAATAATGTTTAGAAAATAGTATTATTTCACATGCGCAATGATCAAACGATACATTGAGTCCAAATCATTCAAAATGGATAGTTAAAATACAACGGTTATAAATAGGAAGATTCGATATTTAAGTAGTTAACGTAAAATTAGATTTTTATTGTTTTCTGTAGTGAGGTATTATTTTATTTAATATGCTGAATCAATTCCCAAATACACCTATTAACGCCACAAATCCCTTGCTGTTGTGAAATACTCCTTTTTAATTATGGTGATTGTGATCGAATTCATTTCTTCTTCTACATTCTGTTCGATTGGCATTGCTTTTATTCTTGAAAATGCCATTATTTAAGGATACAAGTGTGACCTTTATATTTCAAATGCATTTAATGTACTCACTTTCACAGCAAACCGATAATGGTTGATTATATGCAGTTTAATTGAGTACACTATGCATTTAGACGGGCTTTATTTTTATACAAATTCAGAATCAATGGAAACAAAATTTATTTAAATATTGGAGCAATGTAAGACAATGAGAAGTCTCCTTGAATTTGAGTGTTTGTGTGCAATAATATAAAAATGTTTAACATCACCAATATAATGGCACGCTCATTTAAACTGTTAAATTCTCATTATGTATGATTAAGGATCATGCATCAATTGTCCTTTGATTATGGAGAATTTAGTAAACCAAATTGTGCAAACATAATAAAATGGCAGCCATCATGACTTCTGTCAAATTTCCTTGAAGAATTAGCAGTTTTAATGTGGCGTTCTTGGATTTATTTTGATGAATGCAACAAACTCAAAGGATTTCATTTCCACCTTACTCATCTCTCAATAAACAATCTGTGTCACAAAAACAGTGTAAAAAAACATACAGTTTTACATTTGAATGTCCACAATATGAAATGCGCTGTAAGTTGATGAAATTCCACAATAAATAGTATTATTTAGATTTGCTCTACCCCTCATGGTGTACAATCATGACTCCACAGCTAATTAAAAATGGTCTGCAGAAATCACGTTGTGGTGTATTAGCAAGGGAGGAAAAATCTCTCTTGGGTAGTAGCAAGATTCGTATGACATGTTTTGGGAAATGACCCCATAACTCATCACTGTAATTCAAATGACATGGAAAGAAGACGCGGTCAAGTGTTAAACAATACTCATTTGAAATGGGAAAGTTGAGCTTTAATCAGTTCATTACAGATCTGACTGATGTGAGTCTCCCTGTTTAGTTTCCTATCTATATTAATTCCTAGTATTTTAGAATTTTCAACATCAGTACATTTTTATATACTATAACTGCATACAATATGCTGAGTTTTGTTAGAATTTAAACGTAAATGATTAATATGAAACCTGCCTGCTTAGCCTGTCTTTGAGTGGCTCTGAATCGTACCTTTGCATCTTCTAGATTTTGATATTTTTGCACACACAAAGCATGATAAGGATATAAAACATATGTAGGTTTAATTTTACAGGGCAAATCAGTAATTATGATGATACCAAAAATAGCTCAAAGACTGGAAATTCTTCATGAAAACATGGGCATTGAAATTATTATTGGAAGCCGAATGAGGCAATGTTTTTATGGACAAATTAATCCTAGAACTACTAAAAATTTAAGAGAAATTAGGTAAATCAGACTTTTGTGCTAAGATACAATTTTCAAGGAAATAATGAAATTAACTCCTAATAATAATAATCTAGAAGGAATTTAAATCCTTAAATGAAACATCCTTATCCTGTTCATTCCCTTTTCTTGCTTGCCTCACAATCTCCCCTCTATTACCATCTTGAACAGTATCCTGTCGGTCAATATGCCCTTCATCCATTTTTACTGCCTCAATAGGATTTCTCCAAACCAACCCCTCTCTTCACCCACCATACCAAGTACTTTCTCATTGGTTTTCTTCTCGGTCCATTTCACCTTCTCCATTTTCTCAACACCCACATGTCAAAAGCCTCCAGTCCAAAACTATCCTCCTGCTTCAATGACCACATTTCTGTGTATAACTATGCACCATATCAAAAGTTTCACGAGTCTTTTTTTAATATCCTTACTCAACGTCCCATTCGTCAACTCTCTCCTCCTTATGAAAGCCTCTGTGCCTAGCGTAATTCTTCTCCATACGTCCCTACTACTATGACCGTATTGGTCCAAATGCTTCAGAGATACGTGAACTGTTCTATCTGCATTAGTTTTTGCCCTCCTATTTTAATGTTTAGCTTTGCTTTTTTCTTTCTAGAAAATTGCATAACCTTTGTTTTATTAATATTGATTCTCATCCCATACCTGTCGCCCTGAATTTCCAATTCACTCAGCAATCCTTACAACCCTTTGGCTGACTGACAAACTAAAGCTTGGTCATCCACAAACCTAATTAATTTTACGAATTCCATTCTTCCATTTTCTGGCGTAGTTTACGTTTACGCATTTTGTGGTGTTAATGGTTAGTTTCCAATCGGTCATCCACTCTGCTATGCTCTTAAGGTGTTCTTGGACATTTTTTGCGGCATGATTCGGGTCAAAGGAAATTGACGCTCTAGCTGAGTCATCCGCATGGAGGTAGCTTTTGGGTCGGAGGGGAGGTCGTAAATGTAGAGGTTGAATAGGATGGGTGACAAAATTGATCCTTGGAGAAAGCCTGCGGATATGGACTGGGTAGTTGGTTTGGCATTGTTAAGGGCTAAAAAGAATGTGCGGGGGTTTAAAGAAAGGAGGGGATGGTCTTATTTAGGTATACTGATATGTTGGTTTTAAGCAGTTTATGTATTAAACCAGTTCGCCAGAACTTGTCAAAAGCTCTTTGGAAATCAAGGAAGACTACTTGGGTGTGCTTGTGGATGTGGAAGCCGAAAGTGATCAGTTCAACCAATCTTGTTATTTGCTGAGTCATGGAATTGCAAAGGCGGAAGCCAGTTTGCTCAGGTCTGATCAAGTCTAGGGCCGAGATTTCTTCTTGTAGCCTGTTTAATATGCATATTTCTAGAAGTTTGCCCATGCAGGGGAGCAGGCCACTGGGTCTATAGTTAGGGATATAAGAAGGATTTTTATTAGGTTTTGGAAGGAGTATTATCTTAGCCGTTTTCAATGCCTTTGGGAAGTACGATTGGGAAAGACAGGCGTTGAGGATAGAGAGTAGGTATTTTATAAAAGATTTAGGAAGGTTTTTCAGGTGAAGATAAGAGATTTGATCGGGTCGCGGTGATGACTTTGTTTTGGAGTGGGACATAATGGAGTAAAGTCCTTGAGGAGTAATTTCCAGGAATATGTGGAAAGGGCCAAGTGAAAGGCCATAGACACTGATCAACGCTTCTGAATCCAAAAAGGATGTATTATTTTTTTAAAAATGCATTCGAAGGAGTCGGCAGAGGTATTTGCTTTGTTGCTGTCATCGTATAGTGCTCTCCCATTATGTGGTATTGGCGGGGTGGGTACCTTTTTCCTTTGCAGACAGTGGGCTTGGGTCCATACCGAATTGTGGTTATGTGAGAGTGAACTTATCTTTTCTTGCCAAGTTTTTTCCCAATGTGTTCTAGTTTTGGATGTTACAAGGTTTCAAAGTGCACAGAAGCCGATTTTATCTTGGCGGAGATTAGTGCGTTGCCAGAGGGCTCTGGCCTTGTTTCTAAGTTAAATTAGGCGCAAAATATCCGGGGGTAGTGTGGCACCAGCGATGGAGGCCGGAGAAGGAGGGTAGCAAGAGCGATGAATGATTTTGGTTAAGGTGCTTGTAAAATCTTGAGCCGCTTTCTCTATGCTGTCTGGAGTGCTAGCAGGAGATGGGACAAGGTTAATGGCTAAGCAGTTTTCTTTAAATAGTTTCCAGTTAACTCTTCTAGTTGTATGAAGAAGGGTAGGAACGCAGTAAAATATGGGGCAGTGGTCCGAGGCTGAGTTATCTAGGTTAAGGATTTGGAATGCGATATCTGCGTATAATAGAACTACATCCAGGATATCGGAGGAGTGGGAGTGATGATGGAAGTGGGTAGGGAATGGCGGTGAGTGAATTGCGATATTTTTGGTAAATAGGAGCTTTTGAAGGGCTCGCCTTTGTGTAGTTGTGGTTTTTCCAGCTTTTGTTTTTTGTATTTTATGCCATTTATGTTCCATTGTAAAACTTTAAGGAAATGGTTGTTTATTTGTGAATTAGGCTCCATTTACAAGTTGAAGAAGGGCTGGTATTAGGTCATTGGTTATGATGCTAATAAGGGTTTTATTGTCAGTAGGAGAGAGAAGTTTCGTAATTATGCTCAATAGAGCAGTTCTTATATTTGCGGTTGATGATTGGTCATTGATTGAGGGAGACTGTTGTCCAGAGGTTGGCGGAAGGTGTTGATCGGAGGTTAGGGGAGAGTTAAGAAATGATTTAGGAGTTCACAGCCAAGCTGTCAGCTATCAAGAGGGCCCTAAAAGACATAAGAGAATGTAATGGCTCTTCTCTCATCTGTTCGCACTCTTTGATTTCCCTATAATCCATATCAGTCTTGTCATCAATGCACCTGATGGTTCAGGAGATCTATTATACCCTGTGGTCCCTTCAGATAAAGGGGAAGTAGGTATCCTCTACATGGACTGCTGGTCATGTGGGAATACCAGGCATTGAAAAGGCTGGCAAAGCAGCAAAGGAAGCCCTGGTCAATCTCAAAACAGACTCAGCTTTGCTTCCTGTGCTGGATGTCGGGGCTGCCTTGCTGAATTTGGTTCTGAACCAGTGGAAGGAAGCTTGGTGATTCTTGCAAAACGAGGAAGTTAAGGCCATAAATTTGGTTGTTTTGACAGGGCCCTCTTCCATCTGGAACATTCAGAGGGAAGAGGTCAGGATCACGCGCCTGAGAATAGGGCACTTAGCCGTCACGCACTCTTCATGGAGACAAAAGTGCAACCTTGCTGCAATGTTTGTAACTTGCACCTGATTGTGACTCAGAAATAAATTATAAAAGGCCAGATACCTTTTTTAAAATATGAGATAATTTAAGCAATAGTTTAGGAGAGGACCCCAACTTTTTAGGTAAGGTTTCCAAGTTTTTAAAGGAAACTGACCTGAACGGACAACTTGAGTTTCCGTGTCTTTTTTTTTAAATAATTTTGTTTTAAACTATTTATATGTTTTTTATCCATTGACGTATTTATCAAAATTGGATTGAGGTTTTAAATGTTTTAAAAAGTGGTGCAAAAACAACCACAGTGGTTGATGCATCCAAAAACCCCAACTATTACCAAGGGATGAATTATTTGGGTAAGACCATTTCCTTCCGCTGAGAGATCTCAATGAAAATGTTGGTTAGTACGGAAGAGAGGGGTGATCCCATGGCTGCACTTTCATCATGTTCAATGTGCTTATCATTTTAAAGGAAGTATGAGTTCCTGAGGCAGAATTTGCGAGGTCCAGGTTAATCCATAGCTAATCCCTGTGAGGTGAGGTTTTTGATGAGTAGCATGGAGCCATCAATGGGCGTATTTGTGAACAAGGAGATTACATCAAAGGTCACCAGCATGTTGACTATTTGGACTTCAGCATTCCGAATAATGTGAATGAAATTCATGGAAGTTTTAGCAAAAAAGTCAGTTTTTCTGGCGAAGATTTGAAGAGCATGCGCAACAAATTGCGGTAGCTTGTGGGTTGGTGCATCGATGTTGCTGATGATGGGTCGTCAGCAACATCGATTCGTCATCACCTTAAGTGCCATCAAAGCACGCCGAAATTTGGGAACTAAGAAGAAAAGAACCACAATGAAACTACAAGATATTAACTTGCATTACTGGAAAGATAGCCCAGGCGTGTACACTAATAGGCAATGGTTCGCATTCTTAAATATAATTACATATTTTATGTATTTTTTACACTCCTTCCCATGTATGGTAAATTTATTCATTCATTTATTTATTATATTACCAACACGAAGCCCGGATACATCATGAAATGACTTTCTTGCTTGCAAGAAAGAAAAACATCTTCAATTGCCATTATATATTTGTGGAGAAAGGAAAGTCAAACGTTTGTATGTCTCCGCACATGTCCAATAATTTGATTTTCCTTTCCAGTATTTGATCTTTATACCTAATAAACAAAATATAGTATCCATAGAGCATACTTTATTCTATTCTATCTGCTCTGGTTTTTTCCCTTCTATTTTAATGTTTAGCTTAGCATTTTTCTTTCTAGACAATCACTTAACCTTTGTTTTTTTAATATTGAATCTCATCCCATACCTGTCGCCCTGAATTTCCAATTCACTCAGCAATCCTTACAACCCCTTGGCTGACTGACAAACTAAAGCTTGGTCATCAGTAAACCTAATTAATTTTACAAATTCCCCGCCCACTTTCATTCCTACCTCCAGTTCTTCCCATGCCTCTTTCATCATTTCCTCTGCATTGTTGTTCAAGATGGCGTCAACTTTGGCCGTACAACGATGTGGCTCTTGTAAAACACGAGTCGAAGTACGTGATATGGTCATTAGTTGCAATATTTTCTCAGGTGTATGTCACCATAAATGCTCCGGCTTAAGTGATATAACATTAAAAGCTCTCTCGGACTGCCATGACATTTACTGGAACTGTTTTTTATGCCGTGTAAATAAGCCCAATATTTACAATATTGCGGCCGACATTGAAAATTTGAAAATGGAGTTACCAACTCTCCAATCTACCGGATCCACGGAATGTACTACCTTACAGCCAATTGCAAAGGAAGCTGTAACGTTGTCTACGGAATTGAAACCTGAAGTCAACGTACAATTAGGCCTCAATAGTGACAACTCCGATTTGTGCCCCAAAAATGTGAACGCCAAATTTAACACCATGAGTTTCGAATCCATCGTTACTGACGAGGAAGGTTTTCAAAAGGTGAATTACAAGAAAAACAAACGCAAACGAAATACATTTTTTGGGAGTTGTAAGCAGCCTGCTGTTACGTGCAATTTTGTGGGAGTTCCTCGCAAGACTTTCTTCTATGTTGGTCGTGTCCAGTCCAATGCAACGCCTGATGACATTGTGAAGCATCTGTCCGGAATATTTCCTGGGAATGACTTCAAATGTGAAAGTTTGAGAGTTGGTGAAGTTTATAATTCTTTTAAACTCTGTGCGCCAATTAGCCTTAAGGATCAACTTCTTAAAGAAGTTATTTGGCCAGTAGAAGTGAAAGTTGGGAAATTTTTCCCCCCAAAACCGCAGAAACTGACCCCTACTCATGAAGAGACAGAGAATATTGCTGAAGGGTCAGCTGCGGTGGTGAATCCGAACTCCGAGTTGAAAACTAGTGATGCGCCGGTATCCACCTCAGCAACAAGGGGCCACACCGATAACACTACGGAAAAGTGTTCCTTAGAGAAACGTGTTACCCGCCTCCAAATGGGAATATCAAAACCAAAGTCCTTTTGACTAGATAGTATTAATTTATTTTGCCAAAATGTGAGATGTCTACGTAATAAGATAACGGAGATAGAGGCAATAGTCAAACATGGTGGCTACAATGTGCTATGTCTCAATGAGCACTGGATTGCAAAAAATTAATTTGATGTGTATAACATTAGTGATTTTGGCTGGTCATCATTCTACTGCCGATCTGTAGCAAAAAAACGGTGGTACCTGTATTTATTTCCTGAAAGGTATGCCCTTCAAGGTAATTGACTTGGAAAAATTCTGTCTGGAATTGATTGCACTTTGAAATATCTGCGATCATATTGAAGGACCTGAATTTGATCATTGCTTCTGTGAGAAATGATTTACTTAGTTACTACCACTCTTCCAAAACCAGTGGAAGCCAGCATGACAAAGAGGCTTACTTGAAATACAAAAGAGATTATTATAATTTAGTTAGGTGTGCAAAAAATAATGCTTACAAGGATTTTATATTGAATGCAAAAAATAAACAAAAGGCAGCATGGAGTATAATCAATCAAGAAGTTGGTCATGGTAATGGAAAAGAAAATCTTCCTTTCACCCCAGATGCTGTAAATAATTTTTTCTTAAAAGCTGTTGAAGACAATTTGTTCTCTCGAAAAGTTGATGCTGCCAATAATGGTAATATGCTGTAAAATCTTCCTCCGAATAATTTAAATTTTAAATGGAATTTTGTTACTACACTTGATATTATATCGACTGTTAAAAAATTTAAAAAATCCAACAGTAAGGATATTTATGGTCTTTCAAACTCCCTAATAAAGGACATTATTGTGCTCATTGCGGAACCATTAGCAATGTTAGTCAATTTATGTTTTGAGACAGGAGATTTTTCAACAGCTCTAAAATTTTCCAAAACAGTACCTGTTATAAGAAAGGTGATAAAGATGATTTAGCTAACTACCGCCCCATTTCCAAGGTCCCCGTTTTTGGTAAAATTTTTGATGCTATTATGAAAGATCAAATATGTAATTTTTTTGAGTTAAATAATCTGTTTTCCAAATCCCAGTATGGCTTTCGATCTGGGAAATCTACAATTTTGGCAGTAGAGTCCATAGTTAATTATGTCATTAATGCATTTGAAGAAAAGGAATCAGTCTCAGTGACACTATGTGATCTTATTAAGGCCTTCGACTGTGTTAATCATTCAATATTACTAAGAAAGCTAGAATATTATGGTATTAAGGGAGTTGCACTGAAACTAATGAAGTCATATTTGGATGATCGCCACCAATTGGTTGAACTTGATGGCTGTCAGTCTGCAGCTCTTAAAGTAAAATGTGGTGTACCACAGAACTCTGTGCTTGGCCCAGTACTTTTCATTATCATGATTAATGATTTGCCCTGTAATATGAAACCTAGATCTGTTTTATATGCTGATGACACTACTTTTGTGTAAAAGTGTCAACATCCAGAAGATGCAAAGTTACGATCTAGCGCTACCCAAAAACAGGCTAAGGAATGGTTTGATGTTAATCATTTACAATTAAATACTAACAAAACTCAGCATATTGTGTGCAGTCTTAAATCAAAAACAACTGATATTGAAACTGCTAAAATACTAGGAATTTATATTGATACAAAACTTATTTGGGAGACTCACATCAGTCAGACCTGTAATAAACTTAGTAAAGCTGTTTATATGTTAAGAAAGCTCAACTTTATCATTTCAAATGAGTATCGTTTATCACTTTACCATGCCTTCTTTCAATGTCATTTGAATTATGGTGTTGAGTTATGGGGTCATTCCCCTCATGTTAAACAAATTTTGCTATTGCAAAAGAGAGCTATTCGCTCTCTTGCTAATATACCACCACGTGATTCCTGCAAACCTTTTTTTATTAGGTATAGAATCATGACTGTATTTCGTTTGTATATCTTTAAGGCTCTGACTCAAGTGAAAGTTAATCTAGAAACTTACCAATTAAGATCCAACCTCCATAACTATTCCACAAGAGGTAAATTGAATATAAATACTACTTATTGTAGATTGTCATTAACATACAACACATTTCATAATATGAACATACCACTGTATAACTATCTGCCTACTCAGTTGAAATCAGATGCTATCCAGAGTTTCAAGAATAGGGTATATACCTGGTTACTTGCTCACCAACTATACTCATTGGATGAATTCTTTTGTGACAATTTTCATCACATTTAAGAAAGTATGTTTATATATTAAATAATACTTATATTGACGACATTTAATATGGTTGTACCATTTTTAAAATGAATAAAGTATTATTATTATTATTATTATTATAGGTTGAACAGCAATGGTGATAGTGGGCAACCCTGCCTTACACCTCTTCCTAACACTACCCATCAGGACTCTTCATTTCCCACTCGCAACTGAGCAGTCTGAGACATATACAGGTTGCGGATTAGTCTCCTTTCCCGCCAATCTATTCCTATTTCCTGCAATATACTCATTAGTTTTTCACAATTCACTCTATCAAATGCTTTTTCGAAAGCTAAAAAACAGGCAAATACATCCTGGTTGTGTTCTATATTCCTCTCGATTAATAATCTCATTACTGCAATGGCATCACGCAAACCTCTCCCCTTCTTAAACCCTGAAAATGTCTCGCAAGTTTGATGGGCATTTAAACAAAACAGAGGGACAAGGTTAGAATAAAATTGATGTTGACTGATTGTCATTAATAATTGTGAAGAGTTCACGGATTAAATGTTTAATTTTGTGTGTTCCGGGGAAGAAAGTGGTGATAATATTAGGGCTTTTTGGCAGTGTGGTTTGATGAAGGGAGTGTGTTTGGTTGAGGGTTAGGATTTTACTGCTCAGTAGCATTCATGGTACCTACATTTTCTCAGAGAGTCATGTAGCTGATACAAGTACTTCTGATGGGAGGGGATGTTGTTGCAGAGACGGAAGCCACGGACTGAGAGAGAATGGGATGGAGCACTTTGTATGAGGTAGATGGCAGCTGTCGAAATCAAGCTATTGTTCTTACTAGTTGGTTTAACGTGGACTGAGGTATAAAAGGTATTGTTTTGGAGGTGAATGTTGATATAGAGGAAAGTGATATTCAAGTTGGGTATGGAAGAAGTGAATGATACTGATGAGAATTTGAGAGATGAAATAAAAGGAGATAAATTTTTGCGTCTGAGGAACCAAAGGAGGAAAATATCATTGATATAGTGGGCCCAGAAGAGTGGTTTGAAGGTTTGTTATTGCAGAAAGTCATGTACTAGTTTACCCATAAAAAGATTGGCGTATGTAAGAGCTATACGTGTTCCCATTGCAGTGCCTTTTATTTGTAAATATATTTTATCGTTGAATTGAAATTATATAGTGAGTGTCCTTTCTTTGTGTCCCTATGGTTTAAAAATCTACATCTGTGTTATTTTGTAATTATATATTTATGTATATATATATATATATATATATATATATATATATATATATATATATATATATATGTATATATATATATATATATATATATATATATGTATATATATATATATAAATATATATATATATATATATATATATATATATAAATATATATATATATATATATATATATATATATATATATATATATATATATATATATATATACATATATATATATATATATATATATATATATATATATATATATATATATATATATATATTCATATATATATATACATATATATACACATATATATATATATCTATACATATGTTATTATTATTAGGTAATATACCCGTTAAGTTAGGTTTTTGGATGGACAAAGCTACTAAATAAAACATTTTGTGTCTCGTAAAAAAACACAAAGTCCAGCATCCTACTCCATCAAGTCCCTCTTCATCTCTGACTGCTCTAGGCCTCCCTTCATCCCGTCCAACTTCCCTATCCTGCTCCTTCAATTTCCTCGTTTGTCTTAAATTCTCCCCTCTATCACAGTCTTCAATATCCCACTGCCGGTCAATACCCCCTTCACCCTTTTTTCCTGCCTCTGTAGGATTGCTCCAAACAAGCCCCTTCACGCCCACCATACCAAGTACTTCCTTGTTTGTTTTCTTCTCTGTCCATTTCACCTTCCCCATTCTTCTCCACACCCACATTTCAAAAGCCTCCAGTCTACGTCTATCCTCCTGCTTCAATGACCACATTTTCGCACCGTACATAGCTATGCTCCATATCAGTGTTTTTACGAGTCTTTTTTTAACATCCTTACTCAACGTCCCTGTCATCAACTCGCCTCTCCTTGTGAAAGCCTCTTTGCCTAGCGCAATTCTTCTTCTTACGTCCCTACTACTTTGAATGTGTTGGTCCAAAATACCACCGTGGTATGTAAACTTTCTATCTGCTCTGGTTTTTGCCCTCCTATTTTAATGTTTAGCTTAGCATTTCTCTTTCTAGACAATCGCTTAACCTTTGTTTTATTAATATTGATTCTCATCCCATTCTGTCGCACTGAATTTCCAATTCACTAAGCAATGCTTGCAAGCCCTTGGCTAACTGACAAACTAAAGCTTAGTCATCAGCAAACCTAACTGATTTTACTAATTCCCCACCCACCTTCATTCCTACATCCAGTTCTTCCCATGCCTCTTTCATCATTTCCTCGGCATATTGGTTGAACAGTAATGGTGATAATGGGCAGCCCTGCCTTACACCTCTTCCTAACCCTGCCCAGCCGGACTCCCCATGCCCCGCTCGCACCAGAGCAGTCTGAGACATATGCAGGTTGCGGATTAGCCTCCTGTCCCGCCAATCTCTTCCTATTTCCTGCAATATACTCATTAGTTTTTCCCAATTCACTCTATCAAATGCTTTTTTGAAAGCTACAAAACAGGCAAATACATCCTGGTTGTGTTCTATATTCCTCACGATTAATAATTTCATTACTGCAATGGCATCACGCGTATCTTTCCCCTTCCTAAACCCAAACTGATCCTCCCCTAAGTAATCATATGCCCCATTCTCTATCCTTTTGTTTATGATCCTGAGAACAACTTTAGCTGCATGGGATATCAAACCTATCATCCTGTAGTCCTCACATGATGTTCCCCTAACCTCTTTGGAATTGGAATTAAAAATGATCTCACAATGTCTTCCGGCCAGATTCCCTCCTCATAAATACTACGGATCAGCCCATATAGCCTCTTCCTCCCACATTTTCCTAAGCCTTTTAAAAGTTCGGCGGAAATGTTATCCATCCCCACAGCCTTATTTAGTTTCATCTCCCTTAATGCCCTTTCTATCTCATTGTCTAGTATGCCTGGACCTAAGCCATCTTCCTCTACGTCATGTTCCTCTTCTATGTCTAACCTTGTTGGTCTAAGTTCTTTATTATTCCTTCCATCTCTCTTGGATCTTCCCTGCATCCAATATTACCTTACCCACCTTATCTCTAACTGCGATCGTTGATCTCCCTTTCTTACTTCCCGATAAAGAGTTAACTTTGCTGTACAGCGCACCGATTTCACCCTTCCTCTGCAGACTTTCCATATCCTCGCACTGTCTTGCACCATGCTTCTTTTGCTTTATTTGTTGCCCGCCTCAATTTATTGTTTAATTCTTTGTACTTCATTTTGCCTAATTCTGTATTTACATTCTTCTATTTTCGCCGGTCATCCATCTTTGTAATCATCTCATCCGTGATCCATGGTTTCGTGGTCCTTTTAGCGTTAACGATTCCAATAGTGTCTTTTGGATCTTTAGACAACCCTTTCTTGATACATTCCCATTTTTCCTTGATAGTACGTAGCTCTTCACCATCCGCCATGATTTCCTCTACCACCTGTTTGAATTCCTTCATTTTCAAACCATTTAATGCTTCTACATTCCATTTTCCAACTTGCCGCCCCTGCCGTATCTTTTCGAAACGGACGCTACAGTTCATAATAACTAAATTGTGGTCTAAGTCCGCATCCGCTCCCGGGAAGCTGTGAGAATTTATCACACTGTTGCTAAACCTGTGTCTAACCAGGATATAATCTAGCTGATACCTCTCTGAGTCACCTGGCATTTTCCATGTATACCTGCATCTTTTGTGGTGTCTAAACCAAGTGTTGGTGATGACTAGCCCGTCTCCAGCAGAATTTAACTGCTTTCTCCCAGCGGTCATTCCTTGTGCCTAAACCGTAGTCCCTGACCTCATCAACATGTCTTCCTTAGCCTACCGTCGCATTCCAATCCGCCATCACTATCAAATGTTTCCCTGCAGGTTCAAACGCGATTATGTCCTCTAACTGATCGTATATCCTATCGACCTCCTCTGCCTTCTGGTTGCTCGGTTGCATGTGTACCTGAATAATGACCAAGTTCGTCGGCTCTATTTTTATCTCTACTAGTAGTATTCTATCCGTTACCTGCTCTATGTTGACTACGCTTCTCCCTACCTCTTCATTTAATACTATAGCAACCCCTCGTTGGCTCTCGTCCCCGCCGCTGTATATTATTCTATACTTATCACTCCAATTATTCCCGCTATCTTTCCATCTCACCTCGCATAGACCTAAAATATCGATATTTCCCCTTTCCATCTGTCGCTTATCATTCACCAGTTTCCCTGATCTCATCATTGTCCTAACATTCCACGTTCCTATTCTAATTAATTTGGTCTCCTTCTGTTGCGTTTTCTGTCCTGCTGCTGCCGGTTTTCTCTTGCAAGGGTTTCGTGGGATGACGACCGCGGTAGCCTTGCCTCCCCCGCTGCCGGCTACGACACACGGCCGATTGGGCCGAGCCCCATAGTTGCCAGGACTCAAAATCTTTGTATAGTCCATAATGTAAATCTTTGGAATGGTAATTGAGGTAGTTTCCCGTTGCGTTCCTCAATCGTTTTTTTAACGTGACACCATGATTTCTTGGCCGCCCCACTTGGGTCCGACGCCATTGCAGCCGCCTCACTGAGGAACAGACGCTGCGTGGACTACCTTTCGTCTGGCTCCAAACCTTTGACCTATCTGGCATTGGTTACCCTACCAGGAGCAATTATTATTACTCCCGCCAGCACAGCTCTAGGGGTCATCGGAACGCACGAGCCATTCCACCACGTGAAGATTGTAGTCCGGGGAGGGTTATATAAATATATATATATATATTTCCAACAGGAATATTTTATTAGTTGAATAATATATCGGTCCTTTCTATTTTATAATTTCCATTTCATCTGTACTTATCGTCATTTTAGAGATAGCTTCACATACCTGTGATTATAAATATGAAAAAATAGCAGTCTTAAGTTATGTGAATATTTATTTATAAAATTAAAATGTTAAGGGGTTAAGAACCCATTTCAATTATATTTTGCAAAAAAAATTAGTCTCCATTCATGCGGTAAATAATTGATAGTTACGACCAATGAATGCATTGAATCATAAATGCTTTTGACTATATCTACCGTAAGTATGCAGAAGGTTAGAGCCAGGCGATTGAAATCAATTCCAAAGATGAGAAAGATCAAAATATAAAAAAAAACTATGAACGCGACGACAAAATATGTCGCCTCACTGCTTTTACGCTATGATTTGAAAGTCGAAACGAGACAAAGAAACTGCGGGAGATGCCGCAACAGTAACTTTTAACGGACACATCCGGCATCTCCCGCAGTTTATTTGGAATTTGTCAAGGTGTAAACAGATAAGTGTTTAAAAGTTGGCTCTTTAACCGAGTGGCGCATCCCGCACACGACTACGAATACCTGTGGCATTGTATGTACGGTATTTCGTCACAACATCTTGTTCCTTTAAAACCCTCAAAATTTCTGAGTTGAAGAGGAGGCCTCGATAGCAGAGCACAGGCATGTCCTGCCTGTGTTCACCGAGTGTCTCAATTTCGCCGGGGTCCGAGGCTTCGGCCGCCGGGATTCGGAGAGCGGCGCTGCCGGACTCTCTCGGAAGTCGAGGTTCCGATCGTGTTTTGTGTCGAGCGGCGGTTGACCGCCTAGTTCATCAAGAAGCGTGCGGTTTGACTCTCGACTTCTGCTGCCGGGAAGGCCGTGCTTTCGTTCTGTTTACTGGATCAAGACTGGCCTTGACTTTTGGTGTAGAGCTTAGGCTCATTTTTATTTGCTACCAACGGTCGCGTGTAGCGGGGAGGGAGTGCGCAAGAGTGTTTATTTCTTTCTTGGAGTGCTTTCGGTGCGCTCTCCATGTTTTCGCGCTGGCGTGCTCAATTTGATTTGTTTCAAAATGGTCGTACATCATGTGGACACGCTCGCCTTGCAAATTGACGATAAGGCGAATGCCCCTGCTCCGTTGGAGGTCCACCTCCTTTCACTAGAACCACTGGGCCTCACACCGGAAGAGATAATGGCGATCTAATTTGGATATAACCGCCATTTGGTATTTTTGAAGTTGGCATCTGAAGCTACTATGAAGAGGATTCTATATTTTATCCCACGAAAGCTACCGTTTCCATCCCTAAAGATCCAAGGACGACGATTACCATTGACGAGACTTTCGGTAGCCTTTGTAATGTCTGGGTTCTTCGTCTTCCCGTGGAGACCCCATTGGAAGATATAACAAGTGAGCTTCAACGTTTTGGAAAAATCCATCGCTCGTGGGAGAACAGGTGGGAGGGCGACAAAATGGCGCGCGTGCTGACAGGTACGACAGTGGTGCGGATGACGGTGGAAAGAAATATCCCGTCGTACCTCCACATTGGCGGCAACCGGGCCATCATTCAATCTACGAGGGTCAGCGCCGCACCTGCGCCCATTGCAACCAAGAAGGCCATGGTGGAGGATAGCCAAGGTGTCCGCAATTTTACCAGGGGTCCTCTTAGAGGTGGACCAATTCGATCGATCTCCTCCGGTTTCTTCCGACGGAGCCCCTTCGGCAGATGACCTCCAGTCCACTCCCGGCCCCCCACGAGGCCACCTCCTGGGTTGGGCTCGTTACCAGCTGTGCTGCCTAAAAAAAGGCCCCCCGTTGAACGCTGCCGAGTAACCCGCTCTTCGTAGAGACCACGGCTGGGTCTTCTTCTTCGGACGAGGTCGAGGGGGAGGTATGCAGTGACAACTCGAGGCCTCGATCGGCGGCCCGTCGGACGAAGCGTCCCGGGAAGCGGCGAAGCTCTTGTCGCTTGGGCTCGAGCGGCGACCGAAGCGACGTAAGCCAAGACCATGACTCTGGTACATGATGTCCGGTGCCCATAGCTGTCCTCTCATTCCACCAATTAATATTATTTCGCTTAATATTGCTGGTGTTTATAGCGCTTTAAAAAGTGCAGTCCAACGTTTTCTCCGCGATCTCAGGGATGATGTAATCCTTCTTCAAAAGGTAAGAGAGGACATACTCTGGGATACAAACATCTTTCAGGCTTTCGGCAATTTCGCCGAAAGTCATTCTGGCACCACCACCCTAGTCCGAAATGGCATTCCGTTCTCTCGTGTTCGCCGCCACGCTTCAGGCCGAAAAACGTTCGCTATCGTGAATGGTATCCATATCACGAACCTTTACGCTCCATCCGGTGAGCGCGCGAGGGCCGAGCGCGAAACATATTTTAATGAACTCCTTCTCCCCTACCAGAATTCTTTCTTGGGGAGGGCCATATTGGGCGGAGATTTCAACTCCATCTACCGCCGAGAGGGTTGTGTCTCGAAAAGGGATGGGGTGACATACTATCCAAGCCGGGCACTCTCACTGATTCGAGCGATTGACGCAGTGCGTTCTTATTGCGCCGGTCCCACCCTCTTCACGCGATCAGGGCCTAACTCTCGGACGCGGATTAACTGCCTCTTCGTCTCGGCATCCCTAAAGAATGATGTTTAGAGAGTGGACACGTGCCCCTACGCGCGGAAGGATCTGGCCAGAAGTTTTCGCCCTCAGCGTCTACCCAGTTAGTGAGGGGTGCCTGAACTTCCTCCCGGAATGGCGCCACCTCAACTACATAGCCCCTTTTTACCTTTTGTTCGCTGCTACGAATGTTACAAAGTAATATGGGGACATTGCCTTCAGGTGACACCGAAGCAATGCTCGGCAGAATAAATAAATCTCTCTCGCTGCCAATGACTCGCACTTTTTTGCATTCAACCATCTCACTCTTTATCTTCGACAACACAACGGATAACGGCGGTACTCTAATAGATTCCTCTGATACAATTTTGCTCGATCGGCCAATCCCATTACTAGCGCCGGTCTGAGTTTCGCGAACTTTGCCATCGCACAAGGGGACAACAAATCTATCCTCTCTTACTGGCGAAAAAACACAATCATCACCCGACTTCTTTATCCCAAACCGGGAGTCGGTGGAAACCTCGAAGACATCGCCACTAACTTCGTCCCTAGTGGTGCAGCTTGCTTGCGACGCGGGTGGCAACCTCTCTATGACTCTTTCGGCCTTCGCCACCTCTGCTAATTTCTGTGAATCCTTATTTAGAGATCCGTGATCCTTATTCCCTTCTGTCAATTCCTCCGTCGTTACTTGAAAACAAATTCCCTCCATACTACCGTTTATTCGCGAGTTACATTTCATTATCTCTGCCGGAAAAGCACTTTGGTTTTTAGTGTCGCTTATCGTTTTTTCCTCAAGGGATGCTAAGTTATACATGGCCATTTGCAAATCATTGCCATTAATTATACCATAAATGAAAGAATCAAACGCCTTGACCTCTTCGGAAACTCCAATTTCATGGGCGCCTATGGGCTCGTCCATCTGCGATGTTACGCCATTAGATTTAAGGCCTGTCTCGTGTCCCTCATCCATTCTTATTTTCCGTTTATTGAACGATATACCTTTCCCGTAACAAACCATAAAATCAAGGCAACAATTTCAGAGTGTTAAAATCATTCGCCTTGACTGGGATTCAAACCCAGATCCCGCAATATCCGGTGGAGTGCTTTAGCCACTTAAGCTACAGAGGCGTCCTCTTAAACTCAGAAATTTCGGGGCTTTTAAGGGAACAACAGCACTCGACCGGATATTGAGGGATCTGGGTTCGAATCCCAGTCAAGGCGAATGATTTTTACACTCTGAAATTGTTGCATTGAAATGCACATTAGCGGATGACTCCGTTAAAAGTTACTGTTGCGGCATCTCCCGCAGTTTCTTTGGAATTCATAAAATCAAGGCCTAGAAGACCGTCATAGTTCGTTTCCCCCAAATCCACTACTAAGATGTCATGGGGATATAATTTATGATCAATCAAAAACTGCACGAACTCTGTCCGATGATTGGCAAGGGATGACCTGACGCGCTTCGCACCCGAGAATTTTAATCAGAATTCCTTAATATGCCAAAAGGAAATTTTTTACTATCAATGATGGTAACGGCTGCTCTCGTTTCCACTAGAAAATTGTTATCTTTCCTAAAATTATTAACTACTATTGTCCATCCTGTTTCTTGCGAACCCTTCTGTCTCAATCAAGTTTGTTGGATTACGAACCAACACAAACCTACCAATCTCTTCCTTCACCCAATTAAAATTGCACAAGAAGTCTACCTTGAATTCTTCGCTGTTTCTGAATCAATCTCGCCCCATGACTCGCGTAGCCTACGGGCGACATGGCGCAATCTGGTTGGAAATTCTGCGACGCTCTCCAGCGGTTTTTGTACGCAAGTGTTAAATATTTTTTCTAACATGATTGGAGATGCCTTTAGTGAAAATCTCCTTTTGAGATTAATGGAAAAGTCCGCGTATGAACCTAATATGTGATGACTTGCAGAGACCAAATCCGCGGCGGTTCCTCCAAGCCGAAGTTGAGCGACTCCTAAGGTCTGTGCTTCAATTCCAACTACTAAGATGACTTACAATACGAACGCTTTCCAAAAATTTGCCAACCCCAATCTCATCTTCCCCGCTAAACGTTGGAATTAAATGAATCTGGCTGCCAATAGCGGCGGTTTGCGCTGCTTCTCCGCAACCATTTTGCGGACTCGTGCTACTTCCCGGCTGTTCTAACACATTAACCAAAGGTGTGAAGTTGAGTGCACTGCCGAATTTCAATCCATTTGCGGTTTCTTGATAATCGAGAAAAGGGCTAGGGTTCCCCAGTCTATGAGGGTTAAGGCCATCCATCGCGAAATTCAAACCAATGCTAATTACATTAAAATTTCACTGCGCTTAATTAATTTATTTTTTCATACTCCGAGTGTATCCGATACCCATGGTGGGCGCTGAATGGGCTAATTGATGGTTCCTGATGAAGTGACGCTTAGTTTAATTGCGCGCAGAGAATCGCGATGAGGTTATAGCACGTGTCTTAAAATAATAATTCGTTAGGGGTAGTAGTTTTGAGGGGAGGCGACCGACAGCTAAGGTCATTTGCGCCATAGGGGAAGGACAGGAAAGGATGAAGGGTGGAGAGAAACCCGGCGTCGGCATTAGCCTACTCTTTACGAAAGGCGCCAAGGGGTCCGCGGCTTAACGTCCCGTCCGACGGACGGCGTACTCACTCAAAGTGCCCTCCACAAAGCACCTCAAGTAGGGATCGAGATACCTCTGAAAAATATTCAACACCGCCGGGATTTGAACCCGCGCCCTCTAGGTGGGAAGCCAGTACGTTAGCCCCCGCACCATCTCGATCCCCCAATTCGTTAGGTCAGCACAGATTAGCATATCCCACCTGTCCGAGAAAATACGGAACTTCCGATTTAAAGAGGTACACGGGCACATGATAATCTATGAGACACTGTCGCATACACTGAATAAATCACTAGTCCAACCGTGCAACCCCTCACCTGACACCAATATGTCGCAAGAGGGGTTTCTATAAGCGACACAAAGGGTATCGGGGAAGGTTAGAGTAACTACACCGAGTATTACCAAAGCAGCCGTATATTACCCAACATCAGTCATAATGCACCATTTACATAAGTATAAGCAAATTATGGATGGCTAGACCCTCGGTAAACCAACGCGAGTACGGACAGAATTAAAATGGCAGAAAATTACCTGGGACGGGGTAAATGCAGGGTGGACGCGGTCACGAAACACATAACCTAGGCAGAGCCCTCGTCCGTCGGAAAGGAAGGGAGTATTGCAGGGTGGACGAGGTCAAACGAACTTAACCTAGGTTGAGCCCTCGTCCGAAGTTGAGTCAGGAATATGACACACTGTCGACACAAGCGCAACATAGCCGAAGCATCGTGCCCTACCGGTCACCGCCAGATAACCAACTGACTGCTTTTTGCCCGGCGACCAGGGCTTTTATACCCAATTTAGGATTCAGGGGAGGAATACTTTTGAAACGTTGTCTTTGGTCACGTGGGACATTCGGAGGAGCCAGGGAAGGAGTACCATGTCGCATACTTGCGACAATAGATATTAATTTTTGCAAAGTTACCATCTAGAATTTCGTTCAAGTATAATGAGCTCTATTGTTTGAAATATTAATTAATCTGACTTCTAATGATTTAAACCGAATAGAAATAATTTTAAAATCAAATATTTTCTCAAACAACATTGTTTTACTATTTTTACATTATAAACGAATGTATTAAGAGCAAATAACTTTAAAGAGCATACTGTATTTCATTAATGAAATAAGACTGGATCCGAACTCCAATTTGAAACCTTTCGTTCTTCACTTCTTTGTTACTATTGCCATGGTGACGTCGTCACCAAATGTTCAAACCAAACAAACTTAATTCTCAAGTAATGTATTAGATTGTTCTGTCACATTTTAAATTTCACATATCGCTAATGCCTTTGAGCATACTGTGCTTACCTTTAGAAATACACAATACACGTTCATTAAGGCTATATAGTATTCATTCTTAGATTCAGAACGCACAAATTATTTGATTGCACTGTGAATTAATGGGTGACATTAAAGGATCAACCGTAGCCAAAAGTTGTATTGCACTGTTTGGAAGAATACATCTCCTCTTTGAGGTGAACTGTCTCATTGTCTATTTTAAGGTTATTTATGTGTATTTGAACTTCTTCCTATTTACGCCACACATGGAAAGAATGGACTGGTGATATCTTTTATGAAACATATAACTTTCAAATTCTGGAGAACGCCTAATTACATTCACGACAAGATTACCAGCTGCTGAGATAGTTGTCTTTTAATTTGTTCTGATGATAAACTCTGCTTGAATTGACTGGAGTATCAATCTAAGCGTAGAAAATATATCAAAGTAGTTGAAGATGTAACTGAGGGGTACATTGCATATGATATAACATGTGAGGGTGCAAGGCCTTCAGTAGAACCAAATCCTTGATCCTCTATGTAAGTTACAATTTCCCAAGTATATTCCACCTACAGAGAAGAAGGAAAAGCTTTGTAGGATGTGTGCAGTTTGTTGTGCCAAAAGGGATGGAACAAGCAAAAAGATTGGAAAAGAAGCGAGGTGCCATTTCCAAGCATGTCACAGCCGCTAAACACAGACATGTGATTTTATGAACGGGAGGAGATTTTCGTGTGTTTTAAAAATATGGTTAAAAGAATTCATAAATCATGCCTTCTGTTTCCACGTCATATCATTTTAATCGCCATGTTCTTTCGTCATCCTGTTTTTCAACAGGAATTAATAATTCTAAATCGTCGATGACTTCATTTGCGTGTGACTGATCCTGAGCAACTTTCATTTGCCGCTGTGTTTGTAATTAAAAATTCGAAAATTATGAAGAAATGTTGCTGTTTCTCTCGCTTTTAATACACAAAACATTCTATATAAAAATAATTTAATTAGAATGAGCCAATTGCGACATGCCATACATCTTCAATCGTTTTCTCTCTGAATATTTTGATTATGCTGATTAAATCGTAAACAATTTCTTTCACTTTTTCCACGTTTTTTCTTTGGTCGTTGTTGATGTGAAAGAAGAATGGGGGTCCTGCTACCGACCGACCAATCGATGCTTATGGACTGCGCCGTTAGGTGCATCTTATACCAATATCCAGCTATGCTGATCAATGGTCGTAGGATATAAGTGGTTTATGGGCGAAGTTAAGCTAGTGAGTATATTTTATTGCAGTTTGTGACAGTATTATATTTGGAGATTATGACAGCCCATTTATGCTTGCTTTAGCACAATTGTATCTGAAATGGGGATTATCAGGGTAATCTCATAAAGGTTCTAATAATGGGTTACCAGTATTTCCTATTTCTTGTTGAAATGACGTGGCTATGTCGCTTAGATATGTTGGAAGGTCCGGTATTTTTAGATCCGTGTGAATATCTGAGTTTCTTACAAACCAGGCGTCGTTGGCAAGGGTTCGTAGAGTATTATTTTGGAAGCATGTCATTTTCTTCAATTTGGTTGCGGTCATATAACCCCAGGCTGGGTAGCCTTCAGATAGGTCGTATCATAGATTTAAATAACAGTACCTTGGTGAGGAGACGGAGGGGAATGGTGCGTTTTCTGAGGGGATAGAATAAGAAAGCGGCTGAATTGGCCTTGTTGAGTGCATATTGAGTGTGTGCTTGCCAAGTGAGTTTACTCTCCATTTGTACACCAAGAAATTTAGCTGTTGATGCCTGGAGGATTATTTCCCTGCCATAGTGGATAGCAGTGATGTGAGGATTCTTCCATTTTCTTGCGTAGTTTACGTTTACGCATTTTGTGGTGTTAATGGTTAGTTTCCAATCGGTCATCCACTCTGCTATGCTCTTAAGGTGTTCTTGGACATTTGTTGCGGCATGATTTGGGTCAAAGGAAGTTGACGCTCTAGCTGAGTCATCCGCATGGAGGTAGCTTTTGGGTCGGAGGGGAGGTCGTTAATGTAGAGGTTGAATAGGACGAGTGACAAAATTGATCCTTGGAGAAAGCCTGAGGATATGGACCGGGTAGTTGATTTGGCATTGGTAAGGGCTAAAAAGAATGTGCGGTTTGAAAGAAAGGAGGGGATGGTCTTAATTAGATATACTGATATGTCGGTTTTAAGCAGTTTATGTATTAAACCAGTTCGCCAGAACTTGTCAAAAGCTCTTTAGAGATCAAGGAAGACTACTGAGGTGTGCTTGTGGATGTGGAAGCCGAAAGTGATCAGTTTAACCAATCTTGTTATTTGCTGAGTCATGGAATGGCAACGGCGGATGCCAGTTTGCTCAGGTCTGATCAAGTCTAGGGACGAGATTTCTTCTTGTAGCCTGTTTAAGATGCATATTTCTAGAAGTTTGCCCATGCAGCGGAGCAGGCCACTGGGTCTATTGTTCAGGATATAAGAAGGATTTTTATCTGGTGTTGGAAGGAGTATTACCTTAGCTGTTTTCAATGCCTTTGGGAAGTACGATTGGGAAAGACAGGCATTGAGGATAGAGAGTAGGTGTTTGATAAAAAATTTAGGAAGGTTTTTCAGGTGAAGGTAGGAGATTTGATCGGGTCCCGGTGATGACTTGGTTTTGGAGTGGGACATAATGGAGTAAAGTTCTTAAGGAGTAATTTCCAGGAATATGTGGAATGGGCAAAGTGACAGGCCTGAGACGCTGATCAACGCTTCTGAATCCAACAAGGATGTATTATTGTTTTTAAAAATGCATTCGAAGGAGTCGGCAGAGGTATTTGCTTTGTCACTGTCATCGTATAGTGCTCTCCCATTATGTGGTATTGGCGGGGTGGGTACCTTTTTCCTTTGCGGACAGTGGGCTAGGGTCCATACCGAATTATCCTTATGTGAGAGTGAACTTATTTTCTCATGCCAAGTTTTTTCCCAATGTTTTCTAGTTTTGGATGTTACAAGGTTTCAAAGTGCACAGAAGCCGATTTTATCTTGGCGGAGATTAGTGCGTTGCCAGAGGGCTCTGGCCTTGTATCTAAGTAAGATTAGGCGCAAAATATCCTGAGGTAGTGTGGCACCAGCGATGGAGGCCGGAGAAGTAGGGTAGCAAGAGCGATGAATGATTTTGGTTAAGGTGCTTGTTAAATCTTGAGCAGCTTTCTCTATGCTGTCTGGAGTGCTAGCAGGAGATGGGACAAGGTAAATGGCCAAGCAGTTTTCTTTAAATAGTTTCCAGTTAACTCTTCTAGTTGGTTCTGGTTGTATGAAGGAGGGTAGGAACGCAGTAAAATATGGGGCAGTGGTCCGAGGCTTAGTTATCTAGGTTAAGGATTTGGAATGCGATATCTGCGGATAATAGAACTACATCCAGGATATCGGAGGAGTTGGGGTGATGATGGAAGTGGGTAGGGAAAGGCGGTGAGTGAATTGCGATATTTTTTATAAATAGAAGCTTATGAAGGGTTCGCCTTTTTGTTGTAGTGGTTTTTCCAGCTTTTGTTTTTTGTTTTTTATATAATTTATTCACTAATAGAGTTTTAAGGAAGTTGTTGTTTATTTTGAATTAGCACCATTTACAAGTTGAAGAAGGGCTGGTATAAGGTCATTGGTTATGATAATAATAGGGGTTTTATTGTCAGTAGGAGAGAGAAGTTTCGTAATTATGCATGCCCTAGACGACCATTTTAGGCGGGGATATATGGAGAGAAGTGAAGATAGATTTTATTTTCAGTTCCCTGCAAACGTTTTTCATTAGTTCCGAAGTGAAGTTTGCATCTTTTTCTGCCAGTAAATATTTAAGCACACCGTGACGGCAAATTATGTGCTCGAAAAAAAAATCCTGCTTCTGTTTTGGCCGATTGATCTGGAATCGTAAAGGTTTCATGATATCTTGTGAAATAATTTTGGCGAGTTAAATGACATCGGTTAACTCGGAGGGATAGGGGTAGTGGTCCAACAATATCCAAAACTAATTTCTAAATTGGGTAGGCGGCTTCAACCAGTGGCTGTAATGGAATATTATTCACGCGTAATTTGCTCTTTTGGCATTCGATGCAATGCTGAACGTACTGGAGGGTGTCCGAATAACAGCCTTTCCAGCTGAAGTGTCGCTGGACCATTTTCAGCATTTTCTCGATTCCGCGATGATTCCTGATAGGGGATTATCGTGGCAACGAGTCAAAATGAATTTCCGCATATTTTTGGGTGCACATATTATAAAATTTGGTTCAATCTTCGAAGGGTCAACTTTCTATAGCACATTTTCCTCATCGTAAAAGTAGCCGGACTAATGGGAACTCCTTGAACCCGTCCCATCGCTATTCTCCACGAGTCATTCAGTTTATGAAACAGTGTTGCACCGTGTCGGCCTCTTCGCAGGGTACTAATGGGGGATTCTCGCACGAAATGAAATCTTCTTCCTCACCTTTACTGCAAACAGATTCTAAAGACATCATGTGGTCAGGTTCAAATTTAATGGTCTTGTTCTCAAAATAAATCAAGCTACGATACTTTTTCATAAAATCCAAGCCAAATATGCCTTCATTGAGTGTGTCCCCTAGATTTATTACTAAAGCATCATGAGGGTAAACACGATTGTCTATACAGAGAGGTACGCGACTCTTACCGTTTGTCATCAATACATGACCTGAGGCGCTTCTCACTCACGCGCGGTCGTACGGGGCAATACCTAATGTATCTAAAAGGAACACTCTTTCGTGAAGTATCGTGACCGCCGCGCCTGTGTCTACAAGGAAGTGACGTAATTTTCCTATAATCTGCACGCTAATCGTCATTCCTTTCACTGGAGTGATGGATAGGATGAGGTCTTCCCCAACCCGCTGGTCGGGGTCATCCCGTTTCCCGAGGCCATTCGGTTTGAGCGCTCTGGACAATTAATTGGAAGGTGGCCAACTTCCTTACATATTCCGATGCATAGCGGGGGACAGTCTCGGGAAATATGTCTCCTTGCTCCGCAGTTAAAACAAGCTCGAGTTTTAGAGCGACAATCGCGAGCTATGTGGCCCGCGCACCCACAGGAAAAGCATTTTGCAGCGTATCCGGTAGAGCTCAAGAGCACCACAAAAGACGAGATTCCTACATAATGAGCGCGCTTTATGTCCAAACCCAGGGGGGACAGGGAATTAACGTTTCCTTCTATATCGGACAGGGATACGGTGGGTACGTCATGAGTATTATATTTTGCGATCGACTGTAAGAGGTGCTCAAGGTTGGCGTCGTTACTTGCCAGGTTCAGGTATCGGTCATCAATAACACTTTCAATTATCATTGGCAGTGGAAATATTTGTTTGCAAGGAAGTTCTTACACTGTGGAATTCAGTTAAGGCGGGTATGTAATTTACTTTATCGCTGGCCGAACACCCAGATGCAAGAGTAAGGGTGCCTTGCTTACTGATGGATAACTTGGAGTATTTTTGAGGGCAGTCGATAGTTAATTCGGTGACGCTACTGAGGCTAAAGCGCCACGTTCCAGGCGTTTCGCCCTCGATAAACATTGAATATGGAGACTGAGCTAATCCTATCTGGCAGTTCTGCTTTATGAGTTTTGTTTTCCGGAGAAAAATGGCAATGTTACAGGAGCGGGAGTTAGGAGTTAGTATTGGGTAAGCCTGAGGACACACGATCATGCTTTCAGTTCTACATTGCTGTGAGTAGTCGTAGGGTAAGAGTACAAAGTTGCTCTGTTCCGTTGAGACGGCCAGATAAGGCGAGTCAGGCTGTATGAGGACAGATTTATTCCCACCATCGGTGGTCGGGAAAGGTAGCGCTCGCAACACCTTGAAACTCATTCCCTTTTGCGTCAACGGCAGTATTATGAGTAATTTGATGTCGCCCATCCGCCGGATCACTCTCACGCTAGCAATGTCGTACATGATCGCGATTTTGTGGTCCAGATCGCGGGGGAGCGACCAATCGGGCAGCAGCGCTCCGGAAATACTTTTCAGGATACCCTGGAACTGGCTGGGAGGGAGTAGGGAAGGTATGGACTTCCCAGCCTCGGCGAGTCGCACTTTAGCCTTGAAAAGGTCTATCTCATGTTGCAGTTCAGCGATGTGGCGAGTGAGGGCAATAAAAGCGGTATGGCTGTAGCTGAAGACTTTAAAAGCGTATTTTGTTGAAGCTATAGTCTCAGTATATGCTTTGATACTCTTTTCTATATATTTTTTTGCATGAGTTCTAGGGCTTTCCCTGTCGAAGAAATCATGTCTTTTAAGTGTATTGGATGCGTTTGACAGAAATGTATATCGCGCATTTAGGGCATGCTCGGTGCGAATGGATAACCCTTCTATTTTCTTATCTAATGTTTGTATCTGATGGTCGGTCGCCGTGCCTGTAAAGTAATGCAGTCCGTAACCGACCACGTCAAACAATCCTCTGCCCTTACGAGTTGCTTCGGTGGCTCCAATTAACATTTCTAATTGCCTTTCCAAATTGTTTAAGTTGAACCGTACACTTTGTTAGATATAGCAAATCATATTAGAAAAGAGATGTTAGCAAAGTGAAAAAACATGCTCGCGTTTGGTTGTGCTGTTAATTTTAAATTAATCTCATGGAATTGGGTGTTCTGTCATTTAACTATGTCCACTGCAGCTGTTAGCTGAGGTATGTGAAGGTCTATGTTCACTATCCATTCACTCACTATGAAGTACAATTGTCCTTTCGGGACGAAAAGTAGACCAGAGGTGTTTGCTCCACTCAACAGTCCTATTGTCACTAGACACACATTCTGTACGGTAAGGAGGTCCAAGGTTTCTATAAGGAGGAAATTAAAGGTTAGATTAGAATATATAGTTAATGCGGTCGCAGAGCTCACATGGCGATCTCGCGATCTCCTTTATTTTGTTGGATTAATTGTCTTTTCCGTCTTTTATTGAGAATATGTCGCCTACGCTTATGCTCTTTCCGCGACGGGGGGTATTCCCTCCTTTTTTCAATTTCGGCTGGGGGACGAGGCGCTGAATCTTCCAATGTTAAATTTGAAACTGCAGTTTTGAACACAATGGGGAGGGGGGGCAAGTTGGAGTTTGTGAAGTATTCACCGGCTTCCACGACAGCCGTTGGTGGACTGCTTTGTCCGTCGAAGGGTGAGGAGGCAGGAGAGGAATCCCCTCCTCTCTCTTCGTTGGGCGGGATCTCCGGTGTTGAGAGACTGCGACCTGGCGTGGGTGGCGGTCCATCCGCCTGGGCTGGAGGCGAAAACGGTGGGGTTTCATCCACCAGGAGTAGTTTCTTCCCTGGGTTGGTGACGCTGGAGCTAGACCCTCTCCATCTCCTGCGGAATACATTGGCTGGCTGCGTTGCCCTTCCCCATGCTGTAGATACCGGAAGGCACTCCAATACTCATCACCGCCACCCAGGTGTTGTCGCACGGGAGAAGGGAAGCGACCCGGTGTGGGCGGTGGTCAATCGGCCTGGGTTGGAGGCGAAAGAGGTGGGCTTTCATCCCACCAGGAGTGGCCATCGGCCGCCGGAAGGCGGTCGTAGATTGGAGGTGTCTCGCCAAACAATTCTTTGATCTTCCTTGCTACCTTCTTTCTCCGTAGCAATTGTCTTACTGCTATTACTCGGGCCATACCTAATAGGCAGATACAAGGGAGGGAAGTAGGGTGAATTAAGAGCGTATCCTCCCGGGCAGGGGCCGCAAGTGATAAAATATCTCTGACGATGGAGGATGATTTTGGAGATTTTCCCCTTGAAGAGGCTCGGTTGGTGAACCATTGGTGATTTTATCTGGCTGCGGAATGTGGACTTGATTATGGTTGGTCTGGGCGCCTTGCTCAGTCTCGAACTCGTCAATCACGCGTCCTGCTTGTGCGTAATTAGGTGGCGGTTTGGGCTATGGTGGTTGTGGAAGCAAATTCCTGTGGTGCGCTGTCAGAATCCTCCCGTCCCGCATATTCTCAATGTCACAGGTCGCCTTACTTCTAATTTTGACTACCTTATAGGGGCCAACCCACTTCGAAGTAAACTTTTTTGACTGCCTGGGCGTAAGTACCAAGTTGCGCAGCAACACAAGTTGAATGTTAAGAATAGGCGGCAAACGTAAGTTCCTATTGTATTTATAATGCTCATTTTTTATGTTACGCTGGTTCATTCTGCTGCCTAATCTCGTCGAGAGAACATCGTTCCGTGCTTGAGCTCTTCAGCCAGTCCACGAGGCCGCTGCCATCGACGCTGCAAAACCTTCTGGTTTTGGCCAGTCAAGCCTTCCATCGAGTCTGCACGCATGCGTCAACTCAGCCATAGCCATAGTTACACTTACACACACTTACACATAGGCGACTTGAGTCCTTCTCAGCCGTAGCTCCGGTGGGGGGAGGCTAACTTGTCCCTCCTTCTCACCCTCCGGAGGCGCTCGTGCTGTGTCCCCTTTAGGTCATCCCGTCCGGTTACCTCTGGAAGGGAGTTTACTCCCATTGCACTCCATTGGGACCCGGGCGGGTCCACTTCTTAGTGCTAGGGCGGGAAGGCGACTTGGCACGGACCTGCTGTGCCCGCTTTGCGGATCGGCAGGGGTGTCTTTGGCGTCCCCCTACTTTCCCCTCCCCCCCATTAGGTCGGCTCAAGTCGCCTCACACACCACTACCAACACAAACCCAATCTTACTCTCCCCCAACCTTGATACATAGTGCTACATAGTGCTTACTCATATTATTTTTCCTTTATCTACACCCCCACCCACCCCCTTCAAATTGGTCTCTTTGGGTGGAAAGTTTTGTTAGTCCCCCCTACCTCCCATTTTGAACTCAAATCTTTTGTCCGTTTTGCTCTAAGTCCAACGGTTAAGGAGATAGAGGCCATATTTCGTTTAAGACGTTGTCGGTGGCGCCATCTGTTGAGCCAAGCCACGTACTACGCAGTTAAACCAGTTTTTCCATTTTCCTAAGACGTTTCTGAAACGCAACCTACCCCCTCCATTAGGGTCCCAATCGGTAGCGGGGGCGTTTGATCCACCCTCCCCCCTAATTCGGACTCAAATCTTTTCTCAGATTTGAGCTATCTCTTACCGTTCTCGAGTTACGGCCCTTTCCTTAAAAGACGTTGCGGGTGGCGACACGAGTGTCGGCCACCCGAACTACTCTCAAAGCCCCCCCGTTGAAATCTCCAGAGCGATCAACAGGTAGGTGCGCCCGTTGAAATCTCCGGTCTATATAGCGTATTATATGCTACAAAATCGCCCTTTAAACAACTTTTAAATTTTACCTTGGGCCCTCCCGGGCCGGGATCCACCAAAATGGATCCCAAAGCTACTACTCCGACTCCCGCTGACCAAAATACTCAGCTAAAGCTACGCCCTGACACTCCTTCGTCGTCTAACCAAAACTCTGCGCTCCAAACCATTCTTAATCTGTTTCCTGCCACCTCATCAACCGCTCAGACGGTATCCATCCCCATCCCCTCCAAAGCTTTGGCAGACCCCCGTTTACAATCCATCCTTTCCACTTATGGAGTGAAATTCCCAGCCTCCATGCCTGCCGCCTCAACCACTCAAAGCTCTTCAAAGCGCACTGCCCCCGCCGATTCAGAATACACCACTGTGGTGTCCAAGCGGAAGGCAAAACCCTCCTTAAATGACGAAGTACGCCTCACCCCAACCGCTAACCGTTTCACTCCCCTGTCCACGCCCGAAAGCGAGACGGAAGCTGACCAAACCCCAGCCGTGATGGAGGATGAACCCTCCGAACCTCAGTCGCGGCTGAAACTTCCCCCTATATACCTTAAAGATATCCGAAACTGGCAAGAGAAATACAACTCCCTTCGTTCGGCATGTGTCCTCCCTCCAGTGGCCACCCTAGTCCGTAATGAAATACGATTAAACTGCTAAACTGTTTCTGATTTCCGTGCAGCCACCTCCCTCCTTAGATCAAAAGGTTGGGAGCATTACACTTATTGTTTCAAGTTCGCCTACAAGATCCTTCGAGGTACGAAGATTTTATGCAAACGACCTCTCTTCTACATCTGCGTACGAGCGTCGAACCCTACCGGCAACCTGTAGGCCCCCCCAGTGCATGTCATGCCAGCGCTACGGCCAAACGCATAAAACATGTGGCCTAAATCCCCGCTGCGTAAAGTGTGCTGGCAACCATCACTATCGCGAATGCACAAAATCAAGAAACGAGCCTGCAAAATGTATAAACTGCGGTGGAGCACATACTGCAAATTACAGGGGCTGTATCGTCCATAGAGAACTCATGCTAAAAATACGCGCCAAAAGAGAGGGCTTAGTCTCTGGCAACAGGGTGACTGCACCCACAGCTCCAACCATCTCCGAGGCTGCTTTCCCCCCCATAGAAAACGCTTGGCAATCCCGTTCCAACCCCCTTACTGGTATCTCCCGTGCTCAGGCCGTCGCCAACCCTCCCCCTGCCTCCAATCCCCTCCCCACCCAACCAAACGCTAACCTTGACTCTAACCTTTCTCAAGAATCCTCATCCCAATCTACCCTGAAGTCCTCCCTACTCTCTATCGTTGCTAAAATCCTTACGGTAGATGACAATGCCTCCCTAATGTCAATCCTAAAAACGGACCTAATCCCGTGCCTCCTTAAACTCCTGAATGGCCTGTAAACCCGTCTACTCTCCTCACCACCTAAGCTTCCTCCAGTGGAACTGTAACAGCATCAGGTCAAAATCACTCGAGCTACAGCACCTCACGGCCGTCTACTCCTCGGATATTATACTTCTTCAAGAAACAAAGCTGACTGTCAACCAAACCTTCTATATCCCCAACTACAGAGTCTTCCGCAGAGACAGGCCTGATTCCAAGGCTGGAGGCGGAGTAGCAATCCTCATCAAGAAAACCATTCCTTGCTGCCAACTATCACCACCTGCTACTAACAAGCTTGAACTTGTCGGTATTACAATAAAGACCAGGGAAGGGAATTTAAACATATGGTCAGTTTACTTCCCGCCCAGCACCAGCAAATATCCCCAGGAGGACCTGGATGCAATCAAATGTATCCTCATCCCAAGGGCTCTGCTAGGTGGCGACTTCAATGCCAAGCATATGGCCTGGGGTTGCAAATGCAACTCTACTCGCGGCAACTCTTTGCGCCGTCTCCAAATCTCGGAAAATTTTGCCATACTGGCTCCTCCATCCCCAACGCATTTCACCCCTAACCCCGTAGACTCTGACATCCCTGACCTCGTCCTTACCTCCCTTCCTCCCAATTTTCACCTTAAAAATGTAAACAATGCTGCCTCCGATCACTGTCCACTAACCTACACTGTTTCCCTGAATCCGACGATCCCCAACTCACAAACCATAAAAGTCAACTGGAAACGGTTTCATTCGACCTGCTGCGTTACGCCTCTGGAACGCCCGATCCTCAACATAAAAGAAGACATTGACTCAGCCATCAAACAGTTTACCTTGACCCTCACGTCGATAGCAAATTCTTCCCACTTCCGCCAAGATCCGGCAATTCTAGCTGGTCAAACTCTGCCGGCTGAGATTTTGAACCTCATTCGGAAGAGAAACAGCGCAAGACAGCTATGGCTGCGTACCCACCGGCCCATTGATGGCCGCAGATACAGGGCTCTTCGCAACCTTGTCACCTCCTCCCTCAGAAAGGAAAAACAATCCCTCTGGGACAAAAAGATCAGTTCCCTGTCTTATGAGGATAACTCAGTATGGCCACTCGCCCGATCACTCCGAAAAAGATCTACATCCCCAGCTCCTCTCCTTCATAACGGGTCATTATCATACTCCGACCAGGAAAAGTGTGAAATCTTCGCCGACATCTTGGAATCGGTCTTTTGCAACCCAAATCCATCCCATCTTGACTCCCCCGCTAACCAAACTTTCGACTCTATCGCATTTACTCCCCCTCCTGCTATCCCAGCGGCTACAATGACCGACTTAAAGGCCATCATTAATAACTGCAAAGCCAAATCCGCTCCCGGCCCTGACCGCATCTCATACAACCACCCCAAAAACCTCCTCATACACTTCCTTAAACACCTTCTGTCCATCCTGAACTCATGCCTCTCACTCTGCTATTTGCCTGCCGCCTGGAAGTGTGCAAAAGTCATACTCATACCCAAACCCGGAAAAGATCCTAAGGACCCTGGTAATCACAGACCCATCAGCCTTCTCCCCTGCATGGGTAAGGTCCTGGAGCGTGTCATTCACTACCGCCTTGATGAGGAACTCACTGCACTAAATATCCTACGGCCGGAACAAACGGGCTTCAGAAGAAAAACAGCAACCACCCACCAAAACCTCCGACTTGTCGAGCATATTACTTTTGGATTCAACATTATAAAACACACCCAGGTCGCCTTTCTAGACATCAAACGGGCCTTTGACCGTGTCTGGAAAGAAGGACTCGTCTACAAACTCTCCGAGACTGATATCTCTTTCTCTCTTGTTAAAATTATAGCATCATTCCTCTCAAACAGAACTTTCTTTGTCTCCTTAAACTCTCACAACTAAAACCCGAGAAAAATCCTTGCTGGCGTCCCTCAGGGTGCTGTTTTATCCCCAACCCTTTTCAAACTTTATATAAATGATCTCCCCTCCCATCCTAAAACCCAAGTGTACCTGTACGCCGACGACACCACCATTGCATCTCAGTCTTTCTGTCCCGACACTGCAGCAGACAACGTCCAGGAACACCTGGACTTAGTTGAAGAATGGATGGACTCTTGGACACTCCGTGTCCATCCAGACAAATGCGAACATGTCAAATTTGCAAGAAAGTGGAAGAAACCCTGCTCTACGGCCCTTTTTTATGGTAACTCCCGCATCCCCCTTAAAAACTCAGAAAAATTCCTGGGAGTCATACTGGACAGGAAACTTACCTGGCAGGAGCATACTAAGTACGTGCTCAACAAGGCAAACGCGGCGCGTGCTTCCCTGTTCCCCCTTCTAAATCACAGAAGTCCCCTTAAACTAAGTACCAAATTGATCCTCTACAAATCCATGATTCGCCCCATCCTGACATATGGCTACCCAGCCTGGGGAGCCATATCCGACACAAACATAAAGAAAATTTGCACTTTTCAAAATAAAGCTATCCGTCATATAGCTGAAGCCCCCTGGTTCTTTCGCAATGATTCCCTCCACAAAGATCTGCAGCTACCACCCATCAGTACCTACCTCCAATCCATTGCTTCGTCCTTTTCCAAATCACTGCCCATCACCCAAAACCCCTTATTAGAATAACTATGGTCCTACGATAACAATCCACACTTCAAGCATAAACGTCCTAAACTTACCGCAATGCCCAACATAAATTAAGCATCCTTTCTCCGTAACCACGCCCTAAAATACCCATATCATACCACCGTTTATCAGCATCAGCTGGAAATCGGGACAAGATGCGCAAGGCGCAGTACTATATCGGTTCGGTTACGCTGGTTATTCTCGGCCGCTTGTGCGCGAGCGATTTGGAGCCGGCGTTGCAAAATGTGATCGTACGGGGGTACCTCCGTGTAACACGGTAGGAGGGGTCGTAAGACATCATCCCAAGGCATATCCAATTCCCTCCCATATAAAAGGTAAGGAGGAGTTTGCTCTGTGATTCGATGTTTGCTATTTCTGTACACAAATAATGCAAAATTTAGTTGACCGTTCCAATCCGAGTGGTCTTGGTTGACATAGTGAGAAATAACGGCGGCAAAAGATTGGTGCGCCCTCTCCAGCCTACCATTGGAAGCGGGATTGTAAGGGGAGGTAAAAATTGTCTTTACTTTCAATAGATCACAAATTCCCCTCATAAGCTGTGATGTGAAATTGGCACCTCTGTCAGTGAGAAGGGTGGCTGGCACCCTATGACGGCAAATGATCTGCTCTACGAAGGCTCGAGCTACAGTTTCTGCGGATTGATCAATGATAGGTATGGCCTCCGGTTATGTCGTAAGATAATCTTGACATGATAGTATGGAGCGATTGCCTCTATTGGATACTTTTAATGGACCAATTATATCCAAAGCAATTTTCTCGAACGGATATGACGCTTCGGTGACAGGTTGAATAGGTATTCTTTCCTTTCTTCCCTTTCGTTTCTTGCAGCTTACGCAATTACTAACGTAATCTCGAGTGTCGGCGTACAGCCTTGGCCAATTAAAATGTATTTGCACAATATTTAATGTTTTGTCTATTCCTAGATGTCCTGCTAGGGGGCTGTCATGGCATCTTTGTAATATGTAATCTCTCATGCTTACGGGTGCACAGATGGTGTATAGTGGATCGGGAGTCTTAACGTGGATTTTATAGAGTACTCCATGCTCGTCTAAGAGATAGTTGGGGTTTCGTTCTTCCGCTAGCGTACGCAGTGGTCGAAGTTCCGGACAAATTGACTGTTCTTGCGCAATCTTGGTTTTATCCCAAACTGGCTCGTATTCCGTGTCTTGATGGAGGGCATTTACTATTGGGTTCACTGCGCGGGAGAGAGCGTCTACGTGCGGAATATCTTTTCCTGCTTTGTACTGTATTGTAAACGAGTATTCGGTGAGCTCCATTATCCACCTAGCCAGTCTGGGTTTCGGCTCGGGAAGGGCAAGTAGCCATCGGAGCGGGCTATGATCAGTGATTAAAGTGAACGGACGGCCTAAAAGATATACTCTGAACTTTCTAATCATATGTACGACCGCCAAACACTCAAGTTCAGTGGCGGAGTATGCTTTTTGCTGCTGTGTCAACTGCTTGCTGGCGCATGCTATCATATGCCCGCCATCTTCAAAATTCTGCAACAGCACTCCTCCAATCGCCACGGAAGAAGCGTCAGTGGTCAAAATGAATTCTTTCGAAAAGTCAGGGAATCGCAATACCGGTTGACTCGTGAGACAAGCCCTTAATTTTTCAAAAGATTCTTGTTGCTCTCTTTCCCAAATAAACTCCGTATCCTTCCTTGTTAGCGAGGTAAGAGGACTCCAAAATTGAGCAAAATGCAAAATAAATTTCCTGTAATATCCCACTAACCCAAGGAACGATTGCAGTTGCTTAACGTTACGTGGTGCTGAAAACTGCTTATTGCATGTATTTTTTCTTCATCGGGTTCCAACCCATTAGCGGAAACGACGTGACCGAGGAATTTCACTCGTGTTTGTAAGAATTCACATTTTTGTGGTTTCAGTTTCAAATTCGCTTTCCTCAGTCTTGAAAAAATTTCTCTCAAGCCTAGTATGTGTTTTTCCATGCTCTCATCATGCCATAATATGTCGTCGAGATGGAACAAAACTCCTCGATTGATCATTCCATCTAGTACGGTTGTCATAAGACGCATGAATGTGGAAGGCGCGTTCGAAAGGCCGAATGCCATCCTGTTGCACTCGTAGTGCCCGTCTGGAGTGCTAAAAGCGGTTTGTGCCCTGTTTTTTTCGTCTACTTCAACTTGCCAGTAACCTTGAGATAAATCTAGGCAACTGAAATATTTTGTCCCTCCTAACTGATCGAATATTTCGTCCATATTTGGCAGTGGAAATACTTCCTTTCTAGTGACGGCGTTCAGAGCGCGATAGTCAAAGCAAGGCCTATACTTGACAGGTTCGCCTGGAACATGCTTTTTCTTTACTAGAATCAGAGGAGCAGACCATGGACTGGTAGATGGAGATATTACTCCCTGCTCAAGCATATCCCCGATGGCCTCCTTTAGAGCTTCACTTTGAGAATGAGGGACGCGATATGGAGCCTTTTTAATGGGTTTGGAATCTCCCACATCTATGGTATGCTGTACCAGGTTGGTGCATCCCAATTTAATATCCCCGTGGATAAAAATATCTGCATACTCTAGTAAAAGTTGCTTTAAAGAGTCAGTCGCTTCATTTGGAGTATCAGAAAACGAGAATAGTGACAGTAACTCAGCGGTGGAGTGGTGCTCGGGCCACATTTCTGGGGTTTCTGTTTCAATCGAATTTACAGCTAGTAATTCATGACTTTCTGAAAAAATGTTGAAACTGTATAAGGACCCTTTTCTTAACATCTTTGGTTCGGGCCGTGTGTTACACAACAACAAAGGTATTACACCATCGGGGGAGACGGTTGCTAGAACTGGAAGTATTAATACATCTCAGTCCCTTCCCTGAATAATGATATCCTCGCCATAATAATCCTGAATCTTGGTACTCGTCAACATAACCGAGCGTGGAGGAATTTTAATTGTATCAACAAATGTAGCTTCATGCGACGCTTTCTCTTGCGTACAGGTTACTCGTCCTTCTGTCCCGCAATTACTTTCTGCATGGACTACGGATGGATTGCTATCAACAACTTACGTTTTACATTCGCCTTTCTGCCCAACAGTTAGATTTGCTCAAATAAAAATTTCTCGCGTACAGGTTACTCGTCCTTCTGTCCCGCTAGAGTGAGTGGCCTCAACCAAGACATCTTCAGTATCCCCAAAAATGTCCCCAAGCAAACCGGTGCTTGTGACTTCGATTCCTGACGGCACTAATATATCATCACTCAACTCTTCCCAATTCAATTTTTAGGTTTCCAAAAGGGAAACTTGTACTCTGCATAATACTCACAGCGGCACCGGTATCCACTTATAAGGAATACACTCTACCTAGTACTGTAACCGAGACCGTCAAGCCGACTTCTGGTGCTACGACGAGCACTAATTCGTCCCCGACCTTCCGGCCGGGGTGGCCGCGTTTCCCTGATCTCGGTTTTGGGTGGGGGTGGGACAATCTATCGGGCGATGGCCCGCTTGCTTGGACACGCCGCAAATCATCAGAGGGAAATCTTTACTGACATGGCTCCCTTCCCCACAGTTATAACATGCGCGGGGTTTTGTACGGCAATAGCGCGCGATGTGTCCCACCTTTTTACAGTAATTACAAGTCCGAGGCGCATTAGTTACGTTCCCTCCACCCACCGGCAGTCTAGACTGTGGAGGCTTCGTGTGTACATTTGTCTGGATTGCGTACACTTGATCCGAAAGACTAGGGCTCACAGTGGGGTTTAAGATAGGCTGGAGATGGGGTTGAACATGACTCGTTAAGAAATATCGTGTCGGGTCACTGTACGGAAAGGTTGTCGGTGTCTTCACGTTAGGACTACGCACGGGCATACCAAAGTCATGGTTCTGCAAGAAGTTTACTTCCCTAACGCCTGAGTAATTACGAGCATTGAGTTCCTCTAGGTTATCATATTCCTCAGCCTCTTGCATGGTTCTTGGATTGCGCACTAGCACGAATCGCCCAATTTTTCCCTAAGTCCGACCAAGAACTGTGAGAGGAGGCGGTTCTCGAGCATAATTCCTGTCGCTTGTGAGTCTGGGTCTAGAAAAGCATCTCTTAGTTTTCGTCCCAATTCCCTGAGACGGGAAGAATACTCGTTCACGCTTTCCAAGGGGCGTTGCAAACAGCTTGTGAACATTCTTTCAACAGAGACCAGTGAAATTTTTGGAATGAAACGCTTTTTCATTAGTTAAGAAAAAAGTTCATAAGACTCAATAACGTGAGGATTTGACTTAATGAATTCGGCAGCGGTACCGCTCAGACGCAGCCGTGCTACGCTTAAGGTCTGATTCTCACTCCACCCGCTAAGATGACTCACTAACTTAAGATTATTCCTCGATGCTTACGTCCCCATCACCGTTAAAACTCGGAATTAAATAAATGTGATGTCCTGAAAATGTTTGTTGCATAGTTGGATGGGAAACAGGGTCGCTTTCTATCATATTAACAGCGGTAGGAAAATCGATTAAGTTCGTATTGTTTGGTGATAAATCAAGCTCCCGAGGCAGAGATTCGCCAAAGCGCCCATACGTGCCCTTTCCACCGAAATCCATTATGATTTAAAGACAATACGGCTAGGACAAAATTCATTCGCCATATGTTAGTAATACTATATAACTGATTCTCGTTAATAAAAAAATGGGGTTAGTTTCCTTTTAGCATTACGCGTAACTACTTCTTAAATTGAAATTCAATCATACGAATGAAGTATGATGGACCGAAGGCAAGTTGCATTTAAATAAGACCCTCCAAGACTCCGCAACCCCACACCTGACACCAATATGTCGCGTGGACATAGTAGGGTTGGGTTCGTGGAATCAAAGAAGGGCTTTCCTTGCTATACATTTATTGGACTTACTACACAAGGAGTCCGGCCCGGAAGGAAAGAGGAAGCGTAGAGACAACAGCGGAGAAAGCAAGGTTGACTTCTAAGGGGCTCACAGTTTGATCCAAAGCCGGGGTGATGTCGCGGGGACATGATGCTAGTTCTGATGTTTCGGAAAAGCCAAGTAGATGGCAGTCTCAAAACAAAATGTCGCGGGGATCTGATGCTCGGACATCTAGAAGGACTCATGCGAGCTAGTGTCCTTTTCGCCGAATCCGTGATAGCAAATTTGGTGAACAGTGGCTGGACACAGTCACCCACTACCGAGGTTAACCTGCTTTTTCCCCTTCCGCTAATGATACGGAGTTCGGCGTCCGGTCTTTGTACCCGGGAATTCATATATAAACCCCGAGCGCCCCAACTTCATTGCCAGAATCAAGGAGACATCAGACGAGAGCCTACTACTTTCTTGGGATGTCATCTAGCAACTCTGCTTTTCCGGTGGTCCAGGTGAGGAGGAAGACACACCGTCGTGCCAACTCCTTCAGAGACTTCATGTCCACGAAGGGAATTGCACAGCGTGGGAATAATCGTCCGCAAGGCAAAGAATCTCCAGCTGTTTTGCCGGGGGTATCTAAGTCTTCGGCAAATTCATCATCAGGTGTTGAAGCCTTGGCTCTCAGCCCGTCGCAGTGCTTGGAGGAGACGAAGGCCCGAAGCGGGACAGCGGAGGCAACAGCAGACCTCGGCCCTTTACAGGGCCAGGTGGTGAAGGACACCGCAGGCGGCGTCAAGCGAAAGAAGGCATCTGGAAGGAACCAGAAGCCAGAAGATTCCGCGGTTACGCGGATGCCGAATCTTCAAGGAGACGATAGGGCGGAGCGTGCGCTGAGCGCAGAGGAGGGGGAAGGCGACGACGGATTTACCTTGGTTTCTTCCAAGAGGAAGTAAAGGAAACCGCTTCTGACGAACGACGCAGCCGTCCCGGAAGCAACACCTCTACCGGCATCGGCACCTAAGACGCTGCGACCACCGCCTATCGTCGTCTATGGGGTCACCGACGTCCAGGGACTGATTGACCAGCTGTCGGGCGACATAGGTGTTGCTTTCGGCTTGGAAGTTCGAAGAGCTTTAATCCGGATCATCACCTCCAACAGAGAGGGGCATGAAAAGGCACTCTCCTTGCTGCAGAGCAAGAAAATCCAACACCACTCGCAGCCCATTGAAAGGGTGCCAGGGATGAAGCTGTTCATCAAGGGTATATCTCGATGGATAGCAGTCGAAAAGGTATCCGAGGGACTCAGATCCCTCGGATACGAAATTCGTAGCGTACGTCGCCTTACGGTCACGGAGGACGGAAAACCGGTCCCCATAGATCGCCACGTAGCGAACGTGGTAAAGACTCCATCGGCCATCGCCCCCGGGGACATCCGCCAGCTCTGCCACCGCTACGTCACTGTGGAGCGTTACCGTGGAGACAGAGGTCCACTCCAGTGCAGCAACTGCATGCGGTTTGGACACATCGGCATAGCTTGCTGGTGTGCGAAACGCTGCATGCGCTGTGCTGGAGCACACGCAGTCAAGGAATGGTCCCGAGGAAGGGGAGATGATGCCATCTGTGCGAACTGCGGAGGACCTCATACGGCCGTCTCTCGCCGGTATCTCGCCTTTCAGGAGGCTGAGCGGCAACAACACGCCAACGCAGGCAAGCCAGCACCAGGGAAGCAGGCGCCCAAGAAACCGGCAGCGGAACCGGGACAAAAACCATTCCGACAAGTCGATCACGCTACAACCTACGGAGCAATCCTGAAGGGCCCTTCTCAGGACAAGGTTCAGGCTCTCTCCGGAGAAGAGGGGAACATGGAGGTGGATATCACAGATCCACCCAGGGATTCTGAGGCGGTCCGAGAACCACCACCAGCGCCAGCCGTAGGAGAGGCCAACAAGGGGAACTTGTCACCCCCCGACAGCCTCCCTCCGAAGGAAGCGACCCTTCCTTTTTCTTCCGAAGGGAAGAAGAAGAAAAAGAAGCAGAAGAAGAAATCCCCGAACACCACCGGGGAAGAAGGAATAGCCATTACGAAGCCAACCCAGAGGGCGCTTGGGAACACCCTCCGAACGGCAAGTGAAGAATGCGAAAAACCAAGCCAGAAACAGGAAAAACGGAGAGAGGGGACATCAACTGATAAGTCTCCAGTATCCGCAGAGTCCTCGCTGACACCAGACAGAGAGGACCAGGAATTATGGCAGACCATTGCCGTTATTGCATGCACCTTGAAGAGGCTCGTCACCTCGACGCAGGGCAAACTTCTCCTCTCACTCCTGGAAGAGCTGGTGCGCAGCAGGATCGGAAATTCAACCAACCATGGCTGAACGACCCGTCCTGCTTGCGCAATGGAACGCCAACGGAATTCTTTGCCGACGCGAGGAATTACGGGTGTTCCTCCAGGAGAAGGGAGCCATAGTCGCCGCTGTCAATGAGACGCACCTTCGGCCAACGGACGCCTGGAGGTTTCCTGGCTGGACCATCTTTAGGGCGGACAGGTATCCCGTGCGACAACGACTTAGCACATCAGGAGGGGCGGCCATCCTCGTCCACAGGTCCATCGAGCACCGAGCATGTAGAGAGATTTCTCACCCGCTCGCGGAGGCTGTTTCGGTGGACGTACGGACAAGAGGAGGATGGCTCCGGGTCTCATCTCTGTATTTCCCACCCGGGAAACCTTGGGATCCGGATCTCATCCAGTAACTTGCGGGGGACAGCGGACCATCGGTCATCTTCAGGGACCTGAATGCCAAGCATCCTACTTGGAATTCACGGTCCTCGAACCCGAGAGGAGAATCCCTGCGTCAGCTAGCAGATGCAAAAGGCCTAACCATCTTAGGACCGGCGATACCCACGCACGAACGAGGGGACGTTTTAGACATTGCGATTGCTCACAATGTAAGGACGTCCCTGAGTTTGTACACATGCGTGGAATTGTCGTCGGACCACAACCCGATCATCCTGGCAGTGGGGAGCCGAATCCCAGTGCTGTCTTCCACCCGGCGATTGGATATGTCGTCGGCCGACTGGAGCAGTTTCCGCAACGTCATCGCTGAGGAGCTGCCAAGAGAGCCACTGGAGGCGACTTCACCGGAGATGGCCGATCAAATGGTCAGCCACCTCACCTCTGCAATAGACGGCGCAATTAAGGCCTCGATACCGCTAATGGAACAAAGAAACTCGTATCTTCGGGTTCCACTTCCAGCGGCGGTTTGAGGCCTCATTGCGCGGCGAAACAACGTCCGGCGCCAATGGCAGAAGTATCGTACAGCGGATGTGAGAAGGCAGCTCTCAGAGCTCAACGTAGCGGTACAGAATGCCCTCCGTGGGGTCCGATCGGACCACTGGGAGGCGCACCTGCGGGAGGAGCTCCTTTCGGAAGACGGCAACGAGGACCGGCCGTCGGTGTGGAAGATATGCCGGAGGCTGCGGGCCCCTCAAAGACTGGACCCGATTATTACCGACGGAGACAGGGAGGCACGATCTCCCATGGAGAAGGCCGAACTGCTCGCTGATCACTTGGTCTGCAGCTTTTCACCCAATCCTGGGAATTCCGCTTCTGCCGAGATTGAAGAAGAAATCGAGGCGTTTGAAAGAGCCGGAGACGCCGATCTGAAAGACGCCTCGGAAATTCCGAGATTCGACGAGAAGGACGTCAAAGAGGCAATACGTCGCCTCCGCACGAGGAAGGCCCCGGGAAGCGACAACATTCCCAATATGGTCATTCGGGAGCTTCCAAAGGCGGCGGTGAGGTCCCTGACAAAGCGCCTAAATGGCTGTGTCAGGATTTTCTACTTCCCGACCACTTGGAGAAGAGCGAGAATCGTCTGCCTGCCGAAGTCGCAGAAATTGGAGGTGGGCCCCGGAGAACTCAGGCCTATGTCCTTGCTCGATGGCTTCGGTAAGATATTCGAGCGACTGCTGCAACAGCTGCTGACTGATTTCGTCCGGGAAAATGACATCCTCCCGGAGGAGCAGTTTGGTTTCCGTGCGCAGCATTCCACAGTCCATCAGCTGGTGCGAGCGGCGGATTTCATCACGAACAGCTTCAACAGGAATAGGGCGGTTGCTGGGGCCTTCTTCGACGTCAGTAAGGCGTTCGATCGCGTCTGGCATCCGGCTCTCTTGTTGACGATGAGACGACTCCATTTCCGACCTTGGATTGTTCGGATGGTTCACTCCTATTTGAGAGACAGGACATTCACCGTGCAATGGCTAGGGGCGAATTAAGGGGTGCGTCGGATCTCCGCCGGCGTGCCCCAGGGATCAGTCCTCGGACCACTGCTCTTCAATATCTACTCCCACGACATTCCAACTCCACGTGGGAACCTCGAGATCCTGTCTCTCTATGCCGACGATACGGCCCTCCTGTGCTGCTCCTGGCAGAAGGTGACCGCGGTGCGAAGACTGAAGAGCGCTGTGGCGGATCTCCTAGAATGGTACCGCCGATGGCGCTTTGCTGTTAACGCACAGAAGACGAAGGCGATCATCTTCCATCCGGGAAATGGACGGCCGACAGGAGTGAACCTAACAGTGAATGGAGTCGCGCTACCGTGGAAATCCGAAGTTACCTACCTCGGAGTGCTGATGGACCGGAAACGCCTTTGGAACGCCCTAGCGCTTCGTGTACGTAGAAAGGCATTCGCGGCGCTTAATCGGCTCCGGCCGATTATCCGCCCGCCGGTCCTGAGTATGGACACGAAGCGTAGACTGTACCAAGCGTGCGTGCTGCCTTTCATCACGTACGCTGCTCCGGTATGGTCAGGAGTGTCGCGAACGAGTCTCGGTCAAATTCAGGGGGTGCAGAATTTTGCTCTTCGTGACATCATGGCACGCGGTCGTTGCGCCCGCGTTTCCGAGATGCACGAGGACGAAAAGCTGGAAACCCTGGACGTCCTTCTGCCTAGAATATCTGGAAAATTCTTCATAAAAGCGGCAGAAGCGGAAGTAAAAGTAATTCTCCGGGTTGGCGACATAAGGGTCTGGCCATGGGACCGCTACAAGCGCCCCATAGCATCCCAAGACGAGCAAGACACCCTTCCGGCAAAGAAGAAGCCAAGGCTGCTCTGAGCGGGAATAAATCAAACGACTGACAATGCAGAAGAATTCTTCCCGCCTTAGTAGCCTTGGAGGCTGAAAAGGGGCAGTGTAAGGGCTACGCAAGAGCCCTTGCCAGAAACTGCTCTATAAGCAAAGCAGAGCAGTGACTGAAGACACTAAAGGTTGTGGAAATCTCTTACGGAGGCCGAACCGGCTGTTGTCTCTACGCTTCCTCTTTCCTTCCGGCCCGGACTCCTTGTGTAGTAAGTCCAATAAATGTATTGCAATGAAAGACCCTCTTTGATTCCACGAACCCAACCCTACTCTGTCCACGCGAAAAATGGAGTAAAGTTCTTGAGGAGTAATTTCCGGGAATATGTGGAATGGGCAAAGTGACAGGCAAGAGATGCTGTTCAACGCTGTTCAACGCTTCGGAATACAACGAGGATGTATTATGTTTTTTTAAAATGCAATCGAGGGAGTCGGCAGAGGTATTTGCTTTGTCGCAGTCATCGTAAAGTGCTCTCCCATTATGTGGTATTGGCGGGATGGGTACCTTTTTCCTTTGCAGACAGTGGGCTAGGGTCCATACCGAATTGTCCTTATGTGAGAGTGAACTTATTTTCTCTTGCCAAGTTTTTTCCCAATGTTTTCTAGTTTTGGATGTTACAAGGTTTAGAAGTGCACAGAAGCCGATTTTATCTTGGCGGAGATGAGTGCGTTGCCATGAGGGCTCTGGCCTTGTTTCTAAGTGAAATTAGGCGCCAAATATCCGGAGGTAGTGTGGCACCAGCGATGGAGGCCGGAGAAGGAGGGTAGCAAGAGCGAAGAATGATTTTGGTTAAGGGGCTTGTAAAATCTTGAGCCGCTTTCTCTATGCTGCCTGGAGTGCTAGCAGGACATGGGACAAGGTTAATGGCCAAGCAGTTTTCTTTAAATAGTTTCCAGTTAACTCTTCTAGTTGGTTCTGGTTGTATGAAGGAGTGTAAGAACGCAGTAAAATATGGGGCAGTGGTCCGAGGCTGAGTTATATAGGTTGAGGATTTGGAATGCGATATCTGCGGATAATGGAACTACATCCAGGATATTGGAGGAGTGGGGGTGATGATGGAAGAGGGTAGGGAAAGGCGGTGAGTGAATTGCGATATTTTTGGTAAATAGGAGCTTATGAAGGGCTCGCCCTCTTGTTGTAGTGGTTTTTCAACCCCAGGCAGAATATTTGGCGTTTAAGTCACCACTTTTATGAGCTTTGGGTGCAGTAGCGATGACAGTGCTGATAAGCCAGGGATGTCTGACTTTGAGGATGAAGGTGGAAAGTAGGCTGACAAAATGTTAAGGGTCCCAGTAACTCCTTTTATTGCCATTCCAGCGAGTTCCAGTTTTTGGGTGGGTGGGGGTGAAGTTATGTGAAGAGTACGTTAGTTTTAGATAGGATCATGACCCCGCAACCAGGATCATTGGCTCTATCTCTTCTGATTTTAGAGTAATTTGGACAATTAAATGTTTGGGTATTATTATTTTTGGTTTCTTGAAGAAGGATGATGTCTGGATAATGATTGGTTATTAGGAGGTTTAGCTCTTTTTTTTTGTTTTATATGCCATTTATGTTCCATTGTAAAACTTTAAAGAAGTGGTTGTTTATTTGTGAATTAGGCACCATTTACAAGTTGAAGAAGGACTGGTATAAGGTCATTGGTGATGATGCTAATAAGGGTTTTACTGTCAGTAGGAGAGTGAAGTTTCGTAATTATGATCAATAGAGCAGTTCTTATATTTGCGGTTGATGATTGGTCATTGATTGAGGGAGAGTGTTCTCCAGAGGTTGGCGGAGGGTGTTGATCGGAGGTTGGGGGAGAGTTAAGAGACGATTAAGGGGTTCACAGCCAAACTGTCAGCTATCAAGAGGGCCCTAAAATACATAAGAGAATGTAATGGCTCTTTTCTCATTTGTTCGCACTCATTGATTTCCCTATAATCCATATCAGTCTTGTCATCAATGCACCTCATGGTTCAGGAGACCTATTATACCCTGTGGTCCCTTCAGATAAAGGGGAAGTAGGTATCCTCTACATGGACTGCTGGTCATGTGGGAATACCAGGCATTGAAAAAGCTGGCAAAGCAGCAAATGAAGCCCTGGTCAATCTCAAAACAGACTCAGCTTTGCTTCCTGTGCTGGATGTCGGGGCTGCCTTGCTGAATTTGGTTCTGAACTAGTGGAAGGAAGCTTGGTGATTCTTGCCAAACAAGGAACTAAAGGCCATAAATTTGGTTGTTTTGACAGCGCCCTCTTCCATCTGGAACATTAGGGGGAAGAGGTCAGGATCACGCGCCTGAGAATAGGGCACTTAGCCCTCACGCACTCTTCATGGAGACAAAAGTGCAACCTTGCAGCAATGTTTTAAAATAAGATGTAATTTAAGCAATAGTTTAGGGGTGGACCCCAACTTTTGAAGTAAGGTTTCCAGGTTTTTAAAGGAAACTGACCTGAACGGACAACTTGAGTTTCCGTTTCTTTTTTTTTAAATAATTATTTTTTTAACTATTTATATGTTTTTTATACATAAATCTATTTATCAAAATTGGATTGAGATTTTAAATGTTTTAAAAAGTGGTGCAAAAAGAACCACTATTACTACGGGTTGGTTTCTTTGGGTAAGACCATTGCCTTCAGCTGAGAGATCTCAATGAAAATATTGGTTAGTACGGAAGAGAGGGGTGATCCCATGGCTGACTTTCATTATGTTCAATGTGCTTATCATTCCAAAGGAAGTATGAGTTCCTGAGGCAGAATTTGCGAGGTCCAGGTTAATCCTTAGCTAATCCCTGTGAGGTGAGGTTTTTGATGAGTAGCATGGAGCCATCAATGGCCGTATTTGTGAACAAGGAAATTACATCAAAGGTCACCAGCATGTTGACTATTTGGACTTCAGCATTCCGAATAATGTGAATGAAATCCATGGAAGTTTTAGCAAAAAAGTCAGTTTTTCTGGCGAAGAGTTGAAGAGCATGTGAAACATATTGCGCTAGCTTGTGGGTTGGTGCATCGATGTTGCTGACGATGGGTCGTCAGCAACATCGATGAGTCATCACCTTAAGTGCCATCAAAGCACGCCGAAATTTGGAAACTAAGAAGAAAAAGAACCACAATGAAACTACAAGATATTAACTTCCATTACTGGAAAGATAGCTCAGGCGTGTACACTAATAGGCAATGGTTCGCATTCTTAAATATAATTACATATTTTATGTGTTTTATACACTCCTTCCCATGTATGGTAAATTTATTCATTCATTTATTTATTATATTACCAACACGAAGCCCGGATACATCATGAAATGACTTTCTTGCTTGCAAGAAAGAAAAACATCTTCAATTGCCATTATATATTTGTGGAGAAAGGAAAGTCAAACGTTTGTATGTCTCCGCACATGTCCAATAATTTGATTTTCCTTTTCAGTATTTGATCTTTTTACCTAATAAACGAAAATATAGTATCCATAGAGCATACTTTATTTCTCTTTAAAATTAGATCTTATTCTCAATCTAATTCGAAACTTTTCATTCTTCACTTGTTTGTTACTGTTGCCACGGCTACAGCGTCACCAAATGAACGAATCAAAACAAACATTATTGCGTACTTCAGAAAAAGCATTCTTTACACACTCACAGACCATAGGCTTTCCTTTCCAACTGAATGACATGGAGCAGATTCTTAACGGTATGGCTTCTCATTTGCGTAAACAAGGATATACTGCTTCAGGTTGCTAATCTTAGTGAATGTATTTTGGAAAGAATGGACGGGTGAGATCATTTGTGAGATATATGCCTTTTAAATTTGGAGAACACCTAATTACATACACAACAATAATACTTGCTGCTGAGATAGTCATGTTTTAATTGCTTTGGGCTCTGCTTGAATTGACTGCAGTATCAATCTCTGTAGAAAATATATTTGTAAATGTTCCTTTTGAAGTAGTTAAGATCGTATGTTTTTGGTAGAATTGAACGGGAGTCAAGTGTCCCACGACAGCTATACCTAAACATCGTCAATAATGTTTAGAAAATAGTATTATTTCACATGCGCAATGATCAAACGATACATTGAGTTCAAATCATTCAAAATGGATAGTTAAAATACAACGGTTATAAATAGTAAGATTCGATATTTAAGTAGTTAACGAAAAATTAGATTTTTATTGTTTTCTGTAGTGAGGTATTATTTTAATTAATATGCTGAATCAATTCCCAAATACACCTATTAACGCCACAAATCCCTTGCTGTTGTGAAATACTCCTTTTTAATTATGGTGATTGTGATCGAATTCATTTCTTCTTCTACATTCTGTTCGATTGGCATTGCTTTTATTCTTGAAAATGCCATTATTTAAGGATACAAGTGTGACCTTTATATTTCAAATGCATTTAATGTACTCACTTTCACAGCAAACCGATAATGGTTGATTATATGCAGTTTAATTGAGTACACTATGCATTTAGACGGGCTTTATTTTTATACAAATTCAGAATCAATGGAAACAAAATTTATTTAAATATTGGAGCAATGTAAGACAATGAGAAGTCTCCTTGAATTTGAGTGTTTGTGTGCAATAATATAAAAATGTTTAACATCACCAATATAATGGCACGCTCATTTAAACTGTTAAATTCTCATTATGTATGATTAAGGATCATGCATCAATTGTCCTTTGATTATGGAGAATTTAGTAAACCAAATTGTGCAAACATAATAAAATGGCAGCCATCATGACTTCTGTCAAATTTCCTTGAAGAATTAGCAGTTTTAATGTGGCGTTCTTGGATATATTTTGAAGAATGCACCAAACTCATAGGATTTCATTTCCACCTTACTCATCTCTCAATAAACAATCTGTGTCACAAAAACAGTGTAAAAAAACAGATAGTTCTACATTTGAATGTCCACAATATGAAATGCGCTGTAAGTTGATCAAATTCCACAATAAATAGTATTATTTAGATTTGCTCTACCCCTCATGGTGTACAATGACTCCACAGCTAATTAAAAATGGTCTGCAGAAATCACGTTGTGGTGTATTAGCAAGGGAGGAAAAATCTCTCTTGGGTAGTAGCAAGATTCGTATGACATGTTTTGGGAAATGACCCCATAACTCATCACTGCAATTCAAATGACATGGAAAGAAGACGTGGTCAAGTGTTAAACGATACTCATTTGAAATGGGAAAGTTGAGCTTTAATCAGTTCATTACAGATCTGACTGATGTGAGTCTCCCTGTTAAGTTTCCTATCTATATTAATTCGTAGTATTTTAGAATTTTCAACATCAGTACATTTTTATATACTATAACTGCATACATTATGCTGAGTTTTGTTAGTATTTAAACGTAAATGATTAATATGAAACCTTCCTGCTTATCCTGTCTTTGAGTGGCTCTGAATCGTACCTTTGCATCTTCTAGATTTTTATATTTTTGCACACAAAAAGCATAATAATGATATAAAACATATGTAGGTTTAATTTTACAGGGCAAATCAGGTATCATGATGATACCCAAAATAGCTCAATACTAGAAATTTGTCATGAAAATATGGGCATTAAAATTATTATTGGAAGCAAAATGAGGCCATGTCTTTATGGACAAATTAACCCTAGAACTACTAAAAATTTAAGAGAAATTAGGTAAATCAGACTGTTGTGCTACAATACAATTTTCAAGGAAATAATGAAATTAACTCCTAATAATAATAATCTAGAAGGAACTTGAATCCTTAAATGAAACATCCCTATCCTGTTCAATCCCTTTTCTTGCTCATCTCACATTCTCCCCCCTATTACCATCTTGAACAGTCCCTTTGTCGGTCAATATGCCCTTCATCCATTTTTACTGCCTCAATAGGATTTCTCCCAACCAACCCCTCTCTTCACCCACCTTACCAAGTACTTTCTCATTGGTTTTCTTCTCGGTCCATTTCACCTTCTCCATTTTCTCCACACCCACATGTCAAAAGCCTCCAGTCCACGACTATCCTCCTGCTTCAATGACCACATTTCCGTATATAACTATGCACCATATCAAAAGTTTCCCGAGTCTTTTTTTAATATCCTTAGTCAAGGTCCCATTCGTCAACTCTCTCCTCCCTATGAAAGCCTCTGTGCCTAGCATTATTCTTCTCCATACGTCCCTACTACTTTGACCGTATTGGTCCAAATGCTTCAGAGATTAGTGAACTCTTCTACCTGCATTAGTTTTTGCCCTCCTATTTTAATGTTTATCTTAGCTTTTTTCTTTCTGGAAAATTGCATATCCTTTGTTTTAATAATTTTGATTCTCATCCCATACCTGTCGCCCTGAATTTCCAATTCACTCAGCAATCCTTACAACCCCTTGGCTGACTGACAAACTAAAGCTTGGTCATCCACAAACCTAATTAATTTTACGAATTCCCCGCCCACTTTCATTCCTACCTCCAGTTCTTCCCATGCCTCTTTGATCATTTCCTCTGCATTGTAGTTCAAGATGGCGTCAACTTTGGGCGTACAACGATGTGGCTCTTGTAAAACACGAGTCGAAGTACGTGATATGATTGTTAGTTGCGATATTTGCTCAGGTGTATGCCACCATAAATGCTCCGGCTTAAGTGATATAACATTAAAAGCTCTCTCGGACTGCCATGACATTTACTGGAAGTGTTTTTATGCCGTGTAAATAAGCCCAATATTTACAATATGGCGGCCGACATTGAAAATTTGAAAATCAAGTTACTAACTCTCCAATCTACCGGATCCACGGAAAGTACTACCTTGCAGCCAATTGCAAAGGAAGCTGTAACGTTGTCTACGGAATTGAAACCTGAAGTCAACGAACAATTAGGCCTCAATAGTGACAACTCCGATTTGTGCCCCAAAAATGTAAAAGCAAAATTTATCACCATGAGTTTCGAATCCATCGTTACTGACGAGGAAGGTTTTCAAAAGGTGAATTACCAGAGAAACAAATGCAAACGAAATAAGGTTTTTGGGAGTTGTAAGCAGCCTGCTGTTACGTGCAATTTTGTGGGAGTTCCTCGCAAGACTCTCTTCTACATTGGTCGTGTCCAGTCCAATGCAACGCCTGATGACATTGTGAAGCATCTGTCCGGAATATTTCCTGGGAATGACTTCAAATGTGAAAGTTTGAGAGTTGGTGAAGTTTATAATTCTTTTAAACTCTGTGCGCCAATTAGCCTTAAGGATCAACTTCTTAAAGAAGTTATTTGGCCAGTAGAAGTGAAAGTTGGGAAATTTTTCCCCCCAAAACCGCAGAAACTGACCCCTACTCATGAAGAGACAGAGAATATTGCTGAAGGGTCAGCTGCGGTGGTGAATCCGAACTCCGAGTTGAAAACTAGTGATGCGCCGGTATCCACCTCAGCAACAAGGGGCCACACCGATAACACTACGGAAAAGTGTTCCTTAGAGAAACGTGTTACCCGCCTCAAAACGGGAATATCAAAACCAAAGTCCTTTTGACTAGATAGTATTAATTTATTTTGCCAAAATGTGAGATGTCTACGTAATAAGATAACGGAGATAGAGGCAATAGTCAAACATGGTGGCTACAATGTGCTATGTCTCAATGAGCACTGGATTGCAAAAAATGAATTTGATGTGTATAACATTAGTGATTTTGGCTGGTCATCATTCTACTGCCGATCTGTTGCAAAAAAACGGTGGTACCTGTATTTATTTCCTGAAAGGTATGCCCTTCAAGGTAATTGACTTGGAAAAATTCTGTCTGGAATTGATTGCACTTTGAAATATCTGCGATCATATTGAAGGACCTGAATTTGATCATTGCTTCTGTGTATCGCTCCCCTAATGGTGTTTTTTAACACTTCTTCAATCAACTGGAACTAGTACTATCCCTATTCTTGACTCTGAAAGCCAATATCATAATTTGTGGAGATCTAAACATTGACATAACACTAAAAACTAGTAAATGTCAGGTTCTTGAAAATCTTTTGCTTTCTTATAATTTATACTGGGCAAACAAACAGCCTACTCGACTTTCTGCCTGCCTAGATAATGTAATTACCAATTATGGTCCTGAATTGTACAGTGTAAGTGTTATTGACTATCTCTTATCTGACCATCAAGGTATAAGCTTTACTTCTATTACTCAAATAACTCAAAAGATATATCCAAATAGAGGTAAAACCATAATTGTGAGGCCCATAACAGTAGAAGGTTTAGAGAGTTTCTAACTGCTTCTATCTTGTATTGATTGGCATGGTTTTTGCACAGACTCTGTAGAACAAACATGTTTTTCAAGTTTTTTAGGTAATTTCCTAGGCATTTTTGAGCAATGCTTTCCTAAAAAAATTCCTAACTCTATCCACACTAAAAATAAAAAAAATCTCTGGTATGCTGGGGAGTTATTAGCTCTTAGAAATGATTTACTTAGTTACTACCACTCTTACAAAACCAGTGGAAGCCAGCATGACAAAGAGGCTTACTTGAAATACAAAAGAGATTATTATAATTTAGTTAGGTGTGCAAAAAATAATGCTTACAAGGATTTTATATTGAATGCAAAAAATAAACAAAAGGCAGCATGGAGTATAATCAATCAAGAAGTTGGTCATGGTAATGGAAAAGAAAATCTTCCTTTCACCCCAGATGCTGTAAATAATTTTTTCTTAAAAGCTGTTGAAGACAATTTGTTCTCTCGAAAAGTTGATGCTGCCAATAATGGTAATATGCTGTAAAATCTTCCTCCGAATAATTTAAATTTTAAATGGAATTTTGTTACTACACTTGATATTATATCGACTGTTAAAAAATTTAAAAAATCCAACAGTAAGGATATTTATGGTCTTTCTAATTCCCTAATAAAGGACATTATTGTGCTCATTGCGGAACCATTAGCAATGTTAGTCAATTTATGTTTTGAGACAGGAGATTTTTCAACAGCTCTAAAATATTCCAAAACAGTACCTGTTATAAGAAAGGTGATAAAGATGATTTAGCTAACTACCGCCCCATTTCCAAGGCCCCCGTTTTTGGTAAAATTTTTGAAGCTATTATGAAAGATCAAATATGTAATTTTTTTGAGTTAAATAATCTGTTTTCCAAATCCCAGTATGGCTTTCGATCTGGGAAATCTACAATTTTGGCAGTAGAGTCCATAGTTAATTATGTCATTAATGCATTTGAAGAAAAGGAATCAGTCTCAGTGACACTATGTGATCTTAGTAAGGCCTTCGACTGTGTTAATCATTTAATATTACTAACAAAGCTAGAATATTATGGTATTAAGGGAGTTGCACTGAAACTAATGAAGTCATATTTGGATGATCGCCACCAATTGGTTAAACTTGATGGCTGTCAGTCTGCAGCTCTTAAAGTAAAATGTGGTGTACCACAGGACTCTGTGCTTGGCCCAGTACTTTTCATTATCATGATTAATGATTTGCCCTGTAATATGAAACCTAGATCTGTTTTATATGCTGATGACACTACTTTTGTGCAAAAGTGTCAACATCTAGAAGATGCAAAGTTACGATCTAGCGCTACCCAAAAACCGGCTAAGGAATGGTTTGATGTTAATCATTTACAATTAAATACTAACAAAACTCAGCATATTGTGTGCAGTCTTAAATGAAAAACAACTGATATTGAAACTGCTAAAATACTAGGAATTTATATTGATACAAAACTTATTTGGGAGACTCACATCAGTCAGACCTGTAATAAACTTAGTAAAGCTGTTTATATGTTAAGAAAGCTCAACTTTATCATTTCAAATGAGTATCGTTTAACATTTTACCATGCCTTCTTTCAATGTCATTTGAATTATGGTGTTGAGATATGGGGTCATTCCCCTCATGTTAAACAAATTTTGCTACTGCAAAAGAGAGCTATTCGCTCTCTTGCTAATATACCACCATGTGATTACAGCAAACCTTTATTTATTAGGTATAGAATCATGACTGTATTTTGTTTGTATATCTTTAAGGCTCCGACTCATGTGAAAGTTAATCTAGAAACTTACCAATTAAGATCCAACCTCCATAAGTATTCTTCAAGAGGTAAATCGAATCTAAATACTACTTATTGTAGATTGTCATTAACTTACAACACATTTCACAATATGAACATACCACTGTATAACCATCTGCCTACTCAGTTGAAATCAGATGCTATCCAGAGTTTCAAGAATAGGGTATATACCTTGTTACTTACTCGCCCACTATACTCATTGGATGAATTCTTTTGTGGCAATTTTCATCAGTGGGCAACCCTGCCTTACACCTCTTCCTAACGCTACCCATCAGGACTCTTCATTTCCCACTCGCACCTGAGCAGTCTAAGACATATACAGGTTGCGGATTAGCCTCCTTTCCCGCCAATCTATTCCTATTTCCTGCAATATACTCATTAGTTTTTCACAATTCACTCCATCAAATGCTTTTTCGAAAGCTACAAAACAGGCAAATACATCCTGGTTGTGTTCTATATTCCTCTCGATTAATAATCTCATTTCTGCAATGGCATCACACGTACCTCTCCCCTTCCTAAACCCTGAAAATGTCTCGCAAGTTTGATGGGCATTTAAACAAAATAGAGGGACAAGGTTAGAATAAAATTGATGTTGACTGATTGTCATTAATAATTATGAAGAGTTCACGGATTAAATGTTTAATTTTGTGTGTTCCGGGGAAGAAAGTGGTGATAATATTAGGGCTTTTTGGAAAGTTTGGTTTGATGAGGGGAGTGTATTTGGTTGAGGGTTAGGATTTTACTGCTCAGTAGCATTCATGGTACCTACATTTTCTCAGAGAGTCATGTAGCTGATACAAGTACTTCTGTTGGGAGGGGATGTTGTTGCAGAGACGGAAGCCACGGACTGAGAGAGAAAGGGATGGAGCGCTTTGTAAGAGGTGGATGGCAGCTGTCGAAATCAAGCTATTGTTCTTACTAGTTGGATTAACGTGGACTGAGGTATAAAAGGTATTGTTTTGGAGGTGAATGTTAATATACAGGAAAGTGTTATTCAAGTCGGGTATGGAAGAAGTGAATGATACTGATGAGAATTTGAGAGATGAAATAAAAGGAGATAAATTTTTGCGTCTGAGGAACCAAAGGAGGAAAATATCATTGATATAGTGGGCCCAGAAGAGTGGTTTGAGGGTTTATTATTGCAGAAAGTCATGTTTTAGTTTACCCATAAAAAGATTGGCGTATGTAAGAGCCATACGTGTTCCCATTGCAGTGCCTTTTATTTGTAAATATATTTTCTCGTTGAATTGAAAAGCATTTTTGGTGAGAACAATTTTACTCTGTTTGATGAGCAAATCTGTGGATGGGGTGTGTTGTGTGGATCGTAGGGAGAGTTAATATTGCAGGGCTTCTCAGCCTTCTTTGTTGGGAATGGAGGTGTACAGAGATGTATTGTCTATTGTGGCCATGAGAATGGTCGTGTTGTTGTGCTGAACCAAGCACACTGCATGTATCACATGCCTGCCTCCCACCCCCTTGTTCATTTCCCATTGGTCCCTTACCCCTCCCTCCCTCGACCCTACCCTGCACATGTCCCCTCCGCTATTCCACGAGAAGGCCAGTCTGAGGACAACAGCAGAGCCATTGAAACATCAAAACAATATATAGTGAGTGTCCTTTCTTTGTGTCCCTATGGTTTAAAAATCTACATCTGTATTTTTATGTGTATATATATATTTATGTATATATATATATATATAAATATATACATATAGTATTATTATGTAATCTACCCGTTAAGGTAGGTTTTTGGATGGACAAAGCTACTAAATAAAACCTTATGTGTCTCGTAAAAAACACAAAATCCAGCATCCTACTCCATCAAGTCCCTCTTCATCTCTGAGTGCTCTCTGCCTCCCTTCATCCCGTCCAACTTCCCTATCCTACTCCTTCCCTTTCCTCGTTGGTCTAACATTCTCCCCTCTATCACAGTCCTCAATATCCCACTGCCGGTAAATACCCCCTTCACTCTTTTTTCCTGCCTCTGTAGGATTGCTCCAAACAAGCCCATCTCCACGCCCACCATACCAAGTACTTCCTTGTTTGTTTTCTTCTGTGTGCATTTCACCTTCTCCATTCTTCTCCACACCCACATTTCAAAAGCCTCCAGTGTACGTCTATTCTCCTGCTTCAATGACCACATTTCCGCACCGTACATAGCTACGCTCTATATCAGTGTTTTTACGAGTATTTTTTTAACATCCTTTCTCAACATCCCTGTCATCAACTCCCCCCTCCTTGTGAAAGCCTCTTTGCCTAGCACAATTCTTCTTCTTACGTCCCTACTACTTTGAACGTGTTGGTCCAAAAAACTACCAAGGTATGTAAACTTTCTATCTGCTCTGGTTTTTGCCCTCCTATTTTAATGTTTAGCTTAGCATTTTTCTTTCTGGACAATCGCTTAACCTTTGTTTTATTAATATTGATTCTCATCCCATTCTGTCGCACTGAATTTCCAATTCACTAAGCAATGCTTGCAAGCCCTTGGCTAACTGACAAACTAAAGCTTGGTCATCGGCAAACCTAACTGATTTTAAAAATTCCCCACCCACTTTCATTCATTCCTCCAGTTCTTCCCATGCCTCTTTCATCATTTCCTCGGCATATAGGTTGAACAGTAACGGTGATAATAAGCAACCCTGTCTTACACCTGTTCCTAATCCTGCCCAACCGAACTCCCAATTCCTCACTCGCATCTGAGCAGTCTGAGACATATACAGGTTGCGGATTAGCCTCCTGTCCCGCCAATCTATTCCTATTTCCTGCAATATACTCATTAGTTTTTCCCAATTCACTCTATCAAATGCTTTTTCGAAAGCTACAAAACAGGCAAATACATCCTGGTTGTGTTCTATATTCCTCACGATTAATAATTTCATTACTGCAATGGCATCACGCGTATCTTTCCCCTTCCTAAACCCAAACTGATCCTCCCCGAAGTAATCATTTGCCCTATTCTCTGTCCTTTTGTTTATAATCCTGAGAACAACTTTAGCTGCATGGGATATCAAACCTATCATCCTGTAGTCCTCTCATGATTTTCCCCTAACCTTTTTGGAATTGAAATTAAAAATGATCTCACAAAGTCTTCCGGCCAGATTCCCTCCTCATAAATACTACGGATCAGCCCATATAGCCTCTTCCTCCCACATTTTCCTAAGCCTTTTAAAAGTTCGGCGGAAATGTTATCCACCCCCACGGCCTCATTTAGTTTCATCTCCCTTAATGCCCTTTCTATCTCATTGTCTAGTATGCCTGGACCTTAGCCATCTTCCTCTACGTCATGTTCCTCTTCTATGTCTAACCTTGTTGGTCTAAGTTCTTTATTATTCCTTACATCTCTCTTGGATCTTCCCTGCATCCAATATTACCTTACCCACCTTATCTCTAACTGCGATCGTTGATCTCCCTTTCTTACTTCCCGATAAAGAGTTAACTTTGCTGTACAGCGCGCCGATTTCACCCTTCCTCTGCAGACTTTCCATATCCTCGCACTGTCTTCCACCATGCTTCTTTTGCTTTATTTGTTGCCCGCCTCAATTTATTGTTTAATTCTTTGTACTTCATTTTGCCTAATTCTGTATTTACATTCTTCTATTTTCGCCGGTCATCCATCTTTGTAATCATCTCATCCGTGATCCATGGTTTCGTGGTCCTTTTAGCGTTAACGATTCCAATAGAGTCTTTTGCAACTTTAGACAACCATTTCTTGATACATTCCCATTTTTCCTTGATAGTACGTAGCTTTTCACCATCCGCCATGATTTCCTCTACCACCTGTTTGAATTCCTTCATTTTCAAACCATTTAATGCTTCTACATTCCATTTTCCAACTCGCCGCCCCTGCTGTATCTTTTCGAAACGGACGCTATAGTTCATAATAATTAATTGTGGTCTCAGTCCGCATCCGCTCCCGGGAAGCTGTGCGAATTTATCACACTGTTGCTAAACCTGTGCCTAACCAGGATATAATCTAGCTGATACCTCTCTGAGTCACCTGGCATTTTCCATGTATACCTGCATCTTTTGTGGTGTCTAAACCAAGTGTTGGTGGTGACTAGCCCGTCTCCAGCAGAACTTAACTGCTTTCTCCCCGCGGTCATTCCTTGTGCCTAAACCGTAGTCCCTGACCTCATCACCATCTCTTTCTTCGTCTACCGTCGCATTCTAATCCCCCATCACCATCAAATGTTTCCCTGCAGGAACACACGCGATTATGTCTCCTAACTGATCATATATCCAATCGACCTCCTCTGCCTTCTGGTTGCTCGGTTTCATGTATACCTGAATAATGACCAAGTTCGTCGGCTCTATTTTTATCTCAACTAGTAGTATTCTATCCGGTACCTGCTCTATATTGACTACGCTTCTCCCTACTTCTTCATTTAATTCTATAGCAACCCCTCGTTGGCTCTTGTCCCCGCCGCTGTATATTATTCTATACTTATCACTCCAATAATTTCCGCTATCTTTCCATCTCACCTCGCATAGACCTAAAATATCGATATTTCCCCTTTCCATCTGTCGCTTATCATTCTCCAGTTTCCCTGTCCTCATCATTGCCCTAACATTCCACGTTCCTATTCTAATTAATTTGGTCTTCTTCTGCTGCGTTTTCTGTCCTGCTGCTGCCGGTTTTCTCTTGCAAGGGTTTCGTGAGATGACGACCGCGGAAGCCTTGCCTCTCCCGCTGCCGGCTACGACACACGGCCGATTGGGCCGAGCCCCATAGTTGCCAGGACTCAAAATCTTTGTCATGTTAATCTTTGGAATGGTAATTGAGGTAGTTTCCCGTTGCCTTCCTCAATAGTTTTTTTAACGTGACACCATGACTTCTTGGCCGCCACACTTGGGTCCGACGCCATCGCAGCCGCCTCACTGAGGAACAGACGCTGCGTGGACTACCTATCGTCTGGCTCCTAACCTTCGACCTATCTGGCATTGGTGACCCTTCCAGGAGCAATTATTATTACTCCCGCCAGCACAGCTCTAGGGGTCATCGGAACGCGCGAGCCATTCCACCACGTCAAGATTGTAGTCCGGGGAGGGTTATATATATATATATATATATATATATATATATATATATATATATATATATATATATATATTTCCAACAGGAATATTTTATTAGTTGAATAATATATCGGTCCTTTCTATTTTATAATTTCCATTTCATCTGTACTTATCGTCATTTTAGAGATAGCTTCACATACCTGTGATTATAAATATGAAAAAATAGCAGTCTTAAGTTATGTGAATATTTATTTATAAAATGAAAATGTTAAGGGGTTAAGAACCAATTTCAATTATATTTTGCAAAAAAATTAGTCTCCATTCATGCGGTAAATAATTGATAGTTACGACCAATGAATGCATTGAATCATAAATGCTTTTGACTATATCTACCGTAAGTATGCAGAAGATTAGAGCCAGGCGATTGAAATCAATTCCAAAGATGAGAAAGATCAAAATATCAAAAAAAAACTATGAACGCGACGACAAAATATGTCGCCTCACTGCTTTTACGCTATGATTTGAAAGTCGAAACGAGACAATGAAACTGCGGGAGATGCCGCAAAAGTAACTTTTCACGGACACATCCGGCATCTCCCTCAGTTTATTTGACTTTTGTCAAGGTTTAAACAGATAAGTGTTTAAAAGTTGGCTCTTTAACCATGTGGCGCATCCCGCACACGACTACGAATACCTGTGGCATTGTATGTACGGTATTTCGTCACAACATCTTGTTCCTTTAAAACCCTCAAAATTTCTGAGTTTAAGAGGAGGCCTCGATAGCAGAGCACAGGCATGTCCTGCCTGTGTTCACCGAGTGTCTCAATTTCGCCGGCGTCCGAGGCTTCGGCCGCCGGGATTCGGAGAGCGGCGCTGCCGGACTCTCTCGGAAGTCGAGGTTCCGATCGTGTTTTGTGTCGAGCGGCGGTTGACCGCCTAGTTCATCAAGAAGCGTGCGGTTTGACTCTCGACTTCTGCTGCCGGGAAGGCCGTGCTTTCGTTCTGTTTACTTAATCAAGACTGGCCTTGACTCTTGGTGTAGAGCTTAGGCTCATTTTTATTTGCCACCAACGGTTGCGTGTAGCGGGGAGGGAGTGCGCACGAGTGTTTATTTCTTTCTTGGAGTGCTTTCGGTGCGCTCTCCCTTTTTTCGCGCTGGCGTGCTCAATTTGATTTTTTCAAAATGGTCGCACATCACGTGGACACGCTCGCCTTGCAAATTGACGATAAGGCGAAGGCCCCTGCTCCGTTGGAGGTCCACCTCCTTACACTAGAGTTACTGGGCCTCACACCAGAAGAGATTGTGGATATCTAATTTGGATATAACCGCCATTTGGTATTCCTGAAGTTGGCAACTGAAGCTACTATGAAGAGGATTCTATATTATATCCCACGAAAGCTACCGTTTCCATCCCTAACGATCCGAGGACGACGATTGCCATTGACGATACCTTCGGTAGCCTTTGTAATGTAAGGGTTCTTCGTCTTCCCGTGGAGACCGCATTGGAAGATATAACAAGTGAGCTTCAACGTTTTGGAAAAATCCATCGCTCGTGGGAGAATAGGTGGGAGGGCGACAAAATGGCGCGCGTGCTGACAGGTACGACAATGGTGCGTATGACGGTGGAAAGAAATATCCCGTCGTACCTCCACATTGGCGGCAACCGGGCCATCATTCAATCTACGAGGGTCAGCGCCGCACCTGCGCCCGTTGCAACCAAGAAGGCCATGGTGGAGGAAAGCCAAGGTGTCCGCAATATTCCCAGGGCTCCTCTAGAGGTGGACCAATTCGATCGATCTCCTCCGATTTCTCCCGACGGAGCCCCTTCGGCAGATGACCTCCAGTCCGCTCCCGGCCCCCCCGAGGCCACCTCCTGGGTTGGGCCGGTCACCAGCTGTGCTGCCTAAAAGAAGGCCTCCCGTTGAACGCTGCCGAGTTACCCGCTCTTCGTAGAGACCACGGCTGGGTCTTCTCCTTCGGACGAGGTCGAGGGGGAGGTATGCAGTGACAACTCGAGGCCTCGATCGGCGGCCCGTCGGACGAAACGCCCCGGGAAGCGGCGAAGCTCTTGTCGCTTGGGCTCGAGCGGGGACCGAAGCAACGTAAGCCAAGACCAGGACTCTGGTAAGTGATGTCCGGTGCCCATAGCTGTCCTCTCATTCCACCAATTAATATTATTTCGCTTAATATTGCTGGTGTTTATAGCGCTTTAGAAAGTGCAGTCCAACGTTTTCTCCGCGATCTCAGGGCTGATGTAATCCTCCTTCAAGAGGTAAGAGAGGACATACTCTGGGATAAAAACATCTTTCAGGCTTTCGGCAATTTTGCCGAAAGTCATTCTGGCACCACCACCATAGTCCGAAATGGCATTCCGTTCTCTCATGTTCGCCGCCACGCTTCAGGCCGAAAAACGTCCGCTATCGTGAATGGTATCCATATCACGAACCTTTACGCTCCCTCCGGTTAGAGCGCGAGGGCTGAGCGCGAAAAATATTTTAATGAACTCCCTCTCCCCTACCAGTATTCTTTATTGGGGAGGGCCATATTGGGCGGAGATTTCAACTCCATCTACCGCCGAGTGGGTAGTGCCTCGAAAAGGGATGGGGTGACATACTATCCAAGCCGGGCACTCTCACTGATTCGAGCGATTGACCCAGTGCGTTTTTATTGCGCCGGTCCCACCCCCTTCACGCGATCAGGGCCTAACTCTCGGACGCGGATTAACTGCCTCTTCCTCTCGGCATCCCTAAAGAATGATGTTTAGAGAGTGGACACGTGCCCCTACGCGCGGAAGGATCTGGCCAGAAGTTTTCGTCCTCAGCGTCTACCCAGTTAGAGAGGGGTGCCTGAACTTCCTCCCGGAATGGCGCCACCTCAACTACTTAGCCCCTTTTTACCTTTTGTTCGCTGCTACGAATGTTACAAAGTAATATGGGGACATTGCCTTCAGGTGACACCGAAGCAATGCTCGGCAGAATAAATAAATCTCTCTCGCTTCCAATGACTCGCACTTCTTTGCCTTCAACCATCTGACTCTTTATCTTCGACAACACAACGGATAACCGCGGTACTCTAATAGATTCCTCTGATACAATTTTGCTCGATCGGCCAATCCCATTACTAGCGCCGGTCTGAGTTTCGCGAACTTTGCCATCGCACAAGGGGACAACAAATCTATCCTCTCTTACTGGCGAAAAAACACAATCATCACCCGACTTCTTTATCCCAAACCGGGAGTCGGTGGAAACCTCGAAGACATCGCCATTAACTTCGTCCCTAGCGGTGCAGCTTGCTTGCGACGCGGGTGGCAACCTCTTTATGACTCTTTCGGCCTTCGCCACCTCTACAAATTTCTGTGAATCCTTATTTAGAGATCCGTGATCCTTATTCCCTTCTGTCAATTCCTCCGTCGTTACTTGAAAACAAAATCCCTCCATACTGCCGTTTATTCGCGAGTTACATTTCATTATCTCTGCCGGAAAAGCACTTTGGTTTTTAGTGTCGCTTATCGTTTTTTCCTCAAGGGATGCTAAATTATACGTGGCCATTTGCGAATCATTGCCATTAATTATACCATAAATGAAAGAATCAAACGCCTTGACCTCTTGGGAAACTCCAATTTCATGGGCGCCTATGGGCTCGTTCATCTGCGATGCTACGCCATTAGATTTAAGGTCTGTCTCGTGTCCCTCACCCATTCTTATTTTCCGTTTATTGAACGATATACTTTTCCCGTAACAAACCTTAAAATCAAGGCAACAATTTCAGAGTGTTAAAATCATTCGCCTTGACTGGGATTCAAACCCAGATCCCGCAATATCCGGTTGAGTGCTTTAGCCACTTAAGCTACCGAGGCGTCCTCTTAAACTCAGAAATTTTGGGGCTTTTAAGGGAACAACAGGACTCGACCGGATATTGAGGGATCTGGGTTCGAATCCCAGTCAAGGCGAATGATTATTACACTCTGAAATTGTTGCATTGAAATGCACATTAGCGGATGACTCCGTTAAAAGTTACTGTGGCGGCATCTCCCGCAGTTTCTTTGGAATTCATAAAATCAAGGCCTAGAAGACCGTCATAGTTCGTTTCCCCAAAATCCACTACTAAGATGTCATGGGGATATAATTTATGATCAATCAAAAATTGCACGAACTCTCTCCGATGATTGGCAAGGGATGACCTGACGCGCTTCGCACCCGAGAATTGTAATCAGAATTCCTTAATTGGCCAAAAGGAAATTTTTTACTATCAATGATGGTAACGGCTGCTCTCGTTTCCACTAGAAAATTGTTATCTTTCTTAAAATTATTAACTACTATTGTCCATCCTGCTTCTTGAGTTACCACTAGAATTAAATCTGTCCCGACCTCCCAGTCGGGAGATCGGCGTTTCCCGCCACGAAGGGATTTTCGCGCCTCGGGCAGCGTCTGGGAAGATGGCCAATTCTTTTGACAAATGCCTCATTTCACGAGCGGCAATCTTTAGCCATATGATTTTCATTTCCACAATTTAAACACAAAGACGGCCTCGTTCTCCTCTCCCTATATCTAAACGCTCGACCAATGTGACCGGTTTTACCGCAGCGAAAGCAAACGCGTGCGCCGTGATTATCTATCCTTCGGTGTCCCTACTTGCACCGGGGGAAGCAGTCTTACTTTGGAACCCCTTCCGACAGCCTGTGCGGCGTTAATTTGTTCCACGGGAAACTGCCAACCTGCAACATTTGGCGGATTCGCGTTCATACCCTACCAAGGCGTTATATTTGGAGATGGCGGCCACCTAGGGGGTTACTGACACAACCACGCATGAGACTGTTGTGGTGAATTTACGTCTCTGTTGACGGCGAAATTTCTGACACTAGCTTCTTCAACGCTTGTGAACCCTTCTGTCTTAATCAAGTTTGTTGGATTACGAACCAACACAAACCTACCAATCTCTTCCTTCAGCCCAATTAAAAATTGCACAAGAAGTCTACCTTGAATTCTTCGCTGTTTCTGAATCAATCTCGCCCCATGACTCGCGTAGCCTACGGGCGACATGGCGCAATCTGGTTGGAAATTCTGCGACGTTCTCCAGCGGTTTTTCTACGCAAGTGTTAAATGTTTTTTCTAACATGATTGGAGATGCCTTTAGTGAAAATATCCTTTTGAGATTAATGGAAAAGTCCGCGTATGAACCTAATATGTGATGATTTGCAGAGACCAAATCCGCGGCGGTTCCTCCAAGCCGAAGTTGAGCGACTCCTAAGGTCTGTGCTTCATTCCAACTACTAAGATGACTTAAAATACAACGCTTTCCAAAAATTTGCCAACCCCAATCTCGACTTCCCCGCTAAACGTTGGAATTAAATGAATCTGGCTGCCAATAGCGGCGGTTAGCGCTGCTTCTCCGCAACCATTTTGCGGACTCGCGCTACTTCCCGGCTGTTCTAAGACATTAACCAAAGGTGTGAAGTTGAGTGCACTGCCGAATTTCAATCCATTTGCGGTTTCTTGATAATCGAGAAAAGGGTTAGGGTTCCCCAGTCTATGAGGGTTAAGGCCATCCATCGCGAAATTCAACCCAATGCTAATTACATTAAAATTTCACTGCGCTTAATTAATTTATTTTTTCATACTCCGAGTGTATCCGATACCCATGGTGGGCGCTGAATGGGCTAATTGATGGTTCCTGATGAAGTGACGCTTAGTTTAATTGCGCGCAGAGAATCGCGATGAGGTTATAGCACGTGTCTTAAAATAATAATTCGTTAGGTCAGCACAGATTAGAATATCCCACCTGTCAGAGAAAATACGGAACTTCCGATTTAAAGACGTACACGGGCACATGATAATCTATGAGACACTGTCGCATACACTGAATAAATCACTAGTCCAACCGTGCAACCCCTCACCTGACACCAATATGTCGCAAGAGGGGTTTCTATGGTGCGACACAAAGGGTATCGGGGAAGGTACACCGAGTATTACCAAAGCAGCCGTATATTACCCAACATCAGTCATAATGCACCATTTACATAAGTATAAGGAAATTATGGATGGCTAGACCCTCGGTAAACCAACGCGAGTGCGGACAGAATTAAAATGGCAGAAAATTACCTGGGACAGGATAAATGCAGGGTGGACGCGGTCACGAAACACATAACCTAGGCAGAGCCCTCGTCCGTCGGAAAAGAAGGGAGTATGGCAGGGTGGACGCGGTCACGACACGCATAACCTAGGCGGAGCCCTCGTCCGTCGGAAAGGAAGGGAGTATTGCAGGGTGGACGAGGTCAAACGAACGTAACCTTGGCAGAGCCCTCGTCCGAAGTTTAGTCAGGAATAGGACACACTGACGCGACAAGCGCAACATAGCCGAAGCATCGTGCCCTACCGGTCACCGCCAGATAACCAACTGACTGCTTTTTGCCCGGCGACCAGGGCTTTTATACCCAATTTAGGAGTCAGGGAAAGAATACTTTTGAATCATTGTCTTTGGTCACGTGGGACATTCGGAGGAGCCAGGGAAGGAGTACCATGTCGCATACTTGCGACAATAGATATAAATTTTTGCAAAGTTACCATCTAGAATTTCGTTCAAATATAATAAGCTCTGTTGTTTGAAATATTAATTAATCTTACTTCTAATGATTTAAACCGAATAGAAATAATTTTAAAATCAAATATTTTCTCAAACAACATTGTTTTACTATTTTTACATTATAAACGAATGTATTAAGAGCAAATAACTTTAAAGAGCATACTGTATTTCATTAATGAAATAAGACTGGATCCGAACTCCAATTTGAAACCTTTTCTTCTTCACTTCTTTGTTACTATTGCCATGGTGACGTCGTCACCAAATGTTCAAACCAAACAAACTTAATTCTCAAGTAATGTATTAGATTGTTCTGTCACATTTTAAATTTCACATATCGCTAATGCCTTTGAGCATACTGTGCTTACTTTTAGAAATACACAATACACGTTCATTAAGGCTATATAGTATTCATTCCCAGATTCAGAACGCACAAATTATTTGATTGCATTGTGAATAATGGGTGACATTAAAGGATCAACCGTAGCCAAAAGTTGTATTGCACTGTTTGGAAGAATACATCTCCTCTTTGAGGTGAACTGTCTCATTGTCTATTTTAAGGTTATTTATGTGTATTTGAACTTCTTCCTATTTACGCCACACATGGAAAGAATGGACTGGTGATATCTTTTATGAAACATATAACTTTCAAATTCTGGAGAACGCCTAATTACATTCACGACAAGATTACCAGCTGCTGAGATAGTTGTCTTTTAATTATTTCTGATGATAAACTCTGCTTGAATTGACTGAAGTATCCATCTAAGCGTAGAAAATATACATGTTAATGCTCCTTTTTGAAGTAATTATGGTCTATGTTTTGGATGGAATTGAACAGGAATCAAGTCCCAACCTACAGCTGTAAACAGTGTCAATATAAATTGAAAATAATACTTAATAATGTATTCCATGATCTACCAATACATTGAGACCAAATTATTCAAAGTGGATTTTTAAAATACAATTTATTGAAAGATTCAATATTGAAAAATTAAACATAAAATAAACTGTATTTAATACTCGCTCGGTAGAAGATAGGGCTTCTTAAGTTATTGCCACAGCCATTTTGCAATTACCCAATTGGGTGCCACAAATCCCATATTATGAAGCACTCCTTTTTAATTACAGTGTTTGTAAAAAGCATTCATTTCTTCATCTTCATTATATTTGATTGGCATCTATTGGCTTAGAAATGCCATTTATTTTAGAATATACTACCTTAATCAAAAATTTCCCGGAATTTATTCAGAAAATTAAAAATACAAGTTTATTCATCTAAATCTATATTGTCCCCTTCAAAGTAATCCCCATCGACTGCAACACACTTATGCCAGCGCTTGATCCAATCCTCGAAACATTTTTTATATTCGGTTTTCGGTATGTCCATCAGTGCTTCCTGCGATTTTTCCATTACTTCCTCTCGACTGCTAAAACGCGTTTCCCGTAATGGTTTTTTAACTCGATTGAACAGAAAGAAGCCACAGGGAGCCAAATCAGGTGAATTCGGTGGCTGTTGGATGGTATTTGTTGCATTTTTCGTCAAAAAATTACGAATAATGATAGCACTGTGCGACGGTGCGTTATCATGGTGCAAAATCCACGAGTTTTCTGCCCACATTTCTGGTCTCTTTCGGCGAATTGCTTCACGCAAACGTCTCATAACGCCCAAATAATACTCTTTGTTTACTGTCTGGCCTTCTGGCAAAAATTCATGATGCACTACACCGTTGTAATCCATGAAAACCGTCAGCATTGCCTTCTTTTTTGACTGAAAACGACGTGGTTTTTTTGGTCTCGGCTCATTTGGTGAACGCCATTCACTTGCCTGATGTCTGGATTGCGTTTCGTACTCATAAACCCACGTCTCGTCTCCAGTAATGATCCTTTTGATGAATGTGGGATCGGATTCAGCCTCGCAAATCATGTCTTTTGCGACGTCAACACGGTCTCTTTTTTGCATGAAATTGAGGTCTTTTGGCACCAACTTTGCTGCTACACGACGGAAACCCAAATCATTAACCACAATGTCTTGGGCGGATCCATAGGCAATGTTCAAGTCCTCCGCTATTTCTCTGATGGTTAATTTGCGGTTATTGACCAACTTTTACTTTATCAATTTTTTCACCGACTTTCGATGTCGATGGTCTGCCACTGCGTTCATCATCTTCGATTGACTCACGACCACTTCTGAACCGCTCGTGCCACTGGTAAACGACCGTTTTTTTTAGAGAATCGTTGCCGAAACACTTTTCCAACATTTCCAACGTCCGTGCGCCACTACATCCGTTTTTTACGCAAAATTTAATACAAGTTCGTTGTTGCAAATTTAAATCCATTTCTGCAATTGTAAAAAATAGCCAACACACACACAGAGATAGATGTACTCTTGGCTACGTAACTATTGCAAATGTCAAGTTAGGACACTAAGATTTAAAGGGAATATCAACAACAGATGTACCAATTTAACAAAAAAACAGAACTCAAATCGGAACGATGGGAGCGCCACACGGTGGTTATTCCGGGAACTTTTTGATCAGGTAGTATGTATGACATATAAAAGTCAAATGTTTTAAATGCAAGCGATGTCAAAGCCAATTAATAATGACTGATTCCATACAGGTTCATTGAGTATAATATATTTATTTTTATAGGCTTTATTTTCATAAAAAATTCAGAATCAATCAAAACAGATTTCGATGAAATATTGGAACAGGTTAAGACGATGAGAAGTCTCCTTGAATTATAAAGTTTGTGTTCAAAATTTATAAAATATCAAACCAATTTAATGGCAGACTCATTTAAACAGTTATTAATTCATTTATGCATTCATTGTCATTTAATTTTGGACAATTTATCAACCCAAATTAACATAAACATATTAAATATTAATCTTCATTACCTCAGAATAAAACATCCAGAAACGGACATATTTTCCCAGATTTATGAAGAAGGTTTGATTGCCCAATTACTTGATGCGTGAGTGTTTTGGTGTCCGATGGCTTCCCAGCAACATCACTAGTCAACACTTCCAAGATTTCCTTTGACTGCTTCTCATCCTGTTCATTTAGAGATTGATGAAACTGCTGGAATTCTTCAATGCTTTCGGGCATTAATTGATGATTACTCAATTGAACTAATAACTGTGGAAATCAAGTTATATGCTGACCACTATACTGATTCTTTTGTTTAAAAAAAATCAAGTTTTATAGATTGGTAATGTATAAATACTATTGAAATTAGTATGTTGTTTTGCATTGATCATTCTTCATAAAACTATGAGCAAACCAGTTCAAGAATGATATTTGTCAAAGAGGCAGAACATTCTCACTCCATTCTCTTCATATTTAATGCCATAGCATAGATATGTGCTCGTCAAACACTATCTGCATTTTGCAGACAATGATACCTTTATGAGGGATAGACATCCTTGTGTCAAGCTGAATGAAATTAGCCCTCTGCTTGTATTTCTCAACAAAAAGTTCTCAAGTTTGTTGACACCTGAGAGGAAGATTTCTATTGTCAAAAATGTTATTCTGTACAAGGATGAGCTCTCACTGATGCAGTATGTTTCCCTGAAAGGAGCAAGATTTGGGGTGGAAACGTTTAGATTTGCTAAGCCTATGTCTGGATATATATGGTCATTTATTATTATTTCTACAGGAAAAAGGTGGGTCATGATAGTCCAGGGGGGTAGAGCATTGGACTATTGACCGGAGGGTCCTGAGTTCAAACCCCAGGCAGACACTCAGGGCACCTGATGCTCCACTCAAGCTATGTGATTTTTTCTGGTAACAATCTTCCTGGTAAACCTATCTGCCACAATGAAAGTAACTGGCTCCCCTTAATATCCTGATGTGTGAATTTCACAGACTGTATAGAGCTAAGTACAGGGTGAACTCTACCATCACCCATAAACCGACCTTCCAACATTGATTACTGTGTTTATGGTACACAGGAAATGGTCAGTATTGAAGGTGGAATATACCAATCTTCCTAATACATCCTTAGATTGTGCTAGCAGTAATGAAACCTCTGCTAGGTCAAAGATTATTGCCTGACTGCAGACAACTATTACACCTCCTCAGAGCTGCTGATTTATTGGTTTCGAAAGGAACCGATAGACATGGGACATTGAGAATTAAAAGGAAGGAAGTACTAGATGACGTATAGACTAAAGAAGTTGAAAAAGGAGTAATTGACTGCCCTCCAGCAAGGCAAAGTGATTGCTATGAATTGGGAAGATAAGATGGCCGTCAAGTCTCTGTACCCTTTACAGTACATAATACGGAATTTGTGGAATATAAATGAAAAGGATATGGTGCTATAAAAGCCAAAAGTTGCTGTTGTGTACAATAATACAATAGGTGGAGTAGAAAGGGAAGATCAGCACCTGACAAATTTCCCCATTATGAAAAAAGGGGTGCAATAAATATTTTAAACATTTTTCTCTTGTTGGACCAGGGCGCATGGAATGGATTTCTGTTGCAGAGAAAGGGTGGTGGACCAAAGGGTAAGTTCAGAATTTAGAATCAAACTAGTGGAAGATGTAACTGAGGGGTACATTGCATATGATATTACATGTGAGGGTTGAAGGCCTTCAGTAGAACCAAATCCTTGATCCTCTATGTAAGTTACAATTTCCCAAGTATATTCCACCTACAGAGAAGAAGGAAAAGCTTTGTAGGATGTGTGCAATTTGTTGTGCCAAAAGGGATGGAACAAGCAAAAAGATTGGAAAAGAAGCGAGGTGCCATTTCCAAGCATGCCACAGCCGCTAAGAACAGACATGTGATTTTATGAACGGGTGGAGATTTTCGTGTGTTTTAAAAATATGGTTAAAAGAATTCGTAAATCATGCCTTAAGTTTCTACGTCATATCATTTTAATCCCCATGTTGTTTCGTCATCCTGTTTTTCAACAGGAATTAATAATTCTAAATCCTCGATGACTTCATTTGCGTGTGACTGATCCTGAGCAACTTTCATTTGCCGCTGTGTTTGTAATTAAAAATTCGAGAATTATGAAGAAATGTTGCTGTTTCTCTCGCTTTTAATACACAAAACATTCTATATAAAATAAATTTAATTAGAATGAGCCAATTGCGACATGCCATACATCTTCAATCGTTTTCTCTCTGAATAAATTGATTACGCTGATTAAATCGTAAACAATTTCTTTCACTTTTTCCACGTTTTTTCTTTGGTCGTTGTTGATGTGAAAGAAGAATGGGGGTCCTGCTACCGACAGACCAATCGATGCTTATGGACTGTGCCGTTAGCTGCATCTTATACCAATATCCAGCTATGCTGATCAATGGTTGTAGGATATAAGTGGTTTATGGGCGAAGTTAAGCTAGTGAGTATATTTTATTGCAGTTTGTGACAGTATTATATTTGGAGATTATGACTGCCCATTTATGCTTGCTTTAGCACAATTGTATCTGATACGGGGATTATCAGGGTAATCTCATAAAGGTTCTAATAATGGGTTGCCAGTATTTCCTATTGCTTGTTGAAATGACGTGGCTAGGTCGCTTAGATATGTTGGAAGGTCCGGTATTTTTAGATCCGTGTGAATATCTGAGTTTCTTACAAACCAGGCATCATTAGCAAGGGTTCGTAGAGTATTATTTTGGAAGCGTGTCATTTTCTTCAATTTGGTTGCGGCTATTGAACCCCATGCTGGGTAGCCTTCAGATAGGTGGTATCAGAGATTTAAATAACAGTACCTTGGTGAGAAGACAAAGGGGACTGGTGCGTTTAATGAGGGGATAGAATAAGAAAGCGGCTGAATTGGCCTTGTTAATTGCATATTGAGTGTGTGTTTGACAAGTGAGTTTACTGTCATTTTGTACACCAAGAAATTTAGCCGATGATGCCTGGGGGATTATTTCCCTGCCATAGTGGATAGGAGTGATGTGAGGATTCTTCCATTTTCTGGCGTATTTTACGTTTACGCATTTTGTGGTGTTAATGGTTAGTTTCCAATTGGTCATCCACTCTGCTTTGCTCTTACGGTGTTCTTGGACATTTTTTGCGGCATGATTTGGGTCAAAGGAAGTTGACGCTCTAGCTGAGTCATCCGCATGGAGGTAGCTTTTGGGTCGGAGGGGAGGTCGTTAATGTAGAGGTTGAATAGGACGGGTGACAAAATTGATCCTTGAGGAAAGCCTGCGGATATGGACTGGGTAGTTGATTTGGCATTGTTAAGGGCTAGAAAGAATGTGCGGTTTGAAAGAAAGGAGGGGATGGTCTTATTTAGGTATACTGATATGTCGGTTTTAAGCAGTTTATGTATTAAACCAGTTCGCCAGAACTTGTCAAAAGCTCTTTGGAAATCAAGGAAGACTACTTGGGTGTGCTTGTGGATGTGGAAGCCGAAAGTGATCAGTTCAACCAATCTTGTTATTTGCTGAGTGATGGAATGGCGACGGCGGAAGCCAGTTTGCTCAGGTGTGATCAAGTCTAGGGCCGAGATTTCTTCTTGTAGCCTGTTTAAGATGCATTTTTCTAGAAGTTTGCCCATGCAGGGGAGCAGGCCACTGGGTCTATAGTTCAGGATATAAGAAGGATTTTTATCGGGTTTTAGAAGGAGTATTATCTTAGCCATTTTCAATGCCTTTGGGAAGTACGATTGGGAAAGACAGGCGTTGAGGATATGGAGTAGGTGTTTGATAAAAGATTTAGGAAGGTTTTTCAGGTGAAGGTATGAGATTTGACCGGGTCGCGGTGATGACTTTGTTTTGGAGTGGGACATAATGGAGTAAAGTCCTTGAGGAGTAATTTCCAGGAATATGTGGAATGGGCAAAGTGACAGGCCATAGACACTGATCAACGCTTCTGAATCCAACAAGGATGTATTATTGTTTTAAAAATGCATTCGAAGGAGTCGGCAGAGGTATTTGCTTTGTCGCAGTCATCGTATAGTGCTCTCCCATTATGTGGTATTGGCTGGGTGGGTACCTTTTTCCTTTGCGGACAGTGGGCTTCGGTCCATACCGAATTGTCCTTATGTGAGAGTGAACTTATTTTCTCTTGCCAAGTTTTTTCCCAATGTTTTCTAGTTTTGGATGTTACAAGGTTTCAAAGTGCACAGAAGCCGATTTTATCTTGGCGGAGATGAGTGCATTGCCATGAGGGCTCTGGCCTTGTTTCTAAGTGAAATTAGGCGCCAAATATCCAGAGGTAGTGTGGCACCAGCGATGGAGGCCGGAGAAGGAGGGTAGCAAGAGCGAAGAATGATTTTGGTTAAGGTGCTTGTAAAATCTTGAGCCGCTTTCTCTATGCTGTCTGGAGTGCTAGCAGGAGATGGGACAAGGTTAATGGCCAAGCAGTTTTCTTTAAATAGTTTCCAGTTAACTCTTCTAGTTGGTTCTGGTTGTATGAAGGAGTGTAGGAACGCAGTAAAATATGGGGCAGTGGTCCGAGGCTGAGTTATATAGGTTAAGGATTTTGAATGCGATATCTGCGGATAATAGAACTACATCCAGGATATTGGAGGAGTGGGGGTGATGATGGAAGAGGGTAGGGAAAGGCGGTGAGTGAATTGCGATATTTTTGGTAAATAGGAGCTTATGAAGGGCTCGCCCTCGTGTTGTAGTGGTTTTTTAACCCCAGGCAGAATATTTGGCGTTTAAGTCCCCACTTTTATGAGCTTTGGGTGCAGTAGGGATGACAGTGCTGATAAGCCAGGGATGTCTGACTTTGAGGATGAAGGTAGAAAGTAGGCTGACAAAATGTTAAGGGTCCCAGTAACTCCTTTTATTGCTATTCCAGCGAGTTCCAGTTTTTGGGTGGGTGGGGGTGAAGTTATGTGAAGAGTACGTTAGTTTTAGATAGGATCATGACCCCGCAACCAGGATCATTGGCTCTATCTCTTCTGATTTTAGAGTAATTTGGACAATTAAATGTTTGGGTCTTATTATTTTTGGTTTCTTGAAGAAGGATGATGTCTGGATAATGATTGGTTATTAGGAGGTTGAGCTATTGTTTTTTGTTTTTTATGCCATTTAGTTCCATTGTAAAACTTTAAGGAAGTGGTTGTTTATTTCTGAATTGGGCACCATTTACAAGTTGAAGAAGGGCTGGTATAAGGTCATTGGTGATGATGCTAATAAGGGTTTTATTGTCAGTAGGAGAGAGAAGTTTCGTAATTATGCTCAATAGAGCAGTTCTTATATTTGCGGTTGATGATTGGTCATTGATTGAGGGAGAGTGTTCTCCAGAGGGTGGCGGAGGGTGTTGATCGGAGGTTGGGGGAGAGTTAAGAGACGATTAAGGGGTTCACAGCCAAACTGTCAGCTATCAAGAGGGCCCTAAAAGACATAAGAGAATGTAATGGCTCTTCTCTCATCTGTTCGCGCTCATTGATTTCCCTATAATCCATATCAGTCTTGTCATCAATGCACCTCATGGTTCAGGAGATCTATTATACCCTGTGGTCCCTTCAGATAAAGGGGAAGTAGGTATCCTCTACATGGACTGCTGGTCATGTGGGAATACCAGGCATTGAAAAAGCTGGCAAAGCAGCAAATGAAGCCCTGGTCAATCTCAAAACAGACTCAGCTTTGCTTCGTGTGCTGGATGTCGGGGCTGCCTTGCTGAATTTGGTTCTGAACTAGTGGAAGGAAGCTTGGTGATTCTTGCCAAACAAGGAACTAAAGGCCATAAATTTGGTTGTTTTGACACTGCCCTCTTCCATCTGGAACATGAGGGGGAAGAGGTCAGGATCACGCGCCTGAGAATAGGGCACTTAGCCCTCACGCAGTCTTCATGGAGACAAAAGTGCAACCTTGCAGCAATGTTTTAAAATAAGATGTAATTTAAGCAATAGTTTAGGGGTGGACCCCAACTTTTTAAGTAAGGTTTCCAGGTTTTTAAAGGAAACTGACCTGAACGGACAACTTGAGTTTCCGTTTCTTTTTTTTTAAATAATTATTTTTTTAACTATTTATATGTTTTTTATACATAAATGTATTTATCAAAATTGGATTGAGATTTTAAATGTTTTAAAAAGTGGTGCAAAAAGAACCACTATTACAACGGGTTGGTTTCTTTGGGTAAGACCATTGCCTTCAGCTGAGAGATCTCAATGAAAATATTGGTTAACACGGAAGAGAGGGGTGATCCCATGGCTGACTTTCATTATGTTCAATGTGCTTATCATTCCAAAGGAAGTATGAGTTCCTGAGGCAGAATTTGCGAGGTCCAGGTTAATCCTTAGCTAATCCCTGTGAGGTGAGGTTTTTGATGAGTAGCATGGAGCCATCAATGGGCGTATTTGTGAACAAGGAGATTACATCAAAGGTCACCAGCATGTTGACTATTTGGACTTCAGCATTCCGAATAATGTGAATGAAATCCATGGAAGTTTTAGCAAAAAAGTCAGTTTTTCTGGCGAAGAGTTGAAGAGCATGCGCAACAAATTGCGGTAGCTTGTGGGTTGGTGCATCGATGTTGCTGACGATGGGTCGTCAGCAACATCGATGCGTCATCACCTTAAGTGCCATCAAAGCACGCCGAAATATGGGAACTCAGAAGAAAAAGAACCACAATGAAACTACAGGATATTAACTTGCATTACTGGAAAGATAGCTCAGGCGTGTACACTAATAGGCAATGGTTTGCATTCTTAAATATAATTACATATTTTATGTATTTTTTACACTCCTTCCCATGTATGGTAAATTTATTCATTCATTTATTTATTATATTACCAACACGAAGCCCGGATACATCATGAAATGACTTTCTTGCTTGCAAGAAAGAAAAACATCTTCAATTGCCATTATATATTTGTGGAGAAAGGAAAGTCAAACGTTTGTATGTCTCCGCACATGTCCAATAATTTGATTTTCCTTTTCAGTATTTGATCTTTATACCTAATAAACGAAAATATAGTATCCATAGAGCATACTTTATTTCTCTTTAAAATTAGATCTTATTCTCAATCTAATTCGAAACTTTTCATTCTTCACTTGTTTGTTACTGTTGCCACGGCTACAGCGTCACCAAATGAACGAATCAAAACAAACATTATTGCGTACTTCAGAAACAGCATTCTTTACACACTCACAGACCATAGGCTTTCCTTTCCAACTGAATGACATGGAGCAAATTCTTAACGGTATGGCTTCTCATTTGCGTAAACAAGGATATACTGCTTCAGGTTGCAAATCTTAGTGAATGTATTTTGGAAAGAATGGACGGGTGAGATCATTTGTGAGATATATGCCTTTTAAATTTGGAGAACACCTAATTACATACACAACAATAATACTTGCTGCTGAGATAGTCATGTTTTAATTGCTTTGGGCTCTGCTTGAATTGACTGCAGTATCAATCTCTGTAGAAAATATATTTGTAAATGTTCCTTTTTGAAGTAGTTAAGATAGTACGTTTTTGGTAGAATTGAACGGGAGTCAAGTGTCAAACGACAGCTATAAACATCGTCAATAATGTTTAGAAAATAGTATTATTTCACATGCGCAATGATCAAACGATACATTGAGTCCAAATCATTCAAAATGGATAGTTAAAATACAACGGTTATAAATAGGAAGATTCGATATTTAAGTAGTTAACGTAAAATTAGATTTTTAATGTTTTCTGTAGTGAGGTATTATTTTATTTAATATGCTGAATCAATTCCCAAATACACCTATTAACGCCACAAATCCCTTGCTGTTGTGAAATACTCCTTTTTAATTATGGTGATTGTGATCGAATTCATTTCTTCTTCTACATTCTGTTCGATTGGCATTGCTTTTATTCTTGAAAATGCCATTATTTAAGGATACAAGTGTGACCTTTATATTTCAAATGCATTTAATGTACTCACTTTCACAGCAAACCGATAATGGTTGATTATATGCAGTTTAATTGAGTACACTATGCATTTAGACGGGCTTTATTTTTATACAAATTCAGAATCAATGGAAACAAAATTTATTTAAATATTGGAGCAATGTAAGACAATGAGAAGTCTCCTTGAATTTGAGTGTTTGTGTGCAATAATATAAAAATGTTTAACATCACCAATATAATGGCACGCTCATTTAAACTGTTAAATTCGCATTAAGTATGATGAACGATCATGCATCAATTGTCCTTTGATAATGGAGAATTTAGTAGACCAAAATGTGCAAACATAATAAAATGGCAGCCATCATAATTTCTGTCAAATTTCCTTGAAGAATTAGCAGTTTTAATGTGGCGTTCTTGGATTTATTTTGAAGAATGCACCAAACTCATAGGATTTCATTTCCACCTTACTCATCTCTCAATAAACAATCTGTGTCACAAAAACAGTGTAAAAAAACAGATAGTTCTACATTTGAATGTCCACAATATGAAATGCGCTGTAAGTTGATCAAATTCCACAATAAATAGTATTATTTAGATTTGCTCTACCCCTCATGGTGTACAATCATGACTCCACAGCTAATTAAAAATGGTCTGCAGAAATCACGTTGTGGTGTATTAGCAAGGGAGGAAAAATCTCTCTTGGGTAGTAGCAAGATTCGTATGACATGTTTTGGGAAATGACCCCATAACTCATCACTGTAATTCAAATGACATGGAAAGAAGACGTGGTCAAGTGTTAAACGATACCCATTTGAAATGGGAAAGTTGAGCTTTAATCAGTTCATTACAGATCTGACTGATGTGAGTCTCCCTGTTAAGTTTCCTATCTATATTAATTCCTAGTATTTTAGAATTTTCAACATTAGTACATTTTTATATACTATAACTGCATACATTATGCTGAGTTTTGTTAGTATTTAAACGTAAATGATTAATATGAAACCTGCCTGCTTAGCCTGTCTTTGAGTGGCTCTGAATCGTACCTTTGCATCTTCTAGATTTTTATATTTTTGCACACAAAAAGCATAATAATGATATAAAACATATGTAGGTTTAATTTTACAGGGCAAATCAGGTATCATGATGATACCCAAAATAGCTCAATACTAGAAATTTGTCATGAAAGTATGGGCATTAAAATTATTATTGGAAGCAAAATGAGGCCATGTCTTTATGGACAAATTAACCCTAGAACTACTAAAAATTTAAGAGAAATTAGGTAAATCAGACTGTTGTGCTACAATACAATTTTCAAGGAAATAATGAAATTAACTCCTAATAATAATAATCTGGAAGGAACTTGAATCCTTAAATGAAACATCCTTTCCTGTTCATTCCCTTTTCTTGCTCGTCTCACATTCTCCCCTCTATTACCATCTTGAACAGTCCCTTTGTCGGTCAATATGCCCTTCATCCATTTTTACTGCCTCAATAGGATTTCTCCCAACCAACCCCTCTCTTCACCCACCATACCAAGTACTTTCTCATTGATTTTCTTCTCGGTCCATTTCACCTTCTCCATTTTCTCCACACCCACATGTCAAAAGCCTCCAGTCCACGACTATCCTCCTGCTTCAATGACCACATTTCCGTATATAACTATGCACCATATCAAAAGTTTCCCGAGTCTTTTTTTAATATCCTTACTCAACGTCCCATTCGTCAACTCTCCCCTCCCTATGAAAGCCTCTTTGCCTAGCATTATTCTTCTCCATACGTCCCTACTACTTTGACCGTATTGGTCCAAATGCTTTAGAGATTAGTGAACTCTTCTACCTGCATTAGTTTTTGCCCTCCTTTTTTAATGTTTATCTTAGCTTTTTTTCTTTCTAGAAAATTGCATATCCTTTGTTTTAATAATATTGATTCTCATCCCATACCTGTCGCCCTGAATTTCCAATTCACTCAGCAATCCTTACAACCCCTTGGCTGACTGACAAACTAAAGCTTGGTCATCCACAAACCTAATTAATTTTATGAATTCCCCGCCCACTTTCATTCCTACCTCCAGTTCTTCCCATGCCTCTTTGATCATTTCCTCTGCATTGTTGTTCAAGATGGCGTCAACTTTGGCCGTACAACGATGTGGCTCTTGTAAAACACGAGTCGAAGTACGTGATATGGTTGTTAGTTGCGATATTTGCTCAGGTGTATGCCACCATAAATGCTCTGGCTTAAGTGATATAACATTAAAAGCTCTCTTGGACTGCCATGACATTTACTGGAAGTGTTTTTATGCCGTGTAAATAAGCCAAATATTTACAATATGGCGGCCGACATTGAAAATTTGAAAATCAAGTTACTAACTCTCCAATCTACCGGATCCACGGAAAGTACTACCTTGCAGCCAATTGCAAAGGAAGCTGTAACGTTGTCTACGGAAGTGAAACCTGAAGTCAACGAACAATTAGGCCTCAATAGTGACAACTCCGATTTGTGCCCCAAAAATGTAAAAGCAAAATTTATCACCATGAGTTTCGAATCCATCGTTACTGACGAGGAAGGTTTTCAAAAGGTGAATTACCAGAGAAACAAATGCAAACGAAATAAGGTTTTCGGGAGTTGTAAGCAGCCTGCTGTTACGTGCAATTTTGTGGGAGTTCCTCGCAAGACTCTCTTCTACATTGGTCGTGTCCAGTCCAATGCAATGCCTGATGACATTGTGAAGCATCTGTCCGGAATATTTCCTGGGAATGACTTCAAATGTGAAAGTTTGAGAGTTGGTGAAGTTTATAATTCTTTTAAACTCTGTGCGCCAATTAGCCTTAAGGATCAACTTCTTAAAGAAGTTATTTGGCCAGTAGAAGTGAAAGTTGGGAAATTTTTCCCCCCAAAACCGCAGAAACTGACCCCTACTCATGAAGAGACAGAGAATATTGCTGAAGGGTCAGCTGCGGTGGTGAATCCGAACTCCGAGTTGAAAACTAGTGATGCGCCGGTATCCACCTCAGCAACAAGGGGCCACACCGATAACACTACGGAAAAGTGTTCCTTAGAGAAACGTGTTACCCGCCTCTAAATGGGAATATCAAAACCAAAGTCCTTTTGACTAGATAGTATTAATTTATTTTGCCAAAATGTGAGATGTCTACGTAATAAGATAACGGAGATAGAGGCAATAGTCAAACATGGTGGCTACAATGTGCTATGTCTCAATGAGCACTGGATTGCAAAAAATGAATTTGATGTGTATAACATTAGTGATTTTGGCTGGTCATCATTCTACTGCCGATCTGTAGCAAAAAAACGGTGGTACCTGTATTTATTTCCTGAAAGGTATGCCCTTCAAGGTAATTGACTTGGAAAAATTCTGTCTGGAATTGATTGCACTTTGAAATATCTGCGATCATATTGAAGGACCTGAATTTGATCATTGCTTCTGTGTATCGCTCCCCTAATGGTGTTTTTTAACACTTCTTCAATCAACTGGAACTAGTACTATCCCTATTCTTGACTCTGAAAGCCAATATCATAATTTGTGGAGATCTCAACATTGACATAACACTAAAAACTAGTAAATGTCAGGTTCTTGAAAATCTTTTGCTTTCTTATAATTTATACTGGGCAAACAAACAGCCTACTCGACTTTCTGCCTGCCTAGATAATGTAATTACCAATTATGGTCCTGAATTGTACAGTGTAAGTGTTATTGACTATCTCTTATCTGACCATCAAGGTATAAGCTTCACTTTTATTACTCAAATAACTCAAAAGATATATCCAAATAGAGGTAAAACCATAATTGTGAGGCCCATAACAGTAGAAGGTTTAGAGAGTTTCTAACTGCTTCTATCTTGTATTGATTGGCATGGTTTTTGCACAGACTCTGTAGAACAAACATGTTTTTCAAGGTTTTTAGGTAATTTCCTAGGCATTTTTGAGCAATGCTTTCCTAAAAAAATTCCTAACTCTATCCCCACTAAAAATAAAAAAAATCTCTGGTATGCTGGGGAGTTATTAGCTCTTAGAAATGATTTACTTAGTTACTACCACTCTTACAAAACCAGTGGAAGCCAGCATGACAAAGAGGCTTACTTGAAATACAAAAGAGATTATTATAATTTAGTTAGGTGTGCAAAAAATAATGCTTACAAGGATTTTATATTGAATGCAAAAAATAAACAAAAGGCAGCATGGAGTATAATCAATCAAGAAGTTGGTCATGGTAATGGAAAAGAAAATCTTCCTTTCACCCCAGATGCTGTAAATAATTTTTTCTTAAAAGCTGTTGAAGACAATTTGTTCTCTCGAAAAGTTGATGCTGCCAATAATGGTAATATGCTGTAAAATCTTCCTCCGAATAATTTAAATTTTAAATGGAATTTTGTTACTACACTTGATATTATATCGACTGTTAAAAAATTTAAAAAATCCAACAGTAAGGATATTTATGGTCTTTCTAATTCCCTAATAAAGGACATTATTATGCTCATTGCGGAACCATTAGCAATGTTAGTCAATTTATGTTTTGAGACAGGAGATTTTTCAACAGCTCTAAAATTTTCCAAAACAGTACCTGTTATAAGAAAGGTGATAAAGATGATTTAGCTAACTACCGCCCCATTTCCAAGGTCCCCGTTTTTGGTAAAATTTTTGAAGCTATTATGAAAGATCAAATATGTAATTTTTTTGAGTTAAATAATCTGTTTTCCAAATCCCAGTATGGCTTTCGATCTGGGAAATCTACAATTTTGGCAGTAGAGTCCATAGTTAATTATGTCATTAATGCATTTGAAGAAAAGGAATCAGTCTCAGTGACACTATGTGATCTTAGTAAGGCCTTCGACTGTGTTAATCATTTAATATTACTAACAAAGCTAGAATATTATGGTATTAAGGGAGTTGCACTGAAACTAATGAAGTCATATTTGGATGATCGCCACCAATTGGTTGAACTTGATGGCTGTCAGTCTGCAGCTCTTAAAGTAAAATGTGGTGTACCACAGGACTCTGTGCTTGGCCCAGTACTTTTCATTATCATGATTAATGATTTGCCCTGTAATATGAAACCTAGATCTGTTTTATATGCTGATGACACTACTTTTGTGCAAAAGTGTCAACATCCAGAAGATGCAAAGTTACGATCTAGCGCTACCCAAAAACAGGCTAAGGAATGGTTTGATGTTAATCATTTACAATTAAATACTAACAAAACTCAGCATATTGTGTGCAGTCTTAAATCAAAAACAACTGATATTGAAACTGCTAAAATACTAGGAATTTATATTGATACAAAACTTATTTGGGAGACTCACATCAGTCAGACCTGTAATAAACTTAGTAAAGCTGTTTATATGTTAAGAAAGCTCAACTTTATCATTTCAAATGAGTATCGTTTAACACTTTACCATGCCTTCTTTCAATGTCATTTGAATTATGGTGTTGAGTTATGGGGTCATTCCCCTCATGTTAAACAAATTTTGCTACTGCAAAAGAGAGCTATTCGCTCTCTTGCTAATATACCACCATGTGATTACAGCAAACCTTTATTTATTAGGTATAGAATCATGACTGTATTTTGTTTGTATATCTTTAAGGCTCCGACTCATGTGAAAGTTAATCTAGAAACTTACCAATTAAGATCCAACCTCCATAAGTATTCCACAAGAGGTAAATCGAATCTAAATACTACTTATTGTAGATTGTCATTAACTTACAACACATTTCACAATATGAACATACCACTGTATAACCATCTGCCTGCTCAGTTGAAATCAGATGCTATCCAGAGTTTCAAGAATAGGGTATATACCTGGTTACTTACTCACCCACTATACTCATTGGATGAATTAGTTTGTGGCAATTTTCATCAGTGGGCAACCCTACCTTACACCTCTTCCTAACGCTACCCATCAGGACTCTTCATTTCCCACTCGCACCTGAGCAGTCTGAGACATATACAGGTTGCGGATTAGCCTCCTTTCCCGCCAATCTATTCCTATTTCCTGCAATATACTCATTAGTTTTTCACAATTCACTCCATCAAATGCTTTTTCGAAAGCTACAAAACAGGCAAATACATCCTGGTTGTGTTCTATATTCCTCTCGATTAATAATCTCATTTCTGCAATGGCATCACACGTACCTCTCCCCTTCCTAAACCCTGAAAATGTCTCGCAAGTTTGATGGGCATTTAAACAAAACAGAGGGACAAGGTTAGAATAAAATTGATGTTGACTGATTGTCATTAATAATTATGAAGAGTTCACGGATTAAATGTTTAATTTTGTGTGTTCCGGGGAAGAAAGTGGTGATAATATTAGGGCTTTTTGGAAAGTTTGGTTTGATGAGGGGAGTGTATTTGGTTGAGGGTTAGGATTTTACTGCTCAGTAGCATTCATGGTACCTACATTTTCTCAGAGAGTCATGTAGCTGATACAAGTACTTCTGTTGGGAGGGGATGTTGTTGCAGAGACGGAAGCCACGGACTGAGAAAGAAAGGAATGGAGCGCTTTGTAAGAGGTGGATGGCAGCTGTCGAAATCAAGCTATTGTTCTTACTAGTTGGATTAACGTGGACTGAGGTATAAAAGGTATTGTTTTGGAGGTGAATGTTAATATACAGGAAAGTGTTATTCAAGTCGGGTATGGAAGAAGTGAATGATACTGATGAGAATTTGAGAGATGAAATAAAAGGAGATAAATTTTTGCGTCTGAGGAACCAAAGGAGGAAAATATCATTGATATAGTGGGCCCAGAAGAGTGGTTTGAGGGTTTATTATTGCAGAAAGTCATGTTTTAGTTTACCCATAAAAAGATTGGCGTATGTAAGAGCCATACGTGTTCCCATTGCAGTGCCTTTTATTTGTAAATATATTTTCTCGTTGAATTGAAAAGCATTTTTGGTGAGAACAATTTTACTCTGTTTGATGAGCAAATCTGTGGATGGGGTGTGTTGTGTGGATCGTAGGGAGAGTTAATATTGCAGGGCTTCTCAGCCTTCTTTGTTGGGAATGGAGGTGTACAGAGATGTATTGTCTATTGTGGCCATGAGAATGGTCGTGTTGTTGTGCTGAACCAAGCACACTGCATGTATCACATGCCTGCCTCCCACCCCCTTGTTCATTTCCCATTGGTCCCTTACCCCTCCCTCCCTCGACCCTACCCTGCACATGTCCCCTCCGCTATTCCACGAGAAGGCCAGTCTGAGGACAACAGCAGAGCCATTGAAACATCAAAACAATATATAGTGAGTGTCCTTTCTTTGTGTCCCTATGGTTTAAAAATCTACATCTGTATTTTTATGTGTATATATATATTTATGTATATATATATATATATATAAATATATACATATAGTATTATTATGTAATCTACCCGTTAAGGTAGGTTTTTGGATGGACAAAGCTACTAAATAAAACCTTATGTGTCTCGTAAAAAACACAAAATCCAGCATCCTACTCCATCAAGTCCCTCTTCATCTCTGAGTGCTCTCTGCCTCCCTTCATCCCGTCCAACTTCCCTATCCTACTCCTTCCCTTTCCTCGTTGGTCTAACATTCTCCCCTCTATCACAGTCCTCAATATCCCACTGCCGGTAAATACCCCCTTCACTCTTTTTTCCTGCCTCTGTAGGATTGCTCCAAACAAGCCCATCTCCACGCCCACCATACCAAGTACTTCCTTGTTTGTTTTCTTCTGTGTGCATTTCACCTTCTCCATTCTTCTCCACACCCACATTTCAAAAGCCTCCAGTGTACGTCTATTCTCCTGCTTCAATGACCACATTTCCGCACCGTACATAGCCACGCTCCATATCAGTGTTTTTACGAGTCTTTTTTTAACATCCTTTCTCAACATCCCTGTCATCAACTCCCCCCTCCTTGTGAAAGCCTCTTTGCCTAGCACAATTCTTCTTCTTACGTCCCTACTACTTTGAACGTGTTGGTCCAAAAAACTACCGAGGTATGTAAACTTTCTATCTGCTCTGGTTTTTGCCCTCCTATTTTAATGTTTAGCTTAGCATTTTTCTTTCTGGACAATCGCTTAACCTTTGTTTTATTAATATTGATTCTCATCCCATTCTGTCGCACTGAATTTCGAATTCACTAAGCAATGCTTGCAACCCCTTGGCTAACTGACAAACTAAAGCTTGGTCATCGGCAAACCTAACTGATTTTAAAAATTCCCAACCCACTTTCATTCATTCCTCCAGTTCTTCCCATGCCACTTTCATCATTTCCTCAGCATATAGGTTGAACAGTAACGGTGATAATGAGCAACCCTGTCTTACACCTGTTCCTAACCCTGCCCAACCGAACTCCCAATTCCTCACTCGTATCTGAGCAGTCTGAGACATATACAGGTTGCGGATTAGCCTCCTTTCCCGCCAATCTATTCCTATTTCCTGCAATATACTCATTAGTTTTTCCCAATTCACTCTATCAAATGCTTTTTTGAAAGCTACAAAACAGGCAAATACATCCTGGTTGTGTTCTATATTCCTCACGATTAATAATTTCATTACTGCAATGGCATCACGCGTATCTTTCCCCTTCCTAAACCCAAACTGATCCTCCCCTAAGTAATCATATGCCCCATTCTCTATCCTTTTGTTTATGATCCTGAGAACAACTTTAGCTGCATGGGATATCAAACCTATCATCCTGTAGTCCTCACATGATGTTCCCCTAACCTCTTTGGAATTGGAATTAAAAATGATCTCACAATGTCTTCCGGCCAGATTCCCTCCTCATAAATACTACGGATCAGCCCATATAGCCTCTTCCTCCCACATTTTCCTAAGCCTTTTAAAAGTTCGGCGGAAATGTTATCCATCCCCACAGCCTTATTTAGTTTCATCTCCCTTAATGCCCTTTCTATCTCATTGTCTAGTATGCCTGGACCTAAGCCATCTTCCTCTACGTCATGTTCCTCTTCTATGTCTAACCTTGTTGGTCTAAGTTCTTTATTATTCCTTCCATCTCTCTTGGATCTTCCCTGCATCCAATATTACCTTACCCACCTTATCTCTAACTGCGATCGTTGATCTCCCTTTCTTACTTCCCGATAAAGAGTTAACTTTGCTGTACAGCGCACCGATTTCACCCTTCCTCTACAGACTTTCCATATCCTCGCACTGTCTTCCACCATGCTTCTTTTGCTTTATTTGTTGCCCGCCTCAATTTATTGTTTAATTCTTTGTACTTCATTTTGCCTAATTCTGTATTTACATTCTTCTATTTTCGCCGGTCATCCATCTTTGTAATCATCTCATCCGTGATCCATGGTTTCGTGGTCCTTTTAGCGTTAACGATTCCAATAGTGTCTTTTGCAACTTTAGACAACCCTTTCTTGATACATTCCTATTTTTCCTTGATAGTACGTAGCCTTTCACCATCCGCCATGATTTCCTCTACCACCTGTTTGAATTCCTTCATTTTCAAACCATTTAATGCTTCTACATTCCATTTTCCAACTCGCCGCCCCTGCTGTATCTTTTCGAAACGGACGCTACAGTTCATAATAATTAATTGTGGTCTCAGTCCGCATCCGCTCCCGGGAAGCTGTGCGAATTTATCACACTGTTGCTAAACCTGTGCCTAACCAGGATATAATCTAGCTGATACCTCTCTGAGTCACCTGGCATTTTCCATGTATACCTGCATCTTTTGTGGTGTCTAAACCAAGTGTTGGTGGTGACTAGCCCGTCTCCAGCAGAACTTAACTGCTTTCTCCCCGCGGTCATTCCTTGTGCCTAAACCGTAGTCCCTGACCTCATCACCATCTCTTTCTTCGTCTACCGTCGCATTCTAATCCCCCATCACCATCAAATGTTTCCCTGCAGGAACACACGCGATTATGTCTCCTAACTGATCATATAACCAATCGACCTCCTCTGCCTTCTGGTTGCTCGGTTGCATGTATACCTGAATAATGACCAAGTTCGTCGGCTCTATTTTTATCTCAACTAGTAGTATTCTATCCGGTACCTGCTCTATATTGACTACGCTTTTCCCTACTTCTTCATTTAATACTATAGCAACCCCTCGTTGGCTCTTGTCCCCGCCGCTGTATATTATTCTATACTTATCACTCCAATAATTCCCGCTATCTTTCCATCTCACCTCGCATAGACCTAAAATATCGATATTTCCCCTTTCCATCTGTCGCTTATCATTCTCCAGTTTCCCTGTCCTCATCATTGTCCTAACATTCCACGTTCCTATTCTAATTAATTTGGTCTTCTTCTGCTGCGTTTTCTGTCCTGCTGCTGCCGGTTTTCTCTTGCAAGGGTTTCGTGAGATGACGACCGCGGAAGCCTTGCCTCTCCCGCTGCCGGCTACGACACACGGCCGATTGGGCCGAGCCCCATAGTTGCCAGGACTCAAAATCTTTGTCATGTTAATCTTTGGAATGGTAATTGAGGTAGTTTCCCGTTGCCTTCCTCAATAGTTTTTTTAACGTGACACCATGACTTCTTGGCCGCCACACTTTGGTCCGACGCCATCGCAGCCGCCTCACTGAGGAACAGACGCTGCGTGGACTACCTATCGTCTGGCTCCTAACCTTCGACCTATCTGGCATTGGTGACCCTTCCAGGAGCAATTATTATTACTCCCGCCAGCACAGCTCTAGGGGTCATCGAAACGCGCGAGCCATTCCACCACGTCATGATTGTAGTCCGGGGAGGGTTATATATATGTATATATATATATATATATATATATTTCCAACAGGAATATTTTATTAGTTGAATAATATATCGGTCCTTTCTATTTTATAATTTCCATTTCATCTGTACTTATCGTCATTTTAGAGATAGCTTCACATACCTGTGATTATAAATATGAAAAAATAGCAGTCTTAAGTTATGTGAATATTTATTTATAAAATGAAAATGTTAAGGGGTTAAGAACCAATTTCAATTATATTTTGCAAAAAAATTAGTCTCCATTCATGCGGTAAATAATTGATAGTTACGACCAATGAATGCATTTAATCATAAATGCTTTTTACTATATCTACCGTAAGTATGCAGAAGATTAGAGCCAGGCGATTGAAATCAATTCCAAAGATGAGAAAGATCAAAATATCAAAAAAAACTATGAACGCGACGACAAAATATGTCGCCTCACTGCTTTTACGCTATGATTTGAAAGTCGAAACGAGACAAAGAGACTGCGGGAGATGCCGCAACAGTAACTTTTAACGGACACATCCGGCATCTCCCTCAGTTTATTTGGAATTTGTCAAGGTGTAAACAGATAAGTGTTTAAAAGTTGGCTCTTTAACCGTGTGGCGCATCCCGCACACGACTACAAATACCTGTGGCATTGTATGTACGGTATTTCGTCACAACATCTTGTTCCTTTTAAACCCTCAAAATTTCTGAGTTTAAGAGGAGGCCTCGATAGCAGAGCACAGGCATGTCCTGCCTGTGTTCACCGAGTGTCTCAATTTCGCCGGCGTCCGAGGCTTCGGCCGCCGGGATTCGGAGAGCGGCGCTGCCGGACTCTCTCGGAAGTCGAGGTTCCGATCGTGTTTTGTGTCGAGCGGCGGTTGACCGCCTAGTTCATCAAGAAGCGTGCGGTTTGACTCTCGACTTCTGCTGCCGGGAAGGCCGTGCTTTCGTTCTGTTTACTGGATCAAGACTGGCCTTGACTTTTGGTGTAGAGCTTAGGCTCATTTTTATTTGCTACCAACGGTCGCGTGTAGCGGGGAGGGAGTGCGCAATAGTGTTTATTTCTTTCTTGGAGTGCTTTCGGTGCACTCTCCATGTTTTCGCGCTGGCGTGCTCAATTTGATTTGTTTCAAAATGGTCGTACATCACGTGGACACGCTCGCCTTGCAAATTGACGATAAGGCGAAGGCCCCTGCTCCGTTGGAGGTCCACCTCCTTACACTAGAGTTACTGGGCCTCACACCAGAAGAGATTGTGGATATCTAATTTGGATATAACCGCCATTTGGTATTCCTGAAGTTGGCAACTGAAGCTACTATGAAGAGGATTCTATATTTTATCCCACGAAAGCTACCGTTTCAATCCCTAAAGATCCGAGGACGACGATTACCATTGACGAGACCTTCGGTAGCCTTTGTAATGTCTGGGTTCTTCGTCTTCCCGTGGAGACCCCATTGGAAGATATAACAAGTGAGCTTCAACGTTTTCGAAAAATCCATCGCTCGTGGGAGAACAGGTGGGAGGGCGACAAAATGGCGCGCGTGCTGACAGGTACGACAGTGGTGCGGATGACGGTGGAAAGAAATATCCCGTCGTTCCTCCACATTGGCGGCAACCGGGCCATCATTTAATCTACGAGGGTCAGCGACGCGCCTGCGCCCGTTGCAACCAAGAAGGCCAAGGTGGAGGAAAGCCAAGGTGTCGGAAATATTCCCAGGGGTCCTCTAGAGGTGGACCAATTCGATCGATCTCCTCCGGTTTCTCTCAACGGAGCCCCTTCGGCAGATGACCTCCAGTCCACTCCCGGCCCCCCACGAGGCCACCTCCTGGGTTGGGCCGGTTATCAGCTGTGCTGCTTAAAAGAAGGCCCCCCGTTGAACGCTGCCGAGTTACCCGCTCTTCGTAGAGACCACGGCTGGGTCTTCTTCTTCGGACGAGGTCGAGGGGGAGGTATGCAGTGACAACTTGGGGCCTCGATCGTCGGCCCGTCGGACGAAACGCCCCGGGAAACGGCGAAGCTGTTGTCGCCTGGGCTCGAGCGGCGACCGAAGCGACGTAAGCCAAGACCAGGACTCTGGTAAGCGATGTCCGGTGCCCTTAGCTGTCCTCTCATTCCACCAATTAATATTATTTTGCTTAATATTGCTGGAGTTTATAGCGCTTTAAAAAGTGCAGTCCAACGTTTTCTCCGCGATCTCAGGGCTGATGTAATCCTCCTTTAAGAGGTAAAAGAGGACATACTCTGGGATACAAACATCTTTCAGGCTTTCGGCAATTTCGCCGAAAGTCATTCTGGCACCACCACCCTAGTCCGAAATGGCATTCCGTTCTCTCATGTTCGCCGCCACGCTTCAGGCCGAAAAACGTTCGCAATCGTGAATGGTATCCATATCACGAACCTTTACGCTCCCTCCGGTGAGCGCGCGAGGGCAGAGCGCGAATCATATTTTAATGAACTCCTTCTCCCCTACCAGTATTCTTTCTTGGGTAGGGCCATATTGGGCGGAGATTTCAACTCCATCTACCGCCGAGAGGGTAGTGCCTCGAAAAGGCATGGGGTGACATAATATCCAAGCCGGGCACTCTCACTGATTCGAGCGATTGACGCAGTGCGTTCTTATTGTGCCGGTCCCACCCCCTTCACGCGATCAGTGCCTAACTCTCGGACGCGGATTAACTGCCTCTTCGTCTCGGCATCCCTAAAGAATGATGTTTAGAGAGTGGACACGTGCCCCTACGCGCGGAAGGATCTGGCCAGAAGTTTTCGTCCTCAGCGTCTACCCAGTTAGTGAGGGGTGCCTGAACTTCCTCCCGGAATGGCGCCACCTCAACTACATAGCCCCTTTTTACCTTTTGTTCGCTGCTACGAATGTTACAAAGTAATATGGGGACATTGCCTTCAGGTGACACCGAAGCAATGCTCGGCAGAATAAATAAATCTCTCTCGCTTCCAATGACTCGCACTTCTTTGCCTTCAACCATCTGACTCTTTATCTTCGACAACACAACGGATAACCGCGGTACTCTAATAGATTCCTCTGATACAATTTTGCTCGATCGGCCAATCCCATTACTAGCGCCGGTCTGAGTTTCGCGAACTTTGCCATCGCACAAGGGGACAACAAATCTATCCTCTCTTACTGGCGAAAAAACACAATCATCACCCGACTTCTTTATCCCAAACCGGGAGTCGGAGGAAACCTCGAAGACATCGCCATTAACTTCGTACCTAGCGGTGCAGCTTGCTTGCGACGCGGGTGGCAACCTCTCTATGACTCTTTCGGCCTTCGCCACCTCTGCTAATTTCTGTGAATACTTATTTAGAGATCCGATATCCTTATTCCCTTCTGTCGATTCCTCCGTCGTTACTTGAAAACAAATTCCCTCCATACTACCGTTTATTCGCGAGTTACATTTCATTATCTCTGCCGGAAAAGTACTTTGGTTTTTATTGTCGCTTATCGTTTTTTCCTCAAGGGATGCTAAATTATACGTGGCCATTTGCGAATCATTGCCATTAATTATACCATAAATGAAAGAATCAAACGCCTTGACCTCTTCGGAAACTCCAATTTCATGGGCGCCTATGGGCTCGATCATCTGCGAAGTTACGCCATTAGATTTAAGGTCTGTCTCGTTTCCCTCACCCATTCTTATTTTCCGTTTATTGAACGATATACTTTTCCCGTAACAAACCATAAAATCAAGGCAACAATTTCAGAGTGTTTAAATCATTCGCCTTGACTGGGATTCAAACCCAGATCCCGCAATATCCGGTTGAGTGCTTTAGCCACTTAAGCTACCGAGGCGTCCTCTTAAACTCAGAAATTTCGGGGCTTTTAAGGGAACAACAGCACTCGACCGGATATTGAGGGATCTGGGTTCGAATCCCAGTCAAGGCGAATGATTTTTACACTCTGAAATTGTTGCATTGAAATGCACATTAGCGGATGACTCCGTTAAAAGTTACTGTTGCGGCATCTCCCGCAGTTTCTTTGGAATTCATAAAATCAAGGCCTAGAAGACCGTCATAGTTCGTTTCCCCCAAATCCACTACTAAGATGTCATGGGGATATAATTTATGATCAATCAAAAATTGCACGAACTCTCTCCGATGATTAGCAAGGGATGACCTGACGCGCTTCGCACCCGAGAATTGTAATCAGAATTCCTTAATTGGCCAAAAGGAAATTTTTTACTATCAATGATGGTAACGGCTGCTCTCGTTTCCACTAGAAAACTGTTATCTTTCCTAAAATTATACACTACTATTGTCCATCCTGCTTCTTGAGTTACCACTAGAATTAAATCTGTCCCGACCTCCCAGTCGGGAGATCGGCGTTTCCCGCCACGAAGGGATTTTCGCGCCTCGGGCAGCGTCTGGGAAGATGGCCAGTCCTTTGACAAATGCCTCATTTCACGAGCGGGCAATCTTTAGCCATATGATTTTCATTTCCACAATTTAAACACAAAGACGGCCTCGTTCCCCTCTCCCTCTCTCTACACGCTCGACCAATGTGACCGGTTTTACCGCAGCGAAAGCAAACGCGTGCGCCGTGATTATCTATCCTTCGGTGTCCCTACTTGCACCGGGGGAAGCAGTCTTACTTTGGAACCCCTTCCGACAGCCTGTGCGGCGTTAATTTGTTCCACGGGAAACTGCCAACCTGCAACATTTGGCGGATTCGCGTTCATACCCTACCAAGGCGTTATATTTGGAGATGGCGGCCACCTAGGGGGTTACTGACACAACCACGCATGAGACTGTTGTGGTGAATTTACGTCTCTGTTGACGGCGTAATTTCTGACACTAGCTTCTTAAACGCTTGCGAACCCTTCTGTCTCAATCAAGTTTGTTGGATTACGAACCAACACAAACGTACCAATCTCTTCCTTCAGCCCAATTAAAAATTGCACAAGAAGTCTACCTTGAATTCTTCGCTGTTTCTAAATCAATCTCGCCCCATGACTCGCGTAGCCTACGGGCGACATGGCGCAATCTGGTTGGAAATTCTGCGACGCTCTCCAGCGGTTTTTGTACGCAAGTATTAAATATTTTTTCTAACATGATTGGAGATGCCTTTAGTGAAAATATCCTTTTGAGATTAATGGAAAAGTCCGCGTATGAACCTAATATGTGATGATTTGCAGAGACCAAATCCGCGGCGGTTCCTCCAAGCCGAAGTTGAGGGACTCCTAAGGTCTGTGCTTCATTCCAACTACTAAGATGACTTTCAATACGAACGCTTTCATAAAATTTGCCAACCCCAATCTCATCTTCCCCGCTAAACGTTGGAATTAAATGAATCTGGCTGCCAATAGCGGCGGTTTGCGCTGCTTCTCCGCAACCATTTTGCGGACTCGCGCTACTTCCCGGCTGATCTAACACATTAACCAAAGGTGTGAAGTTGAGTGCACTGCCGAATTTCAATCCATTTGCGGTTTCTTGATAATCGAGAAAAGGGTTAGGGTTCCCCAGTCTATGAGGGTTAAGGCCATCCATCGAGAAATTCAACCCAATGCTAATTACATTAAAATTTCACTGCGCTTAATTAATTTATTTTTTCATACTCCGAGTGTATGCGATACCCATGGTGGGCGGGTAATGGGCTAATTGATGGTTCCTGATGAAGTGACGCTTAGTTTAATTGCGCGTAGAGAATCGCGATGAGGTTATAGCACGTGTCTTAAAATAATAATTCGTTAGGTCAGCACAGATTAGAATATCCCACCTGTCAGAGAAAATACGGAACTTCCGATTTAAAGACGTAGACGGGCACATGATAATCTATGAGACACTGTCGCATACACTGAATAAATCACTAGTCCAACCGTGCAACCCCTCACCTGACACCAATATGTCGCAAGAGGGGTTTCTATAAGCGACACAAAGGGTATCGGGGAAGGTTAGAGTAACTACACCGAGTATTACCAAAGCAGCCGTATATTACCCAACATCAGTCATAATGCACCATTTACATAAGTATAAGCAAATTATGGATGGCTAGACCCTCGGTAAACCAACGCGAGTACGGACAGAATTAAAATGGCAGAAAATTACCTGGGACGGGGTAAATGCAGGGTGGACGCGGTCACGAAACACATAACCTAGGCAGAGCCCTCTTCCGTCGGAAAAGAAGGGAGTATGGCAGTGTGGACGCGGTCACGACACGCATAACCTAGGCGGAGCCCTCGTCCGTCGGAAAGGAAGGGAGTATTGCAGGGTGGACGAGGTCAAACGAACGTAACCTTGGCAGAGCCCTCGTCCGAAGTTTAGTCAGGAAGAGGACACACTGTCGCAACAAGCGCAACATAGCCGAAGCATCGTGCCCTACCGGTCACCGCCAGATAACCAACTAACTGCTTTTTGCCCGGCGACCAGGGCTTTTATACCCAATTTAAGATTCAGGGGAGGAATACTTTAGAAACGTTGTATTTGGTCACGTGGGACATTCGGAGGAGCCAGGGAAGGAGTACCATGTCGCATACTTGCGACAATAATTATTAATTTTTGCAAAGTTACCATCTAGAATTTCGTTTAAGTACGAGGGTCATCCGGAAAGTAGTACCCGTTCGTGAAATAAAGACACAAAAGTAAATATTAACAAACATAAAAAATTTTATTTGAAAGAGGATACTTTAAACTACTTCTCAACATAATCTCCAAGCAAATTAAGGCATTTGTCATAACGTGTGACAAGTTTCTGTATTCCTGCTGCATAGTCCTTCGCCGCCAGCTCATTGAGATACGCGAGGGACCCATCTTGCACAAATTTTTGCATAATGCAGATGGTGTTTAACAATTTCATGAACAATTGTTCGAGAAACATTGGGAAAATGCTCACAGATGTCATCAATTGTGACGCGCCGATCGTTCCTCACGAATTCGTCAACTGAGCTCACCAGTTGGTCTGTAATGACAGACGGTCTCTCCGAACGCTCATCGTCGTGTGTGTTCCCCCTCCCCATGTTGAAGTTGCGACACCACCGCCGAACAGACGACTCGTCCATTACATTGTCTCCATACACCTCCTTTAATTGGCGATGAATATCACATGGGCGAACGTTTCTTGCATTGAGGAATTTAATCACTGCCCTCACTTCACAACTGGCGGCGTTCTCAATTTTTTTAAACATTGTAAACAATCACAGAAACAACACAGGCAATGCTAGCGTCACGCAACTTGGCTCAGAGAAGGCAGACAAGCCACTGAAGCTATCTGACCTCGTCCAGCGGCTACTCGCGTCGTCAGCACTTCATGCGGCACGAACGGGTACTACTTTCCGGATGACCCTCGTATATTGAGCTCTGTTGTTTGAAATATTAATTAATCTTACTTCTAATGATTTAAACCGAATAGAAATAATTTTAAAATAAAATATTTTCTCAAACAACATTGTTTTACTATTTTTACATTATAAACGAATATATTAAGAGCAAATAACTTTAAAGAGCATACTGTATTTCATTAATGAAATAAGACTGGATCTGAACTCCAATTTGAAACTTTTCGTTCTTCACTTCTTTGTTACTATTGCCATGGTGACGTCGTCACCAAATGTTCAAACCAATCAAACTTAATTCTCAAGTAATGTATTAGATTGTTCTGTCACATTTTAAATTTCACATATCGCTAATGCCTTTGAGCATACTGTGCTTACCTGTAGAAATACACAATACACGTTCATTAAGGCTATATAGTATTCATTCTCAGATTCAGAATGCACAAATTATTTGATTGCATTGTGAATTAATGGGTGACATTAAAGGATCTACCGTAGCCAAAAGTTGTATTGCACTGTTTGGAAGAATACATCTCCTCTTTGAGGTGAACTGTCTCATTGTCTATTTTAAGGTTATTTATGTGTATTTGAACTTCTTCCTATTTACGCCACACATGGAAAGAATGGACTGGTGATATCTTTTATGAAACATATATATTTTAAATTCTGGAGAACGCCTAATTACATTCACAACAAGATTACCAGCTGCTGAGATAGTTGTCTTTTAATTTGTTCTGATGATAAACTCTGCTTGAATTGACTGGAGTATCCATCTAAGCGTAGAAAATATATATGTTAATGCTCCTTTTTGAAGTAATTATGGTCTATGTTTTGGATGGAATTGAACAGGAATCAAGTGCCAACCTACAGCTGTAAATAGTGTCAATATAAATTGAAAATAATACTTAATAATATATTCCATGATCAACCAATACATTGAGACCAAATTATTCAAAGTGGATTTTTAAAATACAATTTATTGAAAGATTCAATATTGAAAAATTAAACATAAAATAAACTGTATTTAATACTCGCTTGGTAGATGATAGGGCTTCTTAAGTTATTTCCACAGCCATTTTGCAATTACCCAATTGGGTGCCACAAATCCCATATTATGAAGCACTCCTTTTTAATTACAGTGTTTTAAAATGAATTCATTTCTTCATCTTCATTATATTTGATTGGCATCTATAGGCTTAGAAATGCCATTTATTTTAGAATATATGTATGACATATATAAGTCAATTGTTTTAAATGCACGCGATTTCAAAGCCATTTAATAATGATTGATTCCATGCAGGTTCATTGAGTTTAATTTATTTATTTTTATAGGCTTTATTTTCAAAAAAAATTCAGAATCAATCAAAACAGATTTCGATGAAATATTGGAACAGTTTAAGATGATGAGAAGTCTCCTTGAATTATATAGTTTGTGTTCAAAAATTACAAAATATCAAACCAATTTAATGGCAGACTCATTTAAAAAGTTATTAATTCATTTATGCATTCATTGTCATTTAATTTTGGACAATTTATCAACCCAAATTAACATAAACATATTAAATATTAATCTTCATTACCTCAGAATAAAACATCCAGAAACGGACATTTTCCTAGATTTATGAAGAAGGTTTGATTGCCCAATTGCTTGATGCGTGAGTGTTTTGGTGTCCGATGGATTCCCAGCAACATCACTAGTCAACACTTCCAAGATTTCCTTTGACTGCTTCTCATCCTGTTTATTTAGAGATTGATGAAACTGCTGGAATTCTTCAATGCTTTCGGGCATTAATTGATCATTACTCAATTGAACTAATACCTGTGGAAATCAAGTTATATGCTGACCACTGTACTGATTCTTTTGTTTAAAAAAATCAAGTTTTATAGATTGGTAGTGAATAAATACTAATGAAATTAGTGTGTTGTTTTCCATTGATCATTCTTCATAAAACTATGAGCAAACCAGTTCAAGAATGATATTTGTCAAAGAGATTCTCACTCCATTCTCTTCAAATGTTATGCCACAGCATAGATATGTGCTCGTCAAACACCATCTGCATTTTGCAGACAATGGTACCTTTATGAGGGATATACATCCTTGTGTCAAGCTGAATGAAATAAGCCCTCTGCTTGTATTTCTCAACAAAAATATCTCAAGTTTGTTGACACCTGAGAGGAAGATTTCTATTGATAAAAATGTTATTCTGTACAAGGATGAGCTCTCAGTGATGCAGTATGTTTCCTTGAAAGGAGCCAGATTTGGGGTGGAAACGTTTAGATTTGCTAAGCCTATGTCTGGATATATATGGTCATTTATTATTATTTCTACAGGAAAAAGGTGGGTCTTGATAGTCCAGGAGGGTAGAGCATTGGACTATTGGTCCTGAGTTCAAACCCCAGGCAAGGCACTCAGGGCACCTGATGCTCCAGTCAAGCTATGTGATTTTTCCTGGTACCAATCTTCCTGGTAAACCTTATCTGCCACAGTGAAAGTAACTGGCTCCCCTTAATACCCTGATGTGTGAATTTCACAGACTGTATAGAGCTAAGTACTGGGTGAACTCTACCTTCACCCATAAAGCGACCTTCCAGCATTGATTACTGTGCTTATGGTACACAGGAAATGGTCAGTATTGAACGTGGAATATACCAATCTTCCTAATACATCCTTAGATTGTGCTAGCAGTAATGAAACCTCTGCTAGGTCAAAGAACATTGCCTGACTGCAGACAACTATTACACCTCCTCAGAGCTGGCTGATTTATTGGTTTCGAAAGGAACCGATAGACATGGGACATTGAGAATTAGAAGGAAGGAAGTACTAGATGACGTATAGACTGAAGAAGTTTAAAAAGGAGGAATTGACTGCCCTCCAGCAAGGCAAAGTGATTGCTATGAATTGGGAAGATAAGATGGGCGTTCAGTCTCTGTACCCTTTACAGTACATAATATGGAATTTGTGGAATATAAATGAAAAGGATATGGTGCTATAAAAGCCAAAAGTTGCTGTTGTGTACAATAATACAATAGGTGGAGTAGAAAGGGAAGATCAGCACCTGACAAATTTCCCCATTATGAAAAAGGGGTTCAAATATTATTTAAAACATTTTTCACTTGTTGGACCAGGGCACATGGAATGGATTTCTGTTGCAGAGAAAGGGTGGTGGACCAAAGGGTAAGTTCAGAATTTAGAATCAAACTAGTGGAAGATGTAATTGAGAGGTACATTGCATATGATATAACATGTGAGGGTGGAAGGCCTTCAGTAGAACCAAATCCTTGATCCTCTATTTAAGTTACAATTTCCCAAGTATATTCAGCCTACAGAGAAGAAGGAAAAGCTTTGTAGGATGTGTGCAATTTGTTGTGCCAAAAGGGATGGAACAAGCAAAAAGATTGGAAAAGAAGCGAGGTGGCATTTCCAAGCATGCCACAGCCGCTAAGAACAGACATGTGATTTTATGAACGGGTGGAGATTTTCGTGTGTTTTAAAAATATGGTTAAAAGAATTCGTAAATCATGCCTTAAGTTTCTACGTCATATCATTTTAATCGCCATGTTCTTTCGTCATCCTGTTTTTCAACAGGAATTAATAATTCTAAATCCTCGATGACTTCATTTGCGTGTGAGAGATTCTGAGCAACTTTCTTTTGCCGCTGTGTTTGTAATTAAAAATTCGAAAATTATGAAGAAATGTTGCTGTTTCTCTCGCTTTTAATACACAAAACATTCTATATAAAAATAATTTAATTAGAATGAGCCAATTGCGACATGCCATACATCTTCAATCGTTTTCTCTCTGAATATTTTGATTATGCTGATTAAATCGTAAACAATTTCTTTCACTTTTTCCACGTTTTTTCATTGGTCGTTGTTGATGCGAAAGAAGAATGAGGGTCCTGCTACCGACCAACCAATCGATGCTTATGGACTGTGCCGTTAGCTGCATCTTATACCAATATCCAGCTATGCTGATCAATGGTCGTAGGATATAAGTGGTTTATGGGCGAAGTTAAGCTAGTGAGTATATTTTATTGCAGTTTGTGACAGTATTATATTTGGAGATTATGACTGCCTATTTATGCTTGCTTTAGCACAATTGTATCTGATATGGGGATTATCAGGATAATTCCATAAAGGTTCTAATAATGGGTTACCAGTATTTCCTATTGCTTGTTGAAATGACGTGGCTAGGTCGCTTAGATATGTTGGAAGGTCCGGTATTTTTAGATCCGTGTGAATATCTGAGTTTCTTACAAACCAGGCGTCATTAGCAAGGGTTCGTAGAGTATTATTTTGGAAGCATGTCATTTTCTTCAATTTGGTTGCGGCTATTGAACCCCATGCTGGGTAGCCTTCTGATAGGTCGTATCATAGATTTAAAGAACAGTACCTTGGTGAGAAGACGGAGGGGACTGGTGCGTTTGATGAGGGGATAGAATAAGAAAGCGGCTGAATTGGCCTTGTTGAGTGTGTGCTTGCCAAGTGAGTTTACTGTCCATTTGTACACCAAGAAATTTAGCTGATGATGCCTGGAGGATTATTTCCCTGCCATAGTAGATATCAGTGATGTGAGGATTCTTCCATTTTCTGGCGTAGTTTACGTTTACGCATTTTGTGGTGTTAATGGTTAGTTTCCAATTGGTCATCCACTCTGCTCTGCTCTTAAGGTGTTCTTGGACATTTTTTGCGGCATGATTTGGGTCAAAGGAAGTTGACGCTCTAGCTCAGTCATCCTCATAGCGGTAGCTTTTGGGTCGGAGGGGAGGTCGTTAATATAGAGGTGTAATAGGACGGGTGACAAAATTGATCCTTGAGAAAAGCCTGAGGATATGGACCGGGTAGTTATTTGGCATTGTTAAGGGCTACAAAGAACGTGCGGTTTAAAAGAAAGGAGGGTATGGTCTTATTTAGGTTTACTGATATGTCGGTTTTAAGCAGTTTATGTATTAAACCAGTTCGCCAGAACTTGTCAAAAGCTCTTTGGAGATCAAGGAAGACTACTTGGGTGTGCTTGTGGATGTGGAAGCCGAAAGTGATCTGTTCAACCAATCTTGTTATTTGCTGAGTCATGGAATGGCGACGGCGGAAGCCAGTGTTCTCAGGTCTGATCAAGTCTAGGGCCGTGATTTCTTCTTGTAGCCTGTTTAAGATGCATTTTTCTGGAAGTTTGCCCATGCAGGGGAGCAGGCCACTGGGTCTATAGTTCAGGATATAAGAAGGATTTTTATCGGGTTTTGGAAGGAGTATTATCTTAGCTGTTTTCAATGCCTTTGGGAAGTACGATTGGGAAAGACAGGCGTTGAGGATAGAGAGTAGGTGTTTGATAAAAGATTTAGGAAGGTTGTTCAGGTGAAGGTAGGAGATTTGATCGGGTCCTGGTGATGACTTGGTTTTGGAGTGGGACATAATGGAGTAAAGTTCTTGAGGAGTAATTTACAGGAATATGTGGAATGGGCAAAGTGACAGGCCATAGACACTGATTAATGCTTCTGAATCCAACAAGGATGTATTATTGTTTTTAAAAATGCATTCGAAGGAGTCGGCAGAGGTATTTGCTTTGTTGCTGTCATGGTATAGTGCTCTCCCATTATGTGGTATTGGCGGGCTGGGTACCTTTTTCCTTCACAGACAGCGGGCTAGGGTCCATACCGAATTATCCCTATGTTGGAGTGAACTTATTTTCTCATGCCAAGCTTTTTTCCAAGTAGTTGTAGGGCTTCTCTAGTGTTCCACAGTTTGAAGAGAAGTTCACAGTGAACAATGCCTTCTCTGTAATTGGCTGTGTGTGGACCACCACAGTTCATGCATTTGGCTGGGGAGGTTTTGTGTTTCTGGCATTCTCTATAATGGTGAATGCCAGCACATTCGGTGCATTGAGGTGGGAGGCCGCACGTCTTGTAGGTGTGCCCATTGCATTGGCAACTTAGGCACTGTGGAGGTTCAGGTGGAGGTTTGTATGGTTCCACCAAAGTCTTAAGGTGGAGAACCAAATTTAGCTCTAGAAATTCTTTAGAGCAGGAGGAGACCTGGATTCGGACTTGGTAGGGCAGGAGAGGGATGGGGACGATTCGTGGGAGCTCGGCATTAGAGTTGGCGCCCTTTCTGCACTCCGAAAACAGTTTGGTCGGGTGGAACGCAGTTGAGAGGTATTCTCCGCAGAGAAGCCAATGTCCGCCAGAGCTTCTTCAATGTCTTCTTTTGGGATATTTGTGGGTATTCCCCGAAGGACAAAATGAGGATTTTTGTTTGATTGAAGTTGGTACGTACCTGTATAGTATGCGTAGTTACTGGAGGTGAGTTTTTTAGTGACAGCTCTGAAGTTGGAGATGGTTTGGCATTGAACTCGAATCTCATTGCGAATGAGATTTGCCACAGGAGGAATTGTGCAGGCTTGCCGGATTTCATTGTATTTAATTTGCCAGTTGGTTATGTCCCAGAGAAAAATGGGAGGGATACGGGGTTTAGGAGGTGGAGTGGGCTGAGCTTCAGTGTCTGCATCTTCACATGAATTTTCCTCATTTTGGTCATCCTAGGGGGAGGGGGAGAGGCAGGTGAAGCGGTTACATGTGGAAATTCGAGAGAATTGCTGGGCAGATTGGTTTCTGGGCTTTCGTTTGGTGGAGACCGTTTGGTAGGGCTAATCGGCAGGAGCAGAGCGCTTGATTGTAGGACTTTGGGTTTGGTATATAGGTTAGGCTCTTGAGTGGATTGAGGAGGAGTTTTACTCCCAGCGCACCTTGGCAAGTGGGCTGACGAACTAGGGGGGTCCTGCTCCAGGAGCGTCACGCTTTATATAGCATCGCGCCTTTTGGGGGATGACATTACATTGGCAAAAGTAGTGAATGAAAATCATACAAAAATAATAATTAAAAAAACATTTATCTTCACATTGTTCACTTGTGAAATTCGTAACACTACATTAATGCAGTAACGTCGGCATTTTCTTAGCCTGAGTGTTCGTAAAAAAAGTCATAGAATAACAGCAAACATTAAAATATAAGTACATGTGACTAGGGTTAAAATGAAGGAGCACTCCGTCTTTGTTTTCCTCTTTCCTCAAAGCTTGCACTAATATTCACGTGAGCACTATACACACCGTCTGGAATAATAGAGCGAGGAGCATGCAGAGTCCGCTTGTCCAGCCGGTCTTCTTCTCCAGGAACCACGTTAACTCCTCAATGCAGCCATAGAAGAAGGTCATAAAGTTGAAGGACTAGCATACTAGTAACACAGTTATTGGCACTTCTGAAATTCGGTTTCCGGGCGGCGTTTGCGGCTCTTTGCCTGCGATTGTGCTTGCGGTGGGTGTGGTGGAGAGGTTTCCTGGCTCTCGGGGAATTTCCTGGGTGCTAAGGGAGTGTGGCAAGGGACCTTGGGATAGAAAGGGAGTAACTGTTGCAGGTAACTTGTCGCATCACCGAATTGGGTGGGCGCATTAGGGGCCAATCGATGTCCTTCCAGGTGTCGAGGCCGCCAGGTGGTTGTGGTCGCGACAGCAACATTGCGTCCATCGTCTTCCGTGCATCGGGCATCTTCTTCCCATGTGGAGGCGGTCATGGTCATCAAAGGTTGGGTCAGGGAAGGCACCAAGTGCAGATCCTTTCCAGGGATGGGCGCATACTCGGGGGTGAATGGGATACTCCATTCTGCATCGGCGTCCAAACTGCATCTCCGCCTCTGAGAGTCCTCGCACTTGCAAGTCGGACACATCACTTCCAAAAATGGCAACTAATTTCCTCCTCTGGGGTACCATTGCTCCAGGCAGTCTCAATCCGTCTGCTGGTTAAGAATGGATTTTAGGATTAGAGGAAAGTTCTCTACTAGGTAACGGTCGGAGAATATTGGGGAAAGAGGGATTGGAAGGAGGACTTGGAGTTGCAATATAATCTTCAAGGCCTTCGAAGTTGGATGGTGATAAGGAGACACGAGCGGGTTCTTTTGGAGAGGGGTATGCTGGAGGTTGCTCGGCGTCTTGTGGTGCAATGCCGTCACCTAAAAACAGGGGTAAGGGATTATCTGGCGGTGAGGGTAAAAGGTTACGCATATAAGCTAGGAGACGTCTTCCGTGTTTCAGGTCCTCTATGTCTGCGATAACCGAGCGTCTAACTTTAATTGTTTTGGAGGGTCCTCTCCAACGGGAAACTACCTTCCGTGCTTGACCACTTGGTGCTTGCTTGGTGCTTGCTGTTTCGATAAGTGAGCAATGCAAAGCCCAGTTGTTCGTCCCAATCAGAGTGGTCTTGGGCTGTATAATGGGGAGTCACGGAAGCAAAGGAATGGTGTCCATGCCGTAGACGACCATTTGAGGCAGGGTTAATTGGAGAAAAGTGAAGATAGATTTTATTTTCAGTTCCCTGCAAACGTTTTTCATTAGTTCTGAAGTGAAGTTTGCACCTCTGTCTGCCAGTAAATATTTAAGCACACCGTGACGGCAAATTATGTGCTCGACAAAAAATCCTGCTACTGTTTTGGCCGATTGATCTGGAATCGTAAAGGCTTCATGATATCTTGTGAAATAATCTTGGCGAGTTAAATGATATCGGTTTACTCGGAGGGATAGGGGTAGTGGTCCAACAATATCCAAAACTAATTTCTCAATTGGGTAGGCGGCTTCAACCAGTGGCTGTAATGGAATATTATTCACGCGCAATTTGCTCTTTTGGCATTCGATGCAATACTGAACGTACTGGAGGGTGTCCGAATAACAGCCTTTCCAGTTGAAGTTCCGCTGGACGATTTCCACCATTTTCTCGATTCCGCGATGATTCCTGATAGGGGATTATCGTGGCAACGAGTCAAAATGAATTTCCGCATATTTTTGGGTGCACTTATTATTAAAATTGGCACAATCTCCGAAGGGTCAACTTTCTATAGCACATTTTCCTCATCGTAAAAGTAGCCGGACTAATGGGAACTCCTTGAACCCGTCCCATCGCTATTCTCCACGAAGTCATTCAGTTTATGAAACAGTATTGCACCGTGTCGGCCTCTTCGAAGGGTCCTAATGGGGGATTCTCGCACGAAATGAAATCTTCTTCCTCACCTTTACTGCATACAGATTCTAAAGACATCATGTGGTCAGGTTCGAGTTTAATGGTCTTGTTCTCAAAATAAATCTAGCTACGATACTTTTTCATAAAATCCAAGCCAAATATGCCTTCATTGAGTGGGTCCCCTAGATTTATTACAAAAGCATCATGAGGGTAAACACGATTGTCTATACAGAGAGGTACGCGACTCTGACCGTTTGTCATCAATACATGACCTGAGGTGCTTCTCACTCACGCGCGGTCGTACGGGGCTATTCCTAATGTATCTAAAAGGAACACTCTTTCGTGAAGTATCGTGACCGCCGCGCCTGTGTCTACAAGGAAGTTACGTAATTTTCCTATAATCTGCACGCTAATCGTCATTCCTTTCACTGGAGTGATGGATAGGATGAGGTCTTCCCCAACCCGCTGGTCGGGGTCATCCCGTTTCCCGAGGCCATTCGGTTTGAGCGCTCTGGACAATTAATTGGAAGGTGGCAAACTTCCTTACATATTCCGATGCATAGCGGGGGACAGTCTCGGGAAATATGTCTCCTGGCTTCGCAGTTAAAACTAGCTCGAGTTTTAGAGCGACAATCGCGAGCTTTGTGGCCCGCGCACCCACAGGAAAAGCATTTTGCAGCATATCCGGTATTTGAGGTGTTAGCTGTAGCATTCGGCCGCATAGGAGCTTCGTACCAGGCGGGTTTACTACCGGCAGAGTTATTTTGGGGCAAAAAGTGAGCGCTTCTTGAGTTCTGCAGCGTATTAACTTTTGCTGAAGCCAGTAGTTGAACGCAATTTGAAAACATCCTTTCTAGGGAGAGGAGGGAAACGCGAGCTAAGAACTTCTTACGCGGGTTTCTGGAAGAACTTTTCAGCCTCTCTAGAATGTGAGGATTGGCCAAAGCATATTCTGCCGCCGTCCCATGCAGGTGTAAACGGGTTACGCAAAGAGTATAAGTTTCATTCCAAGAGCTAAGGTGCCTCGTGATTTTTAAGCATTCTAAAAATTTTTCGACCGTCACATCATCGTCACCGCTAAAATTCAGAATGAAATAGACATGGTTCCCCAATGTGTTGCTTGTGAATGGATTATTCCCTGTAGGAGAGGCTGCGGTGGCAGGCTCAATTGAGTGCACAGAAGGATCGAAATCATCTAGGTTAGTGGAACCCCTTAGTGAAGTCGACTCAAAATGGGGAGAGAAATGGTTTAGCGGGGAATAACTAGGCATAGCCATGACGGTAAACAGTAGCACGCGACACAGAAATATGAAAATGAATGCAGGTTACACTAGATTAGCCAGAGCAATAAGTTCAAACTACATACACAAAAGGGAAAAAACAAAATTATCAGTGGATAAGATTCCAGTAGTTCGATGAGGAATTGAAAAATTATCTTGGAATGTTAATGAACCACTTGGGGGATTAAGTTTTAGGTTACGGGTTCGAGACTCAAAATTTGACATTCGATCTCCTATTTGACATTACAATGACGCGAACTTATCCTTACTACCCCAATGCCTATGTCATGCAAACAGACGACCCGCCAATCTCAAAAACCTTCTTAGATCCACCAACCCTTTGGCACCCCCCCCCGTAACAAATTTCCTGATATTTCCCCTACATGCAACCATCCCCGATGTAAAACCCGTCTTCTTATTGGGTCTACTCCCCACTCCCTACATTCTCTCATTGCCCCCTCACCACGTTCCCACACTAATTGCCTATCAAAAAACATAATTTATCTTTCTCCATGCAGACATTGCACTTCCTTTGACAGAGGCAAATGCATTACCCCCTTATCTGTTCGAATGAATAATCACCGGTACTCCTGCAATTCTGCCTCACTCTCTACTCTTCCTATCCCTTCACACGCCAATTCCCATACCCTTTCATTCGACCAGCCTTTTGCCCATTACTGTGCCGCTCGTGGAAAACTTTCCGTACAATCGTTATATATATATATATATATATATATATATATAAATAAATATCTCACCGTCCGTCCTACCTTAGCGTCTGCCACATAGACAAATATTAAACAATTGAACACGGGTGAAAATTTCATCATTCTTAAAGGGTCATGCATACCAACATAATAAAAACAAAATCTTGACTATCGGACTGTCCAAATCCGCGAAAAAAAACATTTCCCGTTATTTCCTGAACACACAGCTCAGTAGACAGTTATATCTAAATGTGTCACATTAACTAACATTCAACAGGAAGAAATGTTAGAGTTCCTGAAATTTGACATGATACAAGTCCTATTAATTAATGTTTAAATAAATTTTCATCGTATTCTTAATGAAATGAAACCAAAACTGTTTCATTCGTTCCTACATAATATTAATAACTACTTACAGTTGTATGAAGTCCTAAAATCGCAACCATATACTAACCTGGCGGTATTTTGAATGATGGGTACGGTTATCACTAAGTCACGCTATCACATTATGCATGAGAATAGTGGTCACTTTATATGATGATTCAATCACTTCCAGCTCCTCGGTCCAATCCCTTTTTTATTCATAATATCTGGGATTTTACACATCCTCTCAATGCCCAGTTTCCTATTTTATTTAAATTCTGAATTAATCGTCTGTGTAAAGAATTATATAAAAAATAAATATTGAAGGCACGATGTTTGGCTGAAAACCAAAATCCACACACGTGCTTGTAGACTATGCAAACAAAATTACCTCTAGAAGCACTCCTGGTCAATAGACATGTGGAAGCTGCATTACCTCTCAACAGGCATGCTAAGGTTTGAGGTCGTTAAACTATTCATACATTGTATTTCGAGAAGCGGATGAAGTATGGAGACATGTTCTAGGGTAAAAAAACAAAATGACCTCCATAAGCAATCCTGGTCTCTAGGCTCTTGGAAGTAACATTCCGAGGCATGCGAAGGTATGAGAGCGTTGCGTTCATTTGGTGTATTTTGAGAAGCGGAAGTTTGGAGATGTGTTCTAGTACTTCAAGCGAAATGCCCTTCAGAATCACTTTTCGTCTTGGCATATGAAAGTAACATTCCCCTCCAACACGCATGCCCAGGGTTGAGGTCGTTGCATACTTCCTGATGGTTTTGAGAAGCGGAAGTATGGAGACGTGTTCTAATTCTGGAAAATGAATGACCTGTAGATGCACTCTTGGTCTTCAATCGTGGAAGTAACATTCGCACACATTACGCATGCCCAGATTTGAGGTCTATGCAGTATTCATCCAGTGTTTTTTTAGAAGCAGAAGTATGGGGACTGGTTGTAGTATTACAAAAACATGACGGTTAGAATGACTCCTGGCCTGGGCACCAGAAAGTAACATTCGTCCAAACACGCCAGCCCAGGTTTGAGGTCGTTGTAATTTATATTCAACCAGTGTATTTTGAGGAGGGGAAGTATGGAGACATGTTCTTGTAATACAAAGAAAATGTCCTTCAGAAGCACTTTTTGTCTTGGCATATGGAAGTAACATTACCCTCCAACACGCATGCGCAGTTCTGATATCGTTTTATTCATCCCAGGTATTTTGAGAAGCGGAAGTTTGGAGACGTGTCCTAGTACTACAAACAAAATGACTTTCAGAAGCACTCCTAGTCTCGGCATGTGGAAGTAACATTATTCCACTACACGCATGCGCAAGTTTTAAGTCGTTTCATTCACCCAGTGTATTCTGAGAAGCGGAAGTATAGAGACGTGTCCTAGTACTACAAACACAATGACTTCCAGGAGCACTCCTGGTCTGGTGGCATGTGGAAGTAATATTCCCCCTCTAACACATTTGCGCAGGTTTGAGGTTGTCACGTTAATCAAGTGTATTTTGAGAAGCAGAAGTTTGGAGATTTGTTCTAGCGCTATGTCAACACGATTTAAACCTTGCTCTGGTAAAACTTTCAACTGCTGGAAAAGTGATTCCTATTGAGGTTTATCATCGGTTAAGGGCCCTTTATGGAGACAATGCTGGCCATAGGTGAGACGAGGGGACGTGTTCCTGCTCTATGTCAGCATGGCGAATTTAAACAGCGCAACTTATAGAAGTGACTCCTACTCAGATTCAACCGTCGTTTTAAAAGGCTGTTCATTACGATGATGATGCTGTATGTAGAGCTCCTGTTAATGGATGGGTGGTAAAATTTCGTGGTTGTGAGCCTGGAAAAGCCAATAATTGGTCAATGAAACCGGCAGCGGACCTCCGATAACTGACCCACAGGCAATATAAACATTGCAAACTCGCCATTGAAGATTTGATTGAAAATGACCAAACGCGAATCACTGATATCAAAAGCATATATCGCAAACCATATTTTTAGAATACAAATACTGTTGTACGTGTCGGCTTCATAATTGAAAATTTGGGACATTGTAAAATCTGTGTTCACGATGGGTTCACTTAAAGAGAAGAAACAAAATCCTCCTTGATCCCTTATGCGATCTTGTGCCATGCAATTTTGGTTTTTTTCCCTCTGAACTCAAAAGAAACCTCAAAGGGTAATCAATACACCTCGGACGATGAGGAGGCGAAGGCAAAAATTTGATAACAGCACACTGTTTAATCTCGCCATGTAGACATATAGCACACACTAGAACACGTCTCCATACTTCCTCCGCCACTCAAAATACACTGGATTAATGTAAAGACCTTAAACCTTCGAGTTTGTGTTCGAGAGGGAATGATACTTCCACAAGCCCATGCCAGGAGGAACGTGGAATGTTAGGACAATGATTATGACGGGTAAACTGGAGAATATTAAGCGAGAGATGGAAAATGGAAGAATAGATATTTTAGGTCTATGTGACGTGAGATGGAAGGATAGCGGGGATTACTGGAGTGATAATTATAAAATAATATACAGCGGCAGGGACAAGATGCCATGAGGGGTTGCCATAATATTAAATGAAGAGGTAGGAAGAAGCATAGTAACATAGAGCAAGTAACGGATAGATTATTACTAGCAGAGATAAAAGCAGAACCGACGAACTTGGTTATTATTCAGGTATACATACCACCGAGCTACCATAAGGAAGAAGATGTCGATAGGATATACGATCAGTTAAAGGACATACTCGCGTGAATTTCCGCAGGGAAACATTTGATAGTGATGGGTGATTCGAATGCGACGGTAGGCGAGGGAAGAGATGGTGATGAAGTGGGGGACTACGGTTTAGCCACGCCGACGCCGCCGTCATGCCTTGACGCCGCCAAGCCATGGAAATTGTCTTCCTTTAAATAACAAAAAAACGGATCTAATTTTGGATTCCATCATTTGTGCTTCAAGCATTTTTACTTCAAGTACTCCGATATCTATGTGAACAGGGGAGACTTGCACTTTCACAAACTCACAGGGCAATCAAATATTTGGCGGAGCCAAGTTACACAAAGATTGTGAAGTTGGGAACATAACGCTTTATTTAGTTGGCACAGGAAAGTACGCAGCAATTACAGGACAATCTAATTGACATTAATTTCAGGTAAAGCTGTAGAACACATAATTACCACAACTATTAGGGGGCAGAACGACAGTATTGTTTGATCAAGACTCGGGATGTCCCTACAGTGGACAGATTTATTATTCCGAAGAGCAGAATAGCTAAATTATAGTGCTGCATCAAAATTTTTCTTGACTATAAATCGGGCAATATTTTTAGCCATAAACTGACCTTGGCTCTGTGAAATGACATCGGAAGTTAATTCTTTAAAGGTATCATTGATGCCAGTTGAGTGTCTGGCCGCAGATGCCATGGCATTATGGCATCCCTGAAATAGCATCGACAAACGATTTGATATGCAGTAGTCATTTGTCAAAATCGTCCAACAAAACAATCTAAACATGAGACTTATGAGTTAATGCTAGAAGTTTTAATGCACCTGATTTTTATTCCGTTTTTACTCAATGTGAAAATTTAAGTTTCAACAATTCTAAAGTTGAGCCAACGGCATTAATGAATTTATATTCGCAACATGGGACGATTATTGTCCATTGCTTTGAGTTATCTTGAGAATATTGAAGACTGTGATTGATGGGCAGATTGTTAAGTAAGCCAGAAAACGGAAAGAAAAGAGTTGGGATTGAATGAAAGAAGTGTCCATTATGGACACAATGCACAAAGATGCAAAGGTGCGATTTAGAGCAAAGGTACTTTCCTTTCTCCACAAATATATGCTGGCAATTGAAGATGTGCTATGGATACTATATTTTCGTTTATTAGGTATAAAGATCAAATACTGAAAAGGAAAATCAAATTATTTGACATGTGCGGAGACATACAAACGTTTGACCTTCCTTTCTCCACAAATATATAATGGCAATTGAAGATGTTTTTCTTTCTTGCAAGCAAGAAAGTCATTTCATGATGTATCTGGGCTTCGTTTTGGTAATATAATTTAATAAATAAGTGAATGAATAAATAACCATACATGAGAAGGAGTATATAAAATACGTAAAATATGTAATTATATTTAAGAATGCGAACCATTGCCTATTAGTGTACACGCCTGGGCTATATTTCCAGCAATGCAAGTTAATACCTCGTAGCTTCATTCTGGCTCGATTTCTTCTTTGTTTCCAAATTTCCGCGTACTTTGATTACACTTGGATCACTGCAGAACGGATAATAATAACAATTATATGGGGACAGTTTACCGCAATGCGAATAATCACAGTAGTAAATGGGGCGACTGGATAAATAACGAAGAGAGAACGGAATCTTAGCTTAAACTTGAAAAGTGAATACTACAAGTACTAATTAAGTACTTTTTCGGGTAAGTACATTGATAAATACCCAAGAATATTACCGAAGTGACAAGTCACGAAGCTATATTTACCCTTAGTTTTGAAACTAAGAGATTCGTTAGACATCGGTCTACATGACATAAACAAATCGAAAGACGAACATATCAAAACGCATGCTTTTGGCACAATTACGCGGAAATCTCTGTCGTTCTTCATTAGTATTAGGCTGGAAACACACACGCACGTCTTATTTCCGTTATTCACTTGTTTCAAAATAACAACAGTTTTAACGCGCGAAAATGATACGTTTCACGAAAACATTACAGATGCAAACAATGCAATTCTCTCAGGATACATTCAGTAAAGATTTATTACTCAAATATTCTAGAACTATTTATACACCCTAATACATAGGAGTTATTACGAATACGGCACATGTCTACGTGTCAATTAGCATACTGTCATGCTATTGAGAACGAAATTAGATGTTCTACAACGCTGAATGTAAATATTTTAAATAGTAGTATAATATTGTAGTAATGTAAATATTTTAAATGCCTTGCTAAATGATGTGCTATCAGATATGCTCTATTGTTCTAAACATGTTCATTCCTTCTCCAGGAATTCCAACATTGCCTAAACTATACATTTGGCACTGATTCCAAACTGTGCAGTTCATGTGTGAATTCCACACGACTAGAACACCGAACTTGGGGTTGATTACTGCTTTTATGGTCTCTCTCCCCCCATCCCCCTCTCGCCATTCCCCCCCACATTTATTTGTACATTTATTCTTATTTATTAATTCCTAAATAAAATAGATTTGAGATTTTAGTCATCTTGTCAGTGGTGCAAAATGACCTTAGCCCTTGATGTACCCTATAAACCCTTAATACTACTACCAGGATAACGTGATGTAACATCTATCTGCTGGTGGGTGCCAGGTAGCTCATTTACTCTAGAAGCCCCTGTCCATCAGCTGCCTCTGACATTTATATTGATGCCCATGATCCTTTATTGAGAGGGCCAATGACCCTTAGTAAAAGGAGAGGACCAAAATTAGAATCCGCATGTGTCCACGTGGTGGTCTCTCACTACAATGTAATCCTGAGGGAATAACTGACCATGTTTTGCAGGAATATTCACAGCCAAACTGTCAGCTATCAAGAGGGCCCTAAAAGACTTAAGAGAATGTAATGGCTCTTCTTTCATCTGTTCGCACTCATTGAGCTCCCTATAATCCATATCGGTCTTGTCATCAATGCACCTGATGGTTCAGGAGATCTATTATACCCTGTGCTCCCGTCAGATAAAGGGGAAGAAGGTATCCTCCATATGGACTGCTGGTCATGTGGGAATACCAGGCATTGAAAAAGCTGGCAAAGCAGCAAAGGAAGCCCCGGTCAAACTCAAAACCGACTCACCATTGCTTCCTGTGGTGGACGTCGGGGAAAAAAATTATAAAAGGCCAGATACCTTTTTTAAAATAAGAGGTAATTTAAGCAAAAGTTTAGGGGAGGACCCCCACTTTTTAAGTAAGGTTTACAGGTTTTTAAAGGAAACTGACCTGATCGGACAACGTGAGTTTCCGTTTCTTTTTTTTAAATAATTTTGTTTTTAACTATTTATATGTTTTTTATACATTGATGTATTTATCAAAATTGGATTGAGGTTTTAAATGTTTTAAAAAGTGGTGCAAAAACAAACACAGTGGTTGATAAATCCAAAAACCACAACTATTACTACGGGTTGGTTTCTTTGGGTAAGACCATTGCCTTCAGCTGAGAGATCTCAATGAAAATGTTGGGTAATACGGAAGAGAGGGTTGATCCCATGGCTGCACTTTCATGATGTTTAATGTACTTATCATTCTAAAGGAAATATGAGTTCCTGAGGCAGAATTTGCGAGATCCAGGTTAATCCCTAGCTAAACCCTGTGAGGTGAGGATTTTGATGAGTAGCATGTAGTCATCAATGGGCGTATTTGTGAACAAGGAGATTACATCAAAGGTCACCAGCATGTTGACTTCTTGGACTTCAGCATTCCGAATAATGTGAATGAAATCCATGGAAGTTTTAGCAAAAAAGTCAGTTTTTCTGGCGAAGAGTTGAAGAGCATGCGCAACAAATTGCGGTAGCTTGTGGGTTGGTGCATCGATGTTGCTGACGATGGGTCGTCAGCAACATCGATGCGTCATCACCTTAACTGCCATCAAAGCACGCCGATATTTGGAAACTAAGAAGAAAAAGAACCACAATGAAACTACAAGATATTATCTTGCATTGCTGGGAAGATAGCCCAGGCGTGTACACTAATAGGCAATGGTTCGCATTCTTAAATATAATTACATATTTTATGTATTTTATACACTCCTTCCCATGTATGGTTAATTTATTCATTCATTTATTTATTATATTACCAACACGAAGCCAGGATACATCATGAAATGGCTCTCTTGCTTGCAAGAAAGAAAAACATCTTCAATTGCCATTATATATTTGTGGAGAAAGGAAAGTCAAACGTTTGTATGTCTCCGCACATGTCCAATAATTTGATTTTCCTTTTCAGTATTTGATCTTTTTACCTAATAAACGAAAATATAGTATCCATAGAGCATACTTTATTTCTCTTTAAAATTAGATCTTATTCTCAATCTAATTCGAAACATTTCATTCTTCACTTGTTTGTTACTGTTACCACGGCAACAGTGTCACCAAATGAACGAATCAAAACAAACATTATTGCGTACTTCAGAAACAGCATTCTTTACACACTCACAGACCATAGGCTTTCCTTTCTAACTGAATGTCATGGAGCAAATTCTTATCGGTATGGCTTCTCGTTTGCGTAAACAAGGATATATTGTTTCAGGTTGCTAATCTTAGCGAATGTATTTTGGAAAGAATGGACGGGTGAGATCTTTTGTGAGATATATGCCTTTTAAATTTGGAGAACACCTAATTACATACACAACAATAATACTTGCTGCTGAGATAGCCATGTTTTAATTGCTTTGGGATCTGCTTGAATTGACTGCAGTATCAATCTCTGTAGAAAATATTTTTGTAAATGTTCCTTTTTGAAGTAGTTAAGATCTATGTTTTTGGTAGAATTGAACGGGAGTCAAGTGTGAAACGGCAGCTATAAACATCGTCAATAATGTTTAGAAAATAGTATTATTTCACATGCGCAATGATCAAACGATACATTGAGTCAAAATCATTCAAAATGGATAGTTAAAATACAATTGTTATAAATAGGGAGATTCGATATTTAAGTAGTTAACTTAAAGTTAGATTTTTATTGTGTTCTGTAGTGAGGGACCATTATTTAATATGCTGAATCAATTCGCAAATAATCCTATTAACGCCACAAATCCCTTGCTGTTGTGAAATACTCCTTTTTAATTATGTTGATTGTGACCTGAATTCATTTCTTCTTCTACATTCTTTTCGATTGGCATTGCTTTTATTCTTGAAAATGCCATTATATAAGGATACAAGTGTGACCTTTATATTTCAAATGCAATTAATGTACTCACTTTCACAGCAAACCGATAATGGTTCATTATATGCAGTTTAATTGAGTACACTATGCATTTAGACGGGCTTTATTTTTATGCAAATTCAGAATCAATGGAAACAAAATTTAATTAAATATTGGAGCAATGTAAGACAATAAGAAGTCTCCTTGAATGTGAGTGTTTGTGTACAATAATTAAAAAATGTTTAACATCACCAATATAATGGCACGCTCATTTAAACTGTTAAATTCTCATTATGTATGATGAACGATCATACATCAATTGTCCTTTGATTATGGCGAATTTAGTAGACCAAAATGTGCAAACATAATAAAATGGCAGCCATCATAATTTCTGTCAAATTTCCTTGAAGAATTAGCAGTTTTAATGTAGCGTTCTTGGATTTATTTTGATGAATGCACCAAACTCATAGGATTTCATTTCCACCTTACTCATCTCTCAATAAACAATCAGTGTCACAAAAACAGTGTAAAAAAACATACAGTTTTACATTTGAATGTCCACAATATGAAATGCGCTGTAAGTTGATCAAATTCCACAATAAATAGTATTATTTAGATTTGCTCTACCCCTCATGGTGTACAATCATGACTCCACAGCTAATTAAAAATGGTCTGCAGAAATCACGTTGTGGTGTATTAGCAAGGGAGGAAAAATCTCACTTGTGTAGTAGCAAGATTCGTATGATATGTTTAGGGAAATGACCCCATAACTCATCACTGTAATTCAAATGACATGGAAAGAAGACGTGGTGAAGTGTTAAACGATACTCATTTGAAATGAGAAAGTTGAGCTTTAATCAGTTCATTACAGATCTGACTGATGTGAGTCTCCCTGGTTAGTTTCCTATCTATATTAATTCCTAGTATTTTAGAATTTTCAACATCAGTACATTTTTATATACTATAACTGCATACAATATGCTGAGTTTTGTTAGTATTTAAATGTAAATGATTAATATGAAACCATCCTGCTTAGCCTGTCTTTGAGTGGCTCTGAATCGTACCTTTGCATCTTCTAGATTTTAATATTTTTGCACACAAAAATCATAATAAGCATATAAAACATATGTAGGTTTAATTTTACAGGACCAATCAGTAATCATGACGATACCAAAAATAGCTCAAAGACTAGAAATTCTTCATGAAAATATGGGCATTGAAATTATAATTGGAAGTCGAATGAGGCCATGTCTTTATGGACAAATTAACCTTAGAACTACTAAAAATTTAAGAGAAATTAGGTAAATCAGACTGTTTTGCTAAGATACAATTTTCAAGGAAATAATGAAATTAACTCCTAATAATAATAATCTAGAAGGAACTTGAATCCTTAAATGAAACATCCTTATCCTGTTCATTCCCTTTTCTTGCTTGCCTCACATTCTCCCCTCTATTACCATCTTGAACAGTCCCCTGTCGGTCAATATGCCCTTCATCCATTTTTACTGCCTCAATAGGATTTCTCCCAACCAACCCCTCTCTTGACCCACCATACCAAGTACTTTCTCATTGGTTTTCTTCTCGGTCCATTTCACCTTCTCCATTTTCTCCACACCCACATGTCAAAAGCCTCCAGTCCACGACTATCCTCCTGCTTCAATGACCACATTTCCGTATATAACTATGCACCATATCATAAGTTTCACGAGTCTTTTTTTAATATCCTTACTCAACGTCCCATTAATCAACTCTCTCCTTTTTATGAAAGCCTCTGTGCCTAGCGTAATTCTTCTCCAAACGTCCCTACTACTTTGACCGTGTTGGTCCAAAATGCTTCAGAGATACATAAACTATTCTACCTGCATTTGTTTTTGCCCTCCTATTTTCATGTTAACTTAGCTTTTTTATTTCTGGAAAATTGTATAAACTTGGTTTTATTAATTTTGTTTCTCAACCCATATCTGTCCCACTGAATCTCCAATTCACTCAGCAATCCTTACAACCCCTTGGCTGACTGACAAACTAAAACTTAATTAATTTTTTTTTTCATACTACTTGTGTATTTGATACCCATGGTGGGCCCGTGAGGTTATAGCACGTGTCTTAAAATAATAATTCGTTAGGTCAGCACAGATTAGCATATCCCACCTGTCCGAGAAAATACGGAACTTCCGATTTAAAGAGGTACACGGGCACATGATAATCTATGAGACACTGTCGCATACACTGAATAAATCACTAGTCCAACCGTGCAACCCCTCACCTGACCGCAATATGTCGCAAGAGGGGTTTCTATGGTGCGACACAAAGGGTATCGGGGAAGGTTAGAGTAACTACACCGAGTATCACCAAAGCAGCCGTATATTACCCAACATCAGTCATAATGCACCATTTACATAATTATAAGGAAATTATGGATGGCTAGACCCTCGGTAAACCAACGCGAGTGCGGACAGAATTAAAATGGCAGAAAATTACCTGGGACAGGATAAATGCAGGGTGGACGCGGTCACGAAACACATAACCTAGGCAGAGCCCTCGTCCGTCGGAAAAGAAGGGAGTATGGCAGGGTGGACGCGGTCACGACACGCATAACCTAGGCGGAGCCCTCGTCCGTCGGAAAGGAAGGGAGTATTGCAGGGTGGACGAGGTCAAACGAACGTAACCTTGGCAGAGCCCTCGTCCGAAGTTTAGTCAGGAATAGGACACACTGACGCGACAAGCGCAACATAGCCGAAGCATCGTGCCCTACCAGTCACCGCCAGATAACCAACTGACTGCTTTTTGCCCGGCGACCAGGGCTTTTATACCCAATTTAGGAGTCAGGGAAAGAATACTTTTGAAACATTGTCTTTGGTCACGTGGGACATTCGGAGGAGCCAGGGAAGGAGTACCATGTTGCATACTTGCGACAATAGATATAAATTTTTGCAAAGTTACCATCTAGAATTTCGTTCAAATATAATAAGCTCTGTTGTTTAAAATATTAATTTTTCTTATTTACGCCATACATGGAAAGAATGGACTGGTGAGATCTTTTATGAAACATATACCTTTTAAATTCTGGAAAACACCTAATTACATTTACGACAAGATTACCAGCTGCTGAGATAGTTATCTTTTAATTTGCTCTGATGATAAACTCTGCTTGAATTGACTGGAGTATCCATCTAAGCGTAGAAAATATATATGTTAATGCTACTTTTTGAAGTAATTATGGTCTATGTTTTGGATTGAATTGAACAGGAATCAAGTGCCAACCTACAGCTGTAAACAGTGTCAATATAAATTGAAAATAATATTTAATAATGTATTCCATGATCAACCAATACATTGAGACCAAATTATTCAAAGTGGATTTTTAAAATACAATTTATTGAAAGATTCAATATTGAAAAATTAAACATAAAATAAACTGTATTTAATACTCGCTTGGTAGATGATAGGGCTTCTTAAGTTATTTTCACAGCCATTTTGCAATTACCCAATTGGGTGCCACAAATCCCATATTATGAAGCACTCCTTTTTAATTACAGTGTTTGTAAAATGCATTCATTTCTTCATCTTCATTATATTTGATTGGCATCTATAGGCTTAGAAATGCCATTTATTTTAGAATATATGTATGACATATATAAGTCAATTGTTTTAAATGCACGCGATTTCAAAGCCATTTAATAATGATTGATTCCATGCAGGTTCATTGAGTTTAATTTATTTATTTTTATAGGCTTTATTTTAAAAAAAAATTCAGAATCAATCAAAACAGATTTCGATGAAATATTGGAACAGTTTAAGATGATGAGAAGTCTCCTTGAATTATATAGTTTGTGTTCAAAAATTACAAAATATCAAACCAATTTAATGGCAGACTCATTTAAAAAGTTATTAAATCATTTATGCATTCATTGTCATTTAATTTTGGACAATTTATCAACCCAAATTAACATAAACATATTAAATATTAATCTTCATTACCTCAGAATAAAACATCCAGAAACGGACATTTTCCTAGATTTATGAAGAAGGTTTGATTGCCCAATTGCTTGATGCGTGAGTGTTTTGGTGTCCGATGGATTCCCAGCAACATCACTAGTCAACACTTCCAAGATTTCCTTTGACTGCTTCTCATCCTGTTTATTTAGAGATTGATGAAACTGCTGGAATTCTTCAATGCTTTCGGGCATTAATTGATCATTACTCAATTGAACTAATAACTGTGGAAATTAAGTTATATGTTGACCACTTTACAGATTCTTTTGTTTAAAAAAAATCAAGTTTTATAGATTGGTAGTGTATAAATACTAATGAAATAAGTGTGTTGTTTTCCATTGATAATTCTTCATAAAACTATGAGCAAACCAGTTCAAGAATGATATTTGTCAAAGAGGTAGAACATTCTCACTCCATTCTCTTCAAATGTTATGCCACAGCATAGATATGTGCTCGTCAAACACCATCTGCATTTTGCAGACAATGGTACCTTTATGAGGGATAGACATCCTTGTGTCAAGCTGAATGAAATTAGCTCTCTGCTTGAATTTCTCAACAGAAAGTTCTCAAGTTTCTTGACACCTGAGAGGAAGATTTCTATTGTCAAAAATGTTATTCTGTACAAGGATGAGCTCTCACTGATGCAGTATGTTTCCTTGAAAGGAGCCAGATTTGGGGTAGAAACGTTTAGATTTGCTAAGCCTAAGTCTGGATATATATGGTCATTTATTTTTATTTCTACAGGAAAAAGGTGGGTCATGATAGTCCAGGGGGGAAGAGCATTGGACTATTGACCAGGGGGTCCTGAGTTCAAACCCCAGGCAAGGCACTCAGGGCACCTGATGCTCCACTCAAGCTATGTGATTTTTCCTGGTACCAATCTTCCTGGTAAACTTGATCTGCCACAGTGAAAGTAACTGGCTCCCCTTAATACCCTGATGTGTGAATTTCACAGACTGTATAGAGCTAAGTACTGGGTGAACTCTACCTTCACCCATAAAGCGACCTTCCAGCATTGATTACTGTGTTTATGGTATACAGGAAATGGTCAGTATTGAACGTGGAATATACCAATCTTCCTAATACATCCTTAGATTGTGCTAGCAGTAATGAAACCTCTGCTAGGTCAAAGAACATTGCCTGACTGCAGACAACTATTACACCTCCTCAGAGCTGGCTGATTTATTGGTTTCGAAAGGAACCGATAGACATGGGACATTGAGAATTAGAAGGAAGGAAGTACTAGATGACGTATAGACTGAAGAAGTTTAAAAAGGAGGAATTGACTGCCCTCCAGCAAGGCAAAGTGATTGCTATGAATTGGGAAGATAAGATGGGCGTTAAGTCTCGGTACCCTTTACAGTACATAATACGGAATTTGTGGAATATAATTGAAAAGGATATGGTGCTATAAAAGCCAAAAGTTGCTGTTGTGTACAATAGTACAATAGGTGGAGTAGAAAGGGAAGATCAGCACCTGACAAATTTCCCCATTATGTAAAAAGGGGAGCAATAATTATTTTAAACATTTTTCACTTGTTGGACCAGGGCACATGGAATGGATTTCTGTTGCAGAGAAAAGGTGGTGGACCAAAGGGTAAGTTCAGAATTTAGAATCAAACTAGTGGAAGATGTAACTGAGGGGTACATTGCATATGATATAACATGTGAGGGTGGAAGGCCTTCAGTAGAACCAAATCCTTGAACCTCTATGTAAGTTACAATTTCCCAGGTATATTCCACCTACAGAGAAGAAGGAAAAGCTTTGTAGGATGTATGCAGTTTGTTGTGCCAAAAGGGATGGAACAAGCAAAAAGATTGGAAAAGAAGCGAGGTGCCATTTCCAAGCATGTCACAGCCGCTAAGAACAGACATGTGATTTTATGAACAGGAGGAGATTTTCGTGTGTTTTAAAAATATGGTTAAAAGAATTCGTAAATCATGCCTTAAGTTTCCACGTCATATCATTTTAATCGCCATGTTCTTTCGTCATCCTGTTTTTCAACAGGAATTAATAATTCTAAATCCTCGATGACTTCATTTGCGTGTGAGAGATTCTGAGCAACTTTCTTTTGCCGCTGTGTTTGTAATTAAAAATTCGAAAATTATGAAGAAATGTTGCTGTTTCTCTCGCTTTTAATACACAAAACATTCTATATAAAATAAATTTAATTAGAATGAGCCAATTGCGACATGCCATACATCTTCAATCGTTTTCTCTCTGAATATGTTGATTATGCTGATTAAATCGTAAACAAATTCTTTCACTTTTTCCACGTTTTTCCATTGGTAGTTGTTGATGCGAAAGAAGAATGGGGGTCCTGCTACCGACCGACCAATCGATGCTTATGGACTGTGCCGTTAGGTGCTTGTTATACCAATATCCAGCTATGCTGATCAATGGTTGTAGGATATAAGTGGTTTATGGGCGAAGTTAAGCTAGTGAGTATATTTTATTGCAGTTTGTGACAGTATTATATTTGGAGATTATGACTGCCCATTTATGCTTGCTTTAGCACAATTGTATCTGATATGGGGATTATCAGGGTAATCCCATAAAGGTTCTAATAATGGGTTACCAGTATTTCCTATTTCTTGTTGAAATGACGTGGCTAGGTCGCTTAGATATGTTGGAAGGTCTGGTATTTTTAGATCCGTGTGAATATCTGAGTTTCTTACAAACCAGGCGTCGTTGGCAAGGTTTCGTAGAGTATTATTTTGGAAGCGTGTCATTTTCTTCAATTTGGTTGCGGCTATTGAACCCCATGCTGGGTAGCCTTCAGATAGGTGGTATCAGAGATTTAAATAACAGTACCTTGGTGAGAAGACGGAGGGGACTGGTGCGTTTTATGAGGAGATAGGATAAGAAAGCGGCTGAATTGGCCTTGTTGAGGGCATATTGAGTGTGTGCTTGCCAAGTGAGTTTACTGTCCATTTGTATACCAAGAAATTTAGCCGATGATGCCTGGGGGATTATTTCCCTGCCATAGTGGATAGGAGTGATGTGAGGATTCTTCCATTTTCTGGCGTAGTTTACGTTTACGCATTTTGTGGTGTTAATGGTTAGTTTCAAATCGGTCATCCACTCTTCTATGCTCTTAAGGCGTTCTTGGACATTTGTTGCGGCATGATTTGGGTCAAAGGAAGTTGACGCTCTAGCTGAGTCATCCGCATGGAGGTAGCTTTAGGGTCGGAGGGGAGGTTGTTATTGTAGAGGTTGAATAGGACGAGTGACAAAATTGATCCTTGAGGAAAGCCTGCGGATATGGACCGGGTAGTTGATTTGGCATTGTTAAGGTCTAAAAAGAATGTGCGGTTTGAAAGAGAGGAGGGGATGGTCTTATTTAGGTATACTGATATGTCGGTTTTAAGCAGTTTATGTATTAAACCAGTTCGCCAGAACTTGTCAAAAGCTCTTTGGAGATCATAGAAGACTACTTGGGTGTGCTTGTGGATGTTGAAGCCGAAAGTGATCTGTTGAACCAATCTTGTTATTTGCTGAGTCGTGGAATGGCGACGGCGGAAGCCAGTTTGCTCAGGTCTGATCAAGTCTAGGGCCGAGATTTCTTCTTGTAGCCTGTTTAAGATGCATTTTTCTAGAAGTTTGCCCATGCAGGGGAGCAGGCCACTTGGTCTATAGTTCAGGATATAAGAAGGATTTTTATCGGGTTTTGGAAGGAGTATTATCTTAGCTGTTTTCATTGCCTTTGGGAAGTACGATTGGGAAAGACAGGCGTTGAGGATAGAGAGTAGGTGTTTCATAAAAGATTTAGGAAGGTTTTTCAGGTGAAGGTAGGAGATTTGATCGGGTCCTGGTGATGACTTGGTTTTGGAGTGGGACATAATGGAGTAAAGTTCTTGAGGAGTAATTTACAGGAATATTTGGAATGGGCAAAGTGACAGGCCATAGACACTGATTAATGCTTCTGAATCCAACAAGGATGTATTATTGTTTTTAAAAATGCATTCGAAGGAGTCGGCAGAGGTATTTGCTTTGTTGCTGTCATCGTATAGTGCTCTCCCATTATGTGGTATTGGCGGGCTGGGTACCTTTTTCCTTCACAGACAGCGGGCTAGGGTCCATACCGAATTATCCCTATGTTGGAGTGAACTTATTTTCTCATGCCAAGCTTTTCCAAATATTTTCTAGTTTTGGATGTTACGAGGTTTCAAAGTGCACAGAACCGGATTTTATCTTGGCGGAGATGAGTGAGTTGCCAGAGGGCTCTGGCCTTGTTTCTAAGGGAAATTAGGAGCAATATGTCCGGAGGTAGTGTGGCACCAGCGATGGAGGCCGGAGAAGGAGGGTAGCAAGAGCGAAGAATGATTTTGGTTAAGGTGCTTGTAAAATCTTGAGCCGCTTTCTCTATGCTGCCTGGAGTGCTAGCAGGACATGGGACAAGGTTAATGGCCAAGCAGTTTTCTTTAAATATTATCCATTTAACTCTTCTAGTTGGTTCTGGTTGTATGAAGGAGGGTAGGAACGCAGTAAAATATGGGGCAGTGGTCAGAGGCTGATTTATCTAGGTTAAGGATTTGGAATGCGATATCTGCGGATAATGGAACTACATCCAGGATATTGGAGGAGTGGGGATGATGATGGAAGAGGGTAGGGAAAGGCGGTGAGTGAATTGAAAGTGAAATATTTTTGGTAAATAGGAGCTTATGAAGGGCTCGCCCTCGTGTGATAGTGGTTTTTCAACCCCAGGCAGAATGTTTGGCGTTTAAGTCACCACCTTTTATGAGCTTTGGGTGCAGTAGGGATGAGAGCGCTGATAAGCCAGGGGCGTCTGACTTTGAGGATGAAGGTGGAAAGTAGGCTGACCAAATGTTAAGGGTCCCAGTAACTCCTTTTATTGCTATTCCAGCGAGTTCCAGTTTTTGGGTGGGTGGGGGTTGAAGTTATGTGAAGTTTAGGTTAGTTTTGGATAGGATCATGACCCCGCAACCAGGATCATTGGCTCTATCTCTTCTGATTTTAGAGTAATTTGGACAATTAAATGTTTGGCTATTATTATTTTTGGTTTCTTGAAGAAGGATGATGTCTGGATAATGATTGGTTATTAGGAGGTTTAGCTCTTTTTTTTTGTTTTTTATGCCATTCATGTTCCATTGTAAAACTTTAAAGAAGTGGTTGTTTATTTGTGAATTAGGCACCATTTACAAGTTGAAGAAGGGCTGGTATAAGGTCATTGGTGATGATGCTAATAAGGGTTTTACTGTCAGTAGGAGAGTGAAGTTTCGTAATTATGCTCAATAGAGCAGTTCTTATATTTGCAGTTGATGATTCTTCATTGATTGAGGGAGAGTGTTGTCTAGAGGGTGGTGAAGGGTGTTGATCGGAGGTTGGGGGAGAGTTAAGAGATGATTGAGGGGTTCACAGCCAAACTGTCAGCTATCAAGAGGGCCCTAAAAGACATAAGAGATAGTAATGGCTCTTCTCTCATCTGTTCGCACCCAATGATTTCTATATAATCCATATCAGTCTTGTCATCAATGCACCTGATGGTTCAGGAGATCTACTATACCCTGTGGTCCCTTCAGATAAAGGGAAGTAGGTATCCTCTATATGGACTTCTGGTCATGTGGGAATACCAGGCATTGAAAAAGCTGGCAAAGCAGCAAAGGAAGCCCTGATCAATCTCAAAACAGACTCAGCATTGCTTCCTGTGCTGGATGTCGGGGCTGCCTTGCGGACTTTGGTTCTGAACCAGTGGAAGGAAGCTTGGTGATTCTTGCAAAACAAGGAACTTAAGGCCATAAATTTGGTTGTTTTGACAGCGCCCTCTTCCATCTGGAACATTCAGAGGGATGAGGTCAGGATCACGTGCCTGAGAATAGGGCACTTAGCCCTCACGCACTCTTCATGGAGACAAAAGTGCAACCTTGCTGCAATGGTTGTAACAAGCGCCTGATTGTGACTCAGAAATAAATTATAAAAAGCTAGATACCTTTTTTAAAATAAGAGGTAATTTCAGCAATAGTTTAGGAGAGGAACTTTTTAAGTAAGGTTTCCGAGTTTTTAAAGGAAACTACCCTGAACGGACAACTTGAGTTTCCGTTTCTTTATTTTTAAATAATTTTGTTTTTAACTATTTATATGTTTTTTTATACATTTATGTATTTATCAAAATTGGATTGAGGTTTTAATTGTTTTAAAAAGTGGTGCAAAAAGAACAACTATTGCTACGGGTTGGTTTCTTGGGGTAAGATCATTGCCTACAGCTGCGAGATCTCAATGAAAATGTTGGTTAGTACAGAAGAGAGGGGTGATCCCATGGATGCACTTTCATGATGTTCAATGTGCTTATCATTTTAAAGGAAGTATGAGTTCCTGAGGCAGAATTTGCGAGGTCCAGGTTAATCCTTAGCTAATCCCTGTGAGGTGAGGTTCTTGATGAGTAGCATGGAGTCATCAATGGGCGTATTTGCGAACAAGGAGATGACATCAAAGTTCACCAGCATGTTGACTTCTTGGACTTCAGCATTCCGAATAATGTGAATGAAATCCATGGAAGTTTTAGCAAAAAAGTCAGTTTTTCTGGCTAAGTGTTGAAGAGCATGTGCAACATATTGTGCTAGCTTGTGGGTTGGTGCATCGATGTTGCTGACGATGGGTCGTCAGCAACATCGATGCGTCATCACCTTAAGTACCATTAAAGCACGCCGAAATTTAAAAACTAAGAAGAAAAAGAACCATAATAAAACTACAAAATTAATAAAACATAATAAAACTTGCATTCCTGGAAAGATAGCCTAGGCGTGTACACTAATAGGCAATGGTTCGCATTCTTATATATAATTACATATTTTATGTATTTTAAACACTCCATCCCCTGTATGGTAAATTTATTCATTCATTTATTTATTATATTACCAACACGAAGCCCGGATACATCATGAAATGACTTTCTTGCTTGCAAGAAAGAAAAACATCTTCAATTGCCATTATATATTTGTGGAGAAAGGAAAGTCAAACTTTGTATGTCTCCGCACTTGTGCAATAATTTGATTTTCCTTTTCAGTATTTGATCTTTATACCTAATAAACGAAAATATAGTATCCATAGAGCATACTTTATTTCTTTTTTAAATTAGATCTTATTCTTAATCTAATTCGAAACCTTTCATTCTTCACTTGTTTGTTACTGTTGACACGGCAACAGCGTCACCAAATGAGCAAATCAAAACAAACATTATTGCGTACTTCAGAAACAATATTCTTTACACACTCACAGACCATAGGCTTTCCTTTCTAACTGAATGACATGGAGCAAATTCTTAACGGTATGGCTTCTCATTTGCGTAAACAAGGATATGCTGTTTCAGGTTGCTAATCTTAGTGAATGTATTTTGGAAAGAATGGACGGGTGAGATCATTTGTGAGATATATGCCTTTTAAATTTGGAGAACACCTAATTACATACACAACAATAATACTTGCTGCTGAGATAGCCATGTTTTAATTGCTTTGGGCTCTGCTTGAATTGACTGCAGTATCAATCTCTGTAGAAAATATATTTGTAAATGTTCCTTTTTGAAGTAGTTAAGATTGTATGTTTTTGTTAGAATTGAACGGGAGTCAAGTGTCAAACGACAGCTATAAACATCGTCAATAATGTTTAGAAATTAGTATTATTTCAAATGCGCAATGATCAAACGATACATTGAGTCAAAATCATTCAAAATGGATTGTTAAAATACAATTGTTATAAATAGGGAGATTCGATATTTAAGTAGTTAACTTAAAATTAGATTTTTTTGTGTTCTGTAGTGAGGGACCATTTTATTTAATATGCTGAATCAATTCGCAAATACACCTATTAACGCCACAAATCCCTTGCTGTTGTGAAATACTCCTTTTTAATTATGGTGATTGTGACCTGAATTCATTTCTTCTTCTACATTCTGTTCGATTGGCATTGCTTTTATTCTTGAAAATGCCATTATTTAAGGATACAAGTGTGACCTTTATATTTCAAATGCAATTAATGTACTCACTTTCTCAGCAAACCGATAATATTTGATTATATGCAGTTTAATTGAGTACACTTTGCATTTAAACAGGCTTTATTTTTATGCAAATTCAGAATCAATGGAAACAAAATTTAATTAAATATTAGAGCAATGTAAGACAATAAGAAGTCTCCTTGAATTTGAGTGTTTGTGTACAATAATTAAAAAATGTTTAACATCACCAATATAATGGCACGCTCATTTAAACTGTTAAATTCTCATTAAGTATGATGAACGATCATACATCAATTTTCCTTTGATTATGGAGAATTTAGTAGACCAAAATGTGCAAACATAATAAAATGGCAGCCATCATAATTTCTGTCAAATTTCCTTGAAGAATTAGCAGTTTTAATGTAGCGTTCTTGGATTTATTTTGATGAATGCACCAAACTCAAAGGATTTCATTTCCACCTTACTCATCTCTCAATAAACAATCAGTGTTACAAAAACAGTGTAAAAAAACATACAGTTTTACATTTGAATGTGCACTATATGAAATGCGCTGTAAGTTGATCAAATTCCACAATAAATAGTATTATTTAGATTTGCTCCCCCTCATGGTGTACAATCATGACTCCACAGCTAATTAACAATGGTCTGCAGAAATCACGTTGTGGTGTATTAGCAAGGGAGGAAAAATCTCTCTTGGGTAGTAGCAAGATTTGAATGATATGTTTAGGGAAATGACCCCATAATTCATCACTGTAATTCAAATGACATGGAAAGAAGACGTGGTGAAGTGTTAAATGATACTCATTTGAAATGAGAAAGTTGAGCTTTAATCAGTTCATTACAGATCTGACTGATGTGAGTCTCCCTGTTAAGTTTCCTATCTATATTAATTCCTAGTATTTTAGAATTTTCAACATCAGTACATTTTTATATACTATAACTGCATACAATATGCTGAGTTTTGTTAGAATTTAAACGTAAATTATTAATATGAAACCTGACTTTTAGCCTGTCTTTTAGTGGCTCTGAATCGTACCTTATTTCTAATATATGTTTTTAAGATTTTTCTTAGCCTTTTAACTATGTAAAAATCCCACGGGGATATTCCTTAACAAAGGTGTCCGATGCTATTTGCTTAAGGATGGCATTTGGCACGTGAAATTGTATCACAAACTTTTTCATAAAAATTCACGATAGCCATTTCTAGGTTCTTTTGAGTGTCAGACTGCTGAGCCAGGGACATAATGGCCTCAACAAATGCGTTGCTTTGTGATTGTCATTTGTCGAAATTGCCATTCAAGTCAAACAATGCAAACAAGAAATTTGCCACTTATTTCCTTCACAAACCCACCACAAACTCGAGTCCTCATGCTGACGGCATTAACTTCATTCTTCCCTGATTCTATCAAAGCATCAGAATGGCATCGGTCGTATCTAGGGTGAACCAAACCATTGAAGCTGATGAGACGTTTGACAAAAAACATAAGGTGCGCATTATTTATGTTCACTGAATAGCTAGTTTAATGTACATTAATGAGGTAACTACCATGCAAATGGGAAACAGAAGGAAAATAGAAACCTGATTTAACAAAGTTCAAGGATGCAACCTCTCGCAAGCAATATTCAACACATGCATCTATGGAAGAGACAAATTGAAGGAAACACAAAAATTGGGCATCAAAGGAGCCAAGGATAAATGACGAAGCAATCAACATGCTCCGGTTTGCAGATGAAATAGCAGGAGTGACGAAAAAGCAAGAGGACCTGAAAGCAAATCTGATTATTATGGACCACCTACTTGGGGAATATAATATGAGCACAACAAGAAGAAAACAAAATTCTTGTGCGTGTGGAAGAGAGAAGCTGAATCCAGATATCGCAAATTGAGGAGTGAAACTGGACCAAGTGGAATCCTTCTTTCATCTACTTGTTGGGCAGTAATATAGTAACATGGGATGGAAGAAGTTCGACCGACGTTAAGCAAAGAATAGCCCAGGCAAAGAGGACGTTCATTGAGAAAAGGCTATTACTATGTTCAAAGAATATAAGATTGCAAACAAGGAAACAGATGGTCAAAACGTTTGTGTGGAGCATTGCATTCTATGGATCAGAGCCATGGAATAGCAAAAAGGATCCCGCAAGGATGGCCAAAATACCAGTACATGGAAGGTCAAATTAAGAAGAACGTAAAACAGCAAACCTATCAAAGGGAAATGATGCTTAATAGCAAAGAATGGAGGGCCTGCAGTAAACCAATCTTAGGATTGTTATACTGATGTTGATGATGATTTGTTAGTTAACTTTTTAAAGTCAAATAATTCACATTTACCCCGTGTTTCATAATCATCATTTCTATATCACAGTACCATATCTATATCATACCTAATAAATATTTTATTACTCCAAACAAAACAAAAAATCCCGCATTCTCCTCTACATCAGGTCCCTCTTCAGCTCTGAGTACTTCCTTCCTCCCTTCATCCCGTCCAACATCCCTATCCTGTTCCTTCCCTTTCCTTGCTTGCCTCACATTCTCCCCTCTATTACCATCTTGAACAGTCCCCTGTCGGTCAATATGCCCTTCATCCATTTTTACTGCCTCAATAGGATTTCTCCCAACCAACACCTCTCTTCACCCACCATACCAAGTACTTTCTCATTGGTTTTCTTCTCGGTCCATTTCACCTTCTCCATTTTCTCCACACCCACATGTCAAAAGCCTCCAGTCCACGACTATCCACCTGCTTCAATGACCACATTTCCACAACTTATATAACTCTGCACCATATCAAAAATTTCCCGAATCTTTTTTTAATATCCTTAGTCAACGTGCCATTCATTAACTCTCTCCTCCTTATGAAAGCCTCTGTGCCTAGCATAATTCTTCTCCATACGTCCCTACTACTTTGACCGTATTGGTCCAAAACACTACCGAGGTATGTAAACTGTTCTACCTGCTCTAGTTTTTGCCCTCCTATTTTAATGTTTAGCTTAGCTTTTTTCTTTCTAGAAAATTGCACAACCTTTGTTTTATTAATTTTGTTTCTCATCCCATATCTGTCCTACTGGATTTCCGATTCACTATGGAGTGCCTCATGCTCTTGGCTGACTGACAAACTAAAGCTTGGTCATCAGGAAACCTAACTGATTTTACGAATTCCCCACCCACCTTCATTTCTACCTCCAATTCTTCTTATGCCTCTTTAATCATTTCTTCTGCATACAGGTTGAACAGCAATGGTGATAGTGGGCAACCCTTCCTTACACCTCTTCCTAACACTGCCCAACCGGACTCCCCGTTTCCCACTGGTACCTGAGCATCCTGAGACATGTACAGGTTGCGGATTAGCCTCCTTTCCCTCCAATCTAATCCTATTTTCTGCAGAATACTGATTAGTTTTTCCCAATTCACTCTATCAAACTCTTTTTTGAAAATTACGAAACAGGCAAATACCTCCTGGTTGTGTTCTATATTCCTCTCGATTAATAATCTCATTTCTGCAACGGCATCACGCGTACCTCTCCCCTTCCTAAACCCGCACTGATCATCTCTAAGTAATCATTTGCCCTACTCTCTATCCTTTGGTTTATCATCCTGAGAACAACTTTAGCTGCGTTGGATATCAAACTTATCATCCTGTAGTCCTCACATGATGTAGCCTTTTCCTCCTTTGGAATAGGAACTAAAACTGATCTCACATAGTTTTCCGGCCAGATTCCTTCCTCATAAATACTGCGGATCAGCCCATAAAGCCTCTTCCTCCCACATTTTCCTAAGCCTATTAAAATTTTCGCGGGAATGTTATCAACCCCGACGGCCTTATTTAGTTTCATCTCCCTTAATGCCCTTCCTATCTCATTGTTTAGTATGCCTTGATCTAAACTATCTTCTTCTACATCATGTTCCTTTTCTATGTCTAACTTTTTTGGTCTAAGCTCTTTACTATACAGTTCTTCTATATACTATATTCTTTCCATCCCTCTTGGATATTTCTTGCGTCAACTATCATCTTACCCGCCTTATCTCTAACTGATATCGTTGATCTCCCTTTCTTACTTCCCGATAAAGATTTAACTTTGCTGTACAGCGCACCGATTTCCCCCTTCCTTTGCAGACTTTCCATATCATCGCACTGCGTCTTCCACCATGCTTCTTTTGCTTTATTTGTTGCCCGTCTCAATTTATTGTTTAATATTTTGTACTTCATTTTGCGTAATTCTGTATTTAGATTCTTTCATTTTCGCCGCTAATCCATCTTTGTAATCATCTCATCCGTGATCCATGGTTTCCTAGTCCTTTTAGCGTTAACGGTTCCAATAGTGTCTTTTGCGGCTTTAGACAAGCCTTTCTTAATACTTTCCCAATTTTCTTCAATATTACTTAGCTCTTTACCATCCTCCATGATATCCTCTACCGCCTGTTTTTATTCCTTCCTTTTCAAACCAGTTAATGCTTCTACATTACATTTTCTGACTCGTCGCCCCTGCCTTATCCTTTTGAAACGTACTCTACATTTCATAACCACTAAATTGTGCTCAGAGTCTGCATCCCCTCCCGGGAAGCTGTGCAAATTTATCGCACTGTTCCTAAACCTGTGTCTAACCATGATATAATCTAGCTGATACCTTTCTGAGTCACCTGGCATTTTCCATGTATACCTGCATCTTTTGTGGTGTCTAAACCAAGTGTTGGTGGTGACTAGCCCGTCTCCAGCAGAACTTAACTGCTTTCTCCCTGCGGTCATTCCTTGTGCCTAAACCGTAGTCCCTGACCTCATCACCATCTCTTCCTTTGCCTACCATCGCATTCCAATCCGCCAACACTATCAAATTCTTACTGCAGGAACACACGCGATTATGTCTCCTAACTGATCATATATCCAATCCGCCTCTTCTTCCTTATGGTTCTCGGTGGCATGTATACCTGAATAATAACCAAGTTTGTCAGTTCTGCTTTTATTTTTTATTATTTACTAGTAGTATTTTATCCGTTACCTGCTCTATGTTGACTACGTTTCTCCCTACCTCTTCATTTAATACTATGGGACCCCTCGTTTGCTCTCGTCCCCGCCGCTGTATATTATTCTATACTTATCACTCCAGTAATCCCCGCTATCTTTCCATCTCACCTTGCATAGACCTAAAATATCAATATTTCCCCTTTCCATCACTCGCTTAACATTCTCCAATTTCCTTGTCCTCATGATTGTCCTAACATTCCACGTTCCTATTCTAACTAATTTGGTCTTCTTCTCCTGCGTCTTCTGTCCTGCTGCTGCTGGTTTTCCCTTGCAAGGGTTTCGTGGGATGACGACCGCGGAAGCCTTGCCTCCCCCGCTGCCGGGTACGACACACGGCCGATTGGGCCGAGCCCCATAGTTGCCAGGACTCAAAATCTCAGTATAGTCCAACTTGTTAATCTTGGGAATGATAATTGATGTCGTTTCCCGTTGCCTTCCTCAATAGTGTTTTTAACGTGACACCATCACTTATTGGCCGCCCCAGTGGGGTCACATGCCATTGCATCCGCCTCACTGAGTAACAGACGCTGCGTGGACTACCTTTCGTCTGGCTCCTAACCTTCGACCTGTCTGGCATGGGTGACCCTAACAGGTGATATAATTGTTACTCCTGCCAGCACCGCTCTAGGGGTCATCGGAACGAACAACCCCTTCCACCACGTCAAGGTTGTAGTCCGAGTAGGGATATATATATATATATATAATATATTTAAATGAATATATAAATATTTACACACACATATATATATGTGTGTGTGTGTGTAATATTGTGTGTGTGTGTAATTTATATATATATATATATATATGTATTAACATATACATTTAAATGAATATATAAATATGTACACGTGTATGTATAGTATATATATGTATTAACATATACAGGATCCTACCCAAAAGTGGTAGGACTGTTTTTCTCTGGTACGAACGGTGTGATAGAGGAGGGTGCGCCTGGCAGGGTAAGGTGGAGGGGGCTCTTAGCAACAGAGCAACTCCAACCTCAGTCACCTGCGGGCTGTCGTTGAGTGAGGAGACCGTTTTAGTGAAGCAAGTTTTCTGCCCGCGTCGAAAAACAAAATGAATCTGAATTTAGAGCAATGTTATTCCGTGAAGATTTGTGCGAACTTGGGAAGACGGCACCTAAACCCTCGATATGATGAAGCAGGCTTATGGGGAAACTCCTATAAGCCGTTCCATAGTATTTGAGTGGCACAAGTGGTTTAAATAGGGTAGGGGGCTCGTTGAAGACGACCATCGCTCCGGACGGCCGTCGATGGCAAGAACCGACACGAATGTGGACAGAGTGAGGACACTGCTGAACACAGACCGACGCTTAACTAGTGAAGAAATGGCAGACCAGTTGGGTCTGTCTGCATCCAACATCCAACGCATTATTACACAGGATTTGGCCATGCTCGAGGTGTGCGCCAAGATGGTGCCGAAAATTCTGAGTGTCGACCAAGTGATAAATAGATAAAGAACGTACTACGGCCGAGTGAATGGAAAGAATATAAAACCCAAAGCCTTACACTTAAGGGCACTTTTAGTGGGAATAAAGAAGGGGGTTTACAGGGAGTGAGAAAGTTATAGCAATCACTCAACCATTCCGGTATATGTAGACACATTGACCGTCGTGAATCGCAACCACACACACACTCAGGGTTTACGGGGCGGGAAGCCCGACGCCAGTGACCCGTCATTCAGACCAATGAAGTATAAAATAAAAAAATATAACACTTACGCCCTCGCTCAGGTATTTGCAAACAAATTGACCTTCGCAAGTGACAAACACAGACACACTCAGGGTTTACGGGGTTGGAAACCCGACGCCAGTGACCCGTCACTCAAACTAGGAAGACACTGTAACTCTAACACAGTGCTGGTGGGGAAATAGTGCCGAAAAAACTGACACCAGGTGTTTCGCATGCTAAGCAGGCCTCTTCAGAGAAGAATGATGAAATTAGTTGGAGCCAAAATATATAAGTAAAAGTTAAGTAGGGGAGGGGGGGATGGTAATGGACAGGGGAAGGTTATGGGGGGGGGAGCACTGGTGGGTGGGCGAGGGGCCAACAGGAAAAGGTTCAATTCTTGGGAAATTTGAAGGTCAAAGGGGGGGGATGGTCGTTTGACCGTTGGGGAAGGGACGGTCATGATTCCGGAAGGGAGATTGAAAACAAGGATGACGATATTGGGCCTTTGTCACTGTTCATGAGTTTTTCTTTCGTTTTGTTAATGTACAGACTTTCGTAATGGTCGAGTAGGTGATTAGGCACATGTTTCAATAGCTGTAGGTCTTCAATTGTGATGTTGTGTGAGTTTTCGTGTATGTGTTGGGCGACAGATGATTTGTTGAAATTTCCCAGTCTGTAACATGCAGCGTGTTCTTTAAAGCGTGTGCGAATATTTCTGCGAGTTTGCCCGATGTAAGAAAGGCCACAATGTGGGCAGGAGATTTTGTAGATTCCAGATTTGTCTAGGGTCTCAATAGGATCTTTTGGATTAACAAATAGGTGTTTCAGTTTAGTTTGACTTACAAATGCGGGTGTGTATTTGATTTTTTTGAAGATAGAAGAAAGAACCTTTTGTTAGTTGTGGGTGGTGAGGTAGTTTGACAAATTGCTTGTCACCTGGTGTATACAGTGTAGTGTTATTTTGGAGATGTCTTTTGTTCCTGTGTTTTTTTAAGATGTTATCAATGAGCTTTTCAGAGTAGCCGTTCACCACGGCCGTGTGTTTTATGTGTTTTAATTCTGTTTGGAAATCCGCTTTGGACAAAGGTACATTGAGGAGCCTATGTACTAGGATGTGGTAGGCAGCGAATTTGTGTGTTTTGTGATCGAAAGAAGATTCGTGTATGTAATTGTTGGTGTGGATTGGTTTCCTGTAGATGTTGAATGAGAGGTGGTTGGAGGGGGTCCTGGATATCTTAAGATCAAGAAAGGGGAGGGACCGATCTGTTTCAGATTCGACTGTGAACTTAATTGAGGGATATTGGTTGTTGAGTTGTTTTTGGAATGCTTCTAAAGAGGATGAGTTAGTATCGAAGACTGCGAATATATCATCGACATATCTGAACCAAACCTTTGGGAAATAGGTAAATTTTTCTTGACATTGCTCTTCAAAGCGGGACATGAACAGGTTTGCTAGAAATGGAGAAAGGGAATTTCCCATCGTGGTGCCGAAGTCTTGTTTGTAAAATGAATTGTTGAAGGAGAAATAGTTGTTACTCATAACAAGGTTCGTCAGGAGGATGTATTCTCTAATTTCTTCCGGGGAGATGTTCTTAGACTGGAGCCACTCCGCCACAAATCTTATGGTATCCGGGATTGGAACACTTTGAAAGAGTGACTCTACATCAAAGGACAAGAATTTCATGGTCTGTAAGAGTGATGTTTTTGATTTTTTCAATGAAATCGATGGAATTTCTGATATTGGATGAACTTTGAAACCCAAACTTGGAGAATTCACCCGTAAGCCACTTGGATATTTCGTAGGCGGGAGAATTGATGGTGGACACAATGGGGCGCATGAGGCAATCTGTTTTATGTATTTTTGAGAGTCCGTATAGGCGTGGGAGGTGTGGGTTCGAAACATTAAGTCTGAATTTAAGTTTTTTATCGATTAGGTGCTTGCAATTAGTTAATGCAGACTTATAGCTTAGGATCATTTTGTTGAGGGGGTTTTTTAAGATTTTGGTGTAGGGACCATTGTCAATAAGAGATTGCATTTTTTGAAGATAGGTGTCTTTGTCCAGAATAACACAGGAATTCCCTTTGTCAGATTTTAAGTAGAAGCAGTTTGTGTTACGAAGTGAGCGGATAAGAGGAAAGAGGTTACTCGGAGGTTGTACACTCTTGTTGGGGACTTGCGTAAGGTTTTTCCTAATTTGGTTCCCACAGCAATCCCGGATTTGATTCTTGGTTCCCATATCAAGGTATTTAATGGCAGATGCTATGTGTGCAATGAGATCATTCCAGGGTGGTTTTGGGGGTTTAACACTGAAAATCAGGCCCCGGTTTAGTAAAATTAACTCCTCACGGGAGAAGCTGGTCTCGGAAAGATTAACTACAAAAGGGAATTGCTTCGCCTTGGCGACATGAGGATGGGTGCTTTCGTCCTTGAGGGAGAAGAATTTCTAGGAAATTGAGAATTGTTTTGGCCGTAGCTTATGGATGCTGACTGAATGGACTTTCCTATCATATTCTAACCACTCGGTAAATTCAATTGAATCCAGACCTGCCGTTAACTTAAGATGAATATTGTAGGCTTCAATTTCAAGTTTTGATCTTTTTGCGTAAAGGAATTGGATTTTAGACTCCAAAAATACGGCTTTTTATCATGGAATCATAGCGGAAAAATTGGTTTTTCCGAAGGTGGTCGAGGAGATGAATCGGGGGAGAATTCCGTTACTTTGGCAGTCTGTAACATGCAGCGTGTTCTTTAAAGCGTGTTCGAATATTTATGCGAGTTTGCCCGATGTAAGAAAGGTCACAATGTGGGCAGGAGATTTTGTAGATTCCAGATTTGTCTAGGGTCTCAATAGGATCTTTTGGATTAACAAATAGGTGTTCCAGTTTAGTTTGACTAACAAATGTGGGTGTGTATTTGATTTTTTTGAAGATAGAAGGAAGAACCTTTTGTTAGTTGTGGGTGGTGAGGTAGTTTGTAGTGGTGGGTAGTTGAGGTAGTCACTTACAGTGTCTTCCTAGTTTGAGTGACGGGTCACTGGCGTCGGGCTTCCCGCCCCGTAAACCCTGAGTGTTTGTGTGGTTGCGACTTGTGAAGGTCAATTTGTTGTGCAAATACCTGATCAAGGGAGTAATTGTTAGAACTATTTATTTTATATTTCATTTGTTTGAGTGACGGGTCACTGGCGTCGGGCTTCCCGCCCCGTAAACCCTGAGTGTTGTGTGTTTGCGATTCACGACGGTCAATGTGTCTACATATACGGGAGTGATTGAGTGATTGCTATAACTTTCTCACTCCCTGTAAACCCCCTTCTTTATTCCCCCTATAAGTGCCCTTAAGTGCACGGCTTTGGGTTTTATATTCTTTCCGTCGACCAAGTGATCGTGCTCGTCGTGAGACAGCTCCTGGCCAAATACGGCGTTGCCATGTATCCGCACCTGACCTATTCTCCCGATTTGGTACCATAGTCAGACGTTTAATGAAAAATCAATATTCCCTGAAAATTGAGAGATACAAGCATATAGTGCGGCGACAGTGGAGAAAATATGGGAAACATTCAACATTCAGAGAACTTCATCAGTATAACAGCACCAAATAGCTTACTGCCCTCGACAAACGGTATTATCGTGGAGGACTCATATTTTGTGAAAAAATAAGGAGGATGAGGAAAAAAGAGTCAGTGGGACCGGATAATATCTCAATTGACATTCTAAAACTGGGTGATACCGCAATAGCTTTGTACCTGAGTCATCTATTCAAAGTAACTTTAAATAATGATGCCTTGCCCAGTGATTGGAAAAAAGCAAATATTACACCAATTTCAAAGAAAGGGGATAAAACAATTGCCAGCAATTATAGACCGGTAAGCATTACCTCAGTTGTTTGCAAAATAATGGAAAAAAGAATTGCTGACTACATTCGGTAATGGGTATTCAAACACAAACATGGGTTTAGAACGCGATACTCGAGTGAAACGCAGCTTTTGGGATCGGCAACGCAATAGACGAAGGAAAGGATGTGGATGCAGTAATTGTTGATTTTTTGGCAGGTTTCGACCGAGTGCCTCACGATAAATTATTGTTAAATTTGGATTCGATACCATTGGACTTGAGGGTAAAACAATGGATAAAAAAATTTCTTAGAGGCAGAACTCAAAAATTAAAATTAGGGGATACATTTTCAAATGAGGCGAGCGGTTTAGCAGGAGTTCCACAAGGCAGTGTTCTAGGGCCATTACTCTTCCTAATTTACGTAAACGATCTACCAAACAATTTACATTCCCAAATAAGACCCTTTGCTGATGACTGCATTATGTACAGACGGAAAGGGCATGTAAATGACCACGTAATACTACAAAATGACATGGATCGCCTTGGTGACTGGGTTAAAAATAATAATATGGGCATTAATATAAGTAAAAGTAAGCATATACATTTTTCAAATAAAAATAATGCAGAAAAGGAAATTTACACCATCTTTGGAGAAAGAATCCCATGTACCAGTCAATGCAAATATTTAGGCATTTATTTAACTAGGGAGTCCAAGTAGATAATTTGACACGGAAGGCATTTAAATTATATCATTGGGTGATGAGAAATTTAAAAGGAGGTAGCGTAGCCACAAAAGAAAAAGCATATAAGGCACTGGTTACCCCTATCCTCGAATACTCCTCCATAGTATGGGATCCATATGAGGTGGGACATATTAAAAAGATCGAAAAAGTTCAAAGAAAGGCAGCAAGATATGTACTCGGAAGGCACCAAAGAACAGATAGTGTCACAGAAGTGTTAGATATACTGAAATGGGAGAGTTTGAAAAATAGAAGAAAAAGGAGTAGGTCAGGCGCGATGTATAGAATTGTTAAAAAGGACGAAGCGTGGGAAGATTTATTGCAAGGGATCGAGAAGCCTAACTTAAAGGGAAAAAACGACCATAGCCACAAAATAAAAATAAGGACTCAAAAATCAAATAAGAAAAAATACTCTTTTTTAAATAGAACTATAACTGATTGGAACCAGCTGCCTGGAGGTTTGTTTGAGCCCTTTCCATCCAATTTTAGAAGTTTTAAGTATAAATGTAAAGCAGCCACTGTGTAATAAACATTATTGTTGATATTAAAATATTGTTCGTATGTGATGTGGACGGCATTTTGTATGTGATGTGGAAGTTTGTTTGTATGTGATGTGGAAGTGCCATTGTATGTAAAAATATTTTGTCTTTTATCTGTTTTTATGTGTCCGTATGTAATTTTCGTTGTAAGAGCTGTGACCATACTTGACCGTTACCACCAGGAAAATCGCCTAATTCGGTAGTGTTTTGGACCAACACGGTCAAAGTAGTAGGGACGTAAAGAGAAGAATTGCGCTAGGCAAAGAGGCTTTCACAAGGAGGAGGGAGTTGATGACAGGGACTTTGAGTAAGGATGTTAAGAAGAGACTCGTAAAAACTTTGATATGGAGCGTAGCTATGTACGGAGCGGAAACGTGGTCATTGAAGCAGGAGGATAGACGTAGACTGGAGGCTTTTGAAATGTGGGTGTGGAGAAGAATGGAGAAGGTGAAATGGACAGAGAAGAAAACAAATGAGGAAGTACTTGGTATGGTGGGCGAAGAGAGGGCTTTGTTGGGAGCAATCCTATGGAGGCAGGAAAAGTGGATGAAGGGGGTTTTGACCGGCAGTGGGATGTTGAAGACTGTGATAGAGGGTAGAATGTTGGGCAAAAGAGGAAAGGGAAGGAACAGGATAGGGTTGTTGGACGGGATGAAGGGAGGAAGAAAGTACTCAAAGATGAAGAGGGACCTGATAGAGAGTAGGATGATGGATTTTGTGTTTAGTTAGGAGTAATAAAATTTTTGTTGGTAGTTGTGTCCATCCAAAAACCTACCTTAACCGGTAGATTACTTAAAAAAAGTAACGTATTTGTGGAATAAAAATAAATTAATGTTCTTGTAATATTGTGTTAATGGACACTTTTAGGATTTGCAGAGTATTGTTTAAACTAGGAGATAGGTATTTGTTTGACAATATTTGGGATTAAAGCGTAGGTTCTAATCATTAATGGTTACCAGATTAGAATCCAAAATTTCGTGCCAAATGATCCATAAAACGCATATAGTTCTAGGTATTGTATTAAGGTTCGTAAACCTGACTTGTAATCACTGGCATTGTAATGATGAACAATGGTTTTAATCAGCTAAAGCTCTTTTCGCTTTCAGAAAATATTTAATTGTGGTTTGGGGTCTAATTCCGTAAATACAATCAAAACCTTGGAAAGGTTTTCTCGACGATATGGTCTTGTGCTCTTTTGTTGAGTCGTTCGATCGCGGTAAGTTCGTACGTTTTAAATGTTACTGTCCCGAATGTTCCATTTTTGTTTGGTACATAAGTTTCAGATATTTTGAGAAATGCTTTTTGGTTTTCCGAGTCTAGCATTAGATACGGTGAGTCTTCGAATTGCTTCTCATTCGAACGCTGGTTTTTGGAATGAAGGGATGCTGTCTTTTGTTCACGGTTTTCGTTGTGAAAGTACGGAGTTCCAGTAATCTCACCTTGTTGGGGTTCACCTTTGTTGATTGATTGGAACACCTGTTGGATGCTGTGACCTTAGTAACCATTAGTCGCTTCAACTTCCCCCTTCGGACGCCGTATATTATCACACTGCTCAGTTACAAAATGTGAGTAGGTGCGGACGGAGCGAGCTGCTGCTTGTTGCGATATCTCTTGCTGCCGACTGCCGGCTAATTGGTTTATGCGCCTTCGTCTCCGCACTCTAGTACTTTCCTCTGGTGGGAGGACTAGGAAGACTCCGTAGTTGACAGATGAAATGTGGTAACCGCTGCATAACCCCCCTTGCAGTGGGTAAGCCTTGCCAACAGGAGATGGAAAGAAAGGAAAAACAAATAAAAAACAATTTACAAAGCAAAATCCCTCAGATTCCGTGGGAACTGGACCCGGCGGCCACTCCGGGTGCTCAGTACCGGGGGCATAGTTGTTCCGGGCTTTAGCCTCTTGGGATTCGGAGGGACTGGACGTAGTAATCATCCTATCTCGATGGCTGTCATCTTTCAAAAAGAATGCTGGCTTAAGTCTATCAATAGACACCGTTGTATCCTTCCAATTGACTCGAAGGGTGAAATATTTTTCCGTCCTATTTAGCAATTCGAAAGGTCCATCATATGGTGGCTGGAGGGTACGCTTTGTCGCCTTGTGGCGCACAAACACTTGAGATGAGGAGGCAAAATCACGGTGCTGAAAAACAACCTTCTCTCCATGACGGGTGATGGGAAGAGGGTGCAGCTGCTGCATATGACCTCTCATGTGTGCGGCGAAGTGGGTCTCAGCAATAGGAGGATTCGTTTGAGGTGAGAATAACTCTCCAGGAAGGCATAATGGTTCTCCATACACCATCATGGCAGGGGTGGCCTTCCGGTCCTCTCTCCATGCTGATCGAATGCCGAGTAGTACCCATTGGAAGGCATCTGACCAGCTTTGATCGGAATGCCACATAAGGGCTGCCTTTAAATGGCGGTGGAAACGTTCCAGCAATCCATTAGCGGCAGGGTGGTAGGCTGTTGTTCGTAGGTGTTCTGCACCGGAAGTCTTTGCTAAGTCCTGAAATAGAGAGGAGGTGAACTGCGAACCACGATCAGTGGTTATTCTCTGAGGAACTCCGAAACGGGCAAACCATCCAGAAACCAGCGTCCTTACCACGACTTCCACTGAAATATCTGTGATGGGAAATACCTCCGGCCATCGTGTGAATCGGTCAACGATCAATAAACAGTAGCGGAAACCGTTGGACTGGGGCAGGGGACCGATGATGTCCACATGCATATGATGAAACCGTCCTGTGGGAAGAGGGAAACTCCCGACAGGTAAATGGACGTGGCGATGAGTTTTGCACTTTTGGCATTCCAAGCAGGATCGGGCCCAATTGCGGCATTCTTTACGTAGGGAGGGCCACACGAAATGATCGGCAACCAGCTGGACAGAGGTTCGGATGCCAGGGTGGGCAAGGGAATGTAGCATGTTAAACGCACTTTTGCGGAATGGGGCTGTCAGGTATGGTCGTACCGTGGTGGATGAAGTGTCACAATATACTTCCATTTTCCACCGGGGACCTTTAACTTTTTAAGACACAAAGGGGAGTTGGGTGTCAAGAATTGCTGCATTTCTTCATCACACGTTTGGGAGGCTGCCAGTGCCTCATAGTCAATGGGGGCACTAATTTCTGTCACTCTGCCGAGAGCGTCGGCGACCGCATTTTCCACCCCGGAGACATGACGGATGTCCTTGGTGAATTGGGAGATAAAGTCTATGTGACGAAATTGTCGAGGGGAGCACTGATCGGCCTTCTTTTGCAAGGCAAACGTTATAGGCTTGTGATCCGTATAGACCGTGATTGATCTCCCCTCCACCATGTGGCGGAAATACTTAATGGCTTTGTACACGGCAAGGAGTTCACGGTCGTACGCGCTGTAACTTCGTTCAGTTGGTGTCAATCTCGTTGTGTCAAAGGCAAGCGGCTGCCACTCTTGCCCGCATTTCTGCTGTAAGGCTGCACCGAGTGAAATATCTGACGGGTCTACGACGAGAGCAAGTGGAGCGTCGGGGTTGGGATGGGCTAGAAGGGCAGCTTTCGCGAGGCTGTCTTGGCAGTTGTTGAATTCATGTCGCCTCTCCGCAAGATCTAGCCTGGAAAACACCGAATTGCTAAATAAGGCGTGCGCAAAATCCTGTTTGTGGGGCACCGGATATTTATCAGGTAAGGTGCATTGAAGGCTCTGTAGTCCCCGCAGGGCTGCCACTCGCCGGTTTTCTTTGGGACCAGATGGAGGGCAGACGACCAGCTGCTTTCGGACCGACGCACAATCCCTTATTTGGGCATTGCATCGAATTCGCGTTCCGCGATGGCAAGCCTGTCTGTTGCCAAACGACGTGACTTACACGAAACGGACTTACCTGGCGTGGTGCGAATATAATGCATTGTAGTATGGTCAACGCTATGAGGGACGCCTGGGGGTCTCGTGATTTCTGGGAAGTGGCAAGCAATTCGTGGTTACGAGAATGACCGCTCACAGATTTCACTTGATCGGGAGAAGGCTGGGCGAAACTCCCGGGGACTGAAATGGTAGTGAGTCCATCAACCAATCTCTGGTTGAGCATGTCCACCAATAACCCGTAGAATTTCAGGAATTCCGCCCCAATGATAGGTTGTGACACGTCCGCGACAGCGAAACGCCACGAAAAATCGCGACGGAGGCCGAGGTTAAGGCTAAAGGTCATCCGACCATACGTAGAAATAACACTGCTGTTCACTACAAACAGCTCGTAATCAGTCTTGGAGCGGGGCCTTTCCACTTTGACTCTAGGAAAAACACACAAATCGGACCCAGTATCTATCAAAAACCGCACCTTTGTGTTTCGGTCTGTCACGTACAAGCGGCATGGTTCGGGACTACCATCGGAGGCTGCTATCACCGACTGCCCTAGGGGTTTTCCGACGCATAGGAGCACGGAGTCGTGCACTTCCGGGCATCGGCGCCAAACCGACGGTGGTACCAGCAAACGTCTCTTCTCCCATCCGAATTTTGTGAGGAATGAAATTCCATTGATTCATGTCCACAGTTTAACCCAAATCATATTTCTTAAGGACGGTTATATGTATACAAAGCATTGAAATATTTCTTTCATCATCTTTAGAACTTGTAAATCAACTAAGTCCGAAACAAACATCATCGAATGTAAATATGATCTTGGACTTTATCTTGACTTGCGTCCTCTTTGATTGCATTTATTAATATTGCAACCGGAATGTATACGCATACATACTCTCAGGTAAGTTTCATTCAAAATGATTTACTTGGGCTAAAGTCTGAGTGAACGTGTGTGGACTAAGCCAATAGTATTGCCTACATGCTACGACACGGTTTACCAAACTCGAGAATCGGTTTGATGAATTATTTTGGAAATGTTATTTAAATATTTTTAATCGGTTTTAGGAGAGTCATGTCAATATGTTTAAAGAGATGAATTGTAGAAGAGATTTAGTCATTTTACAATGATGAGTTCCCCATTTAAAAAAAGGGAATCAGAAAAACATTCTATCTTACGGACCCACTACTTTGGCTCAAAATAATATAAGTTGTAATAGACTAAATAATGACGACAAAAGACTGATATTAGCAAATTGCTATAAACAAAAGTTTAAACTCTTCTCCTTTAATTAAAACTTTGGCCTTCTGTGTACTCTACTAGCAAAATTCAAAACTGGATGAGCATTATATAGTCACCAATTTCATATTTAATACGACAATATTCATTGAAAACATCATTATTCTCACCTTCTGAGCAGAGATTACATCTGATATCTCTAACTACACTTCAAAAAATAAACACATTTTCTTCATATATTTTAAGGTAATCGCAAAGGTATTCGGAATGGAAAACTTTTATATTACCTCTTAAATTGAAGGATAGTGGGGATATATTCATTTAGAAAGGAGAAGTTTGAAGATATTGCAAGTAAATCATCATTTCGTGATCGCACAAGGTTGAATATATATCTGTCTATATATTGTTTATCAATCTTTACCGAAACTGCAACTGGGGCCAATGATAAAATGGGGAAAATACTTTCAATTTTACACAGTAATTTAGACTAGACTCTTCAATAACATATAGAATCTCCTAAGGTATTTTAAATATCGAGGCTTATTGACCAAGAATGTAAACCGCATAGCTTTCTTCAATACTATAATAGCAGACACACGACCTGCTGTCAACAAAATGTCAAAGTGCAGTACCAAAACCCAGCAATGGACATTAAGGTCATAATGCCGAGAATAGTCATCTCGACCCCGAATGATATCACACTGAGACCGGTGAAGTTCTAAGAAGTAGTCGAGGGCTTTCTTCTTCTTCTGGCCATTGCTCTTGCTCTTCACACCCTGTGGGTGCACCTATGCAAAGAGGTACTTCATTTCCAAGGTCACTAAATGCTCATACCCCAGACGATTCATGAAGAAATGATGAACTTGCTTGAAGAAGTTCAGCACATCCTTCCCATTAAGGTCACATTTTCCTGAACAACCTAAATGGACAAACAATGCTAATGCCACTTGGCAAATGCATTCATTCACAATTCAAACTGCTTTCTCCCCCAATCCTGCCGTGACCCATCAGTTGAACGGTCTCTCTGTGCCAAAGGTCCTTCCTCTTGGAGAAAATTTGCTAGAACCTTTGAGAGAAACTTACCAGCAAACCTGACCTTACCCTGGCGAACATGTCCATGAATTATGTTGATTGTCGCCCTAAAAGCAGGACGTTTGATACTCAAGGATCCCCTAGTCTGGTAAACGCAACGTATTCCATGCGCTCTTCCTATCAACCCAAACAATTCAATGCAAGACCTAGCACATGTTGAAAACCTTTAGATATAGGTTGCATAGTCGGATTGCAATCCTGATCCAACTCCCCTTCAGTCAGGTGGAGTGCTATTTGATGTAGACCTTTGAGAGTCGCGTTGGATGCCAAATTCATTCAGATCTCCCTCGTCTTCAAGTGTTT